>NW_027641043.1:600000-971000 GCF_949752795.1 Hyperoodon ampullatus | reverse complement strand
GGTAATGGAGCATTGTGATGAGACGGTCATGGAGCATTGGCCTGAAAATATTCATGGAGTATTGTGATTACAGTGGTCAAGGAGCATTGTGATGACAAGGGAATGGAGCATTTTGATGACAATGTCCTGGAGCAGTGTGATGAGAAGACCATGGAGCCTTGTGATGACAAGTCTAATGGAGCATTCTGTTGAATAGCGGCATGGAGCATTGTGATTACAGGGGTCTTGGAGCATTGTGATGACAAGGTCATGGAGCATAGTGATGAGAAGGCAATGGATCATTCTGATGACATGTGTCATGGATCTTTGTGATGACAGAGGCATGGAGCATTGTGATTACAAGTGTCTTGGAACATTGTGATGACAAGGGTCACGGAGCCTTGGATGCCAAGGGGGAGGAACATTGTGATGGCATGGGTCATGGAGCATTGTTATGACAGGGGGAATGGAGCATTGTGATGACAAGGGCATGGAACATTGGTCTGAAAATTTCATGGATTATTGTGATGAGATTCGGCATGGAACATTGTGATGACTAGGGCACGGAACACTGTGATACATGTGTCATGGAGGATTGTAATGACAAGCGCATGGAGCATTGTGATGAGAAGAGTATCGAGCATTGTGATGACAAGTGTCATGGAGCATTGTGGTGACAAGGGCATGGAGCAATATGATGAGAGGTTTCATGTAGCATTGTGATGAAATGGCATGGAGCATTGTGATGTCAAGGGTCATAGAGTTTTGTGACGACAAAGCTCAAGGAGCATTTTGATGACGAGGTCGTGGTCCATTGTGATGAGAAGGGCAGGGAGCATTGTGATGACAGGGTCATGGAGCAAATTGATGAAGAGTGTCATGGAACATTTTGATGACAGGTGTTATGGAACATTGCGATGTCAGGGGTCATGGAGCATTTTGATGAAAAGGGTCATGGAGCATTCTGATGAAAAGGTGCATGGAGCATTGAGATTACAGGGGTTTTGAAGGAATGTGATTACAAGGGCATGGAGCATTGTGATAAGAAGGCAATGGAGCATTCTGATGACATGCGTCATGGAGCTTTGTGATGACAAGGACATGGAGCATTGTGATTACAGGGGTCTTGGTGCATTGTGGTGAAAATGGAATGGATCATTGTGATGAAAAATGCATGGAACCTTGTCGTGACAGGGTTCAAGGAGCATACTGATGACAACTGTCAGGGAGCATTGTGATGATAAGTGTATTGAGCATTGTGATGACAAAGATCATGGAGCATTGTGATGAGAAGACCATGGATAATTGTGATGACCAGCGTCACGGGGCATTGTGATGACAAGGGCATGGAGAATTGTGATCACAGGGGTCATGGAATATTGTGATGACAGGGGTGAGGGAGTATTGTGATGACTAGTGATGGAACATTGTGATATCATTGGTGAGAAGGCATTTTGAGGAGAAGTGCATGGAGCATTGTGATGACAAGGTTTATGGAGCATTTTGATGACAAGGATGTGGAGCATTGTGATGACAAGTGCATGGTGCTTTGTGATGACATGGGTTATGGAGCATTGTGCTGACACGTGCATCGAGCATTGTGATGACAAGGGTCAAGGAGCATTGTGATAAAAATTTCATGGAGCATTGTGGTGACAAAAGTCATAGAGCTTTGTGTGATGTGGTCATGGACCATTGTGATGACAAATGTCATGAAGCATTGTGATGACTGGAGTCACGGAATATTGTGATAACTGGGGTCTTTGAGCATTGTGATGAAAAGCGAATGGATCATTGTGATGAAAAAGGCATGGAGCCTTGTCATGACAGTGTTCAAGGAGGATACTGATGACAAGTGTCAGAGAGCATTGTGATGCAAAGCGTATTGAGAATTGTGGTGACAAAGGTCATGGAGCATTAAGATGAGAAGACCTTGCATAATTGTGATGACGAGCGTCATGGGGCAAGTGATGACAAGTGTTATGGAACATTGTGATCAGAAGGGTTTGGAGCATTGTGATGACAGAGGACATGGAGCATTTTGACTTCATTGTGATGAGAATAGCATGAATCATTATGATGATGGGCATAGTGCATTGTGATGACAGTGTTCATGGCGCATTGAGATGAAAAGTGCCATGGAGAATTGTGATTACAGAGGTCTTGGAGCATTGTAATGACAAGGGTCATGGAGCCTTGTGATGACAAGGAGGTGGAACATTGTGATGGCAGGGGTCATGGAGCACTGTTATGACAGGTGTAATGGAGCATTGTGATGACGAGGGCATGGAGCAATGTGATGAGAGATTTCATTGAGCATTGTGATGACAATGGCATGGAGCATTGTGGTGCCAAGGGTCAAGGAGCTTTGTGATGACAAATGTCATGGGGCATTTTGATGACAAGGGCGTGGTCCATTGTGATGAGAAGGGCAGGGAGCATTGTGATGACAGGGTCATGGAGCAATTTGATGAAAAGGGTAATGGAATATTTTGATGACAGGTGTTATGGAACATTGTGATGTCATGGGGCATGAAGCATTGTGATGAAATGTGTCATGGAGCATTTTGTGACAGGGGTTATGGAACATTGTGATGTCAGGGGTCATGGAGCATTGTGATGATAAGGGCATGTAACACTGTGATGACAGTGGTCATGGAACATTGTGATGACAGGGGTGAGCGAGTATTGTGATGACTAGTGATGGAACATTGTGATATATGTGGTGAGAGAGCATTTTGATGAGAAGTGCATGGAACATTGTGATGACAAGTTTTATGGAGCATAGCGATGAAAAGGATGTGGAGCATTGTGATGAAAAGAGCATGGCACATTGTGATGACATGTGTCATGGAGCATTGTGCTGACAATCGCATGGAGCATTTTGATGACAAGTGTCATGGAGCATTGTGCTGACAAAGGCATGGAGCATTGTGAAGACAAGGGACAAAGAGCATTGTGATGAAAATTTCATGGAGCATTGTGATGACAAGGACGTGGAGCATTGTGATTACAGGGGTCTTGGAGCATTGTGATGAAAATGGAATGGATCATTGTGATGAAAAATGCATGGAGACTTGTCATGACAGGGTTCAAGGAGCATTCTGATGACAACTGTCAGGGAGCATTGTGATGATAAGTGTATTGAGCATTGTGATGACAAAGATCATGGAGCATTGTGATGAGAAGACCTTGGATAATTGTGATGACCAGCGTCATGGGGCATTGTGATGACAAGTGTTATGGAACATTGTGATCAGAAGGGTTTGGTGCATTGTGATGACAGAGGTCATTGAGCATTTTGATTTCATTTTGATGACAATAGCATGAAATATTATGGTGATGGGCACGGTGCATTGTGATGACAAGGTTCATGGAGCATTGAGATGAAAAGGGGCATGGAGCATTGTGATTACAGGGGTGTTGGAGCATTGTGATGTCAAGGGCATGGAGCATTGTGATGAGAAGGCCATAGAGCATTCTGATGACATGCGTCATGGAGCTTTGTGATGACAAGGGCAAGGAGAATTGTGATTACAGGGGTCATGGAATATTTTGGTGACAGGGGTGAGGGAGTATTGTGATGACTAGTGATGGAACATTGTGATATTAGTGGTGAGAAAGCATTTTGAGGAGAAGTGCATGGAGCATTGTGATGACAACGTTTATGGAACATTTTGATGACAAGGATGTGGAGCATTGTGATGACAAGTGCATGGTGCATTGTGATGACATGGGTTATGGAGCATTGTGCTGACACGCGCATCGAGCATTGTGATGACAAGGTTCATGGAGCATTGTGCTGACAAAGGCATGGAGCTTTGTGATGACAAGGGTCACAGAGCATTGTGATAAAAGTATCATTGAGCATTGTGATGACAAATGTCACAGAGCTTTGTGTGACGAGTTCATGGACCATTGTGATGACAAATGTCATGAAGCATTGTGATGACTGCAGTCACGGAGCTTTGTGGTAACAGTGGTCCTGGAGCATTGTAATGAAAATGGAATGGATCATTGTGATGAAAAAGGCATGGAGCCTTGTCATGACAGTGTTCAAGGAGCATACGGATGACAAGTGTCAGCGAGCATTGTGGTGACAAAGGTCATGGAGCATTGTGATGAGAAGACCTAGCATAATTGTGATGAAGAGCGTCATGGGGCATGTGATGACAAGTGTTATGGAACATTGTGATCAGAAGGGTTTGGAGCATTGTGATGACAGAGGTCATGGAGCATATTAATTTCATTGTGATGACAATAGCATGAATCATTATGGTGATGGGCATGGTGCATTGTGATGACAGTGTTCATGGAGCATTGAGATGAAAAGTGGCATGGAGAATTGTGATTACAGAGGTCTTGGTGCATTGTGTTGACAAGGGTCATGGAGCCATGTGATGACAAGGCCGTGGATCATTGTGATGGCAGGGGTCATGGAGCACTGTTATGACAGGTTTCATGGAGCATTGTGATGACAAAGGCATGGAGCAATGTGATGAGAGATTTCATTGAGCATTTTGATGCCAATGGCATGGAGCATTGTGATGCCAAGGGTCATGGAACTGTGTGATGACAAAGGTCATGGGGCATTTTGACGACAAGGGCATGGTGCATTGAGATGAGAAGGACAGGGAGCATTGTGATGACAGGGTCATGGAGCAATTTGATGAAAAGGGTCATGGAATATTTTGATGACAGGGGTTATGGAACATTGTGATGTCAGGGGTCATGAAGCATTGTGATGAAATGGGTCATGGAGCATTTTGTGAGAGGGGTTATGGAACATTGTGATATCAGGGGTCATGGAGCATTGTGATGATAAGGGCATGTAGCACTGTGATGACAGGGGTCATGGAACACTGTGATGACAGGTGTGAGGGAGTATTGTGGTGACTGGTGACGTAACATTGTGACATATGTGGTGAGAGGGCATTTTGATGAGAAGTGCATGGAGCATTGTGATGACAAGTGTTCTGGAGCATAGCAATGAAAATGATGTGGAGTATTGTGATGACAAGCGCATGGCGCATTGTGATGACATGGGTCATGGAGCATTGTGCTGACAAGCACATGGAGCATTTTGATGACAAGTATCATGGAGCATTGTGCCGACAAAGGCATGGAGCATTTTGATGACAAGGGACACAGAGCATTGTGATGAAATATTCATTTAGCATTGTGGTGAAAAAGATCACAGAGACTTGTGTGACGTGTGCATGGACCATAGTGATGAGATAGTTCATGAAGCATTGTGATGACTGGAGTCACGGAGCATTGTGATGAAAGGGGTCATGGAGCATTGTGATGACAAGTGCATGGAGCAATGTGATGACAGGGGCATGGAACATTGGTCTGACAAGTTTCATGGATTATTTTGATGACAGTGGGCATGGAGCACTGTGATTACAAGGTCATGGAGCATTGTGGTGACAAAGGCATGGAGCATTTTGATGACAAGGGACACAGAGCATTGTGATGAAATATGCATGGAGCACTGTGGGGTAAAGGATCACAGAGCCTTGTATGAAGAGGACATGGACCACTGTGATGACAAAGGTTATGAAACATTGTGATGACTGGAGTCACGGAGCATTGTGATGACAGGGGTCATGGAGCATTGCTCTGACAAGATTATGCATTATTGTGATGAGAGTGGGCATGGCGCATTGTGATGACAAGGGCATGGAACATTGTGATGACAAGGTCATGGAGTATTGTGAAGACAGGTGTCAGGGAGCATTGTGATGACATATGTCATTATCCATTGTGATGACAATGGTATGGAGCATTGTGATACCAAGTGTCATGGAGGATTGTGATGACAAAGGTAATGGAGCATTTTGATGAAAAGGGCTTGGAACATTGTCATGACAAATGTCATGGAGCATTGTGATGACAATGGCATGGAGCATTCTGATGACAAGGGCCATTGAAAATTTTGATGACAACGTCGTGAAGCATTGTGATGACAAGGGCATGGAGCTTGCTATGCCAGTGGCCATAGAGCATTGTGATGACAAGTGCATGGAAAATTGTGATGACAAGATTATGTAACATTGTGATGAGAAGTGTCACGAAGCATTGTGATGACAAGGACGTGGAGAATTGTAATGACTTGGGACATGGAGCACTGTGATGAACAGGGCATGGAGAATTGTGATAGCAAGACCTTGGAGCATTGTGATGAAAAGACCATGGATAATTATGATGAAGAGCGTTATGGATCACTGTAATGACATGGGGCATAGAGCATTGTGATGACAGGTGTCATGGAGCATTGTGGTGAGAGGGGTCATGGAGCATTGTGATGACAAGGGTAATGGAGCATTGTGATGAGACGGTCATGGAGCATTGGCCTGAAAATATTCATGGAGTATTGTGATTACAGTGGTCAAGGAGCATTGTGATGACAAGGGAATGGAGCATTTTGATGACAATGTCCTGGAGCAGTGTGATGAGAAGACCATGGAGCCTTGTGATGACAAGTCTAATGGAGCATTCTGTTGAATAGCGGCATGGAGCATTGTGATTACAGGGGTCTTGGAGCATTGTGATGACAAGGTCATGGAGCATAGTGATGAGAAGGCAATGGATCATTCTGATGACATGTGTCATGGATCTTTGTGATGACAGAGGCATGGAGCATTGTGATTACAAGTGTCTTGGAACATTGTGATGACAAGGGTCACGGAGCCTTGGATGCCAAGGGGGAGGAACATTGTGATGGCATGGGTCATGGAGCATTGTTATGACAGGGGGAATGGAGCATTGTGATGACAAGGGCATGGAACATTGGTCTGAAAATTTCATGGATTATTGTGATGAGATTCGGCATGGAACATTGTGATGACTAGGGCACGGAACACTGTGATACATGTGTCATGGAGGATTGTAATGACAAGCGCATGGAGCATTGTGATGAGAAGAGTATCGAGCATTGTGATGACAAGTGTCATGGAGCATTGTGGTGACAAGGGCATGGAGCAATATGATGAGAGGTTTCATGTAGCATTGTGATGAAATGGCATGGAGCATTGTGATGTCAAGGGTCATAGAGTTTTGTGACGACAAAGCTCAAGGAGCATTTTGATGACGAGGTCGTGGTCCATTGTGATGAGAAGGGCAGGGAGCATTGTGATGACAGGGTCATGGAGCAAATTGATGAAGAGTGTCATGGAACATTTTGATGACAGGTGTTATGGAACATTGCGATGTCAGGGGTCATGGAGCATTTTGATGAAAAGGGTCATGGAGCATTCTGATGAAAAGGTGCATGGAGCATTGAGATTACAGGGGTTTTGAAGGAATGTGATTACAAGGGCATGGAGCATTGTGATAAGAAGGCAATGGAGCATTCTGATGACATGCGTCATGGAGCTTTGTGATGACAAGGACATGGAGCATTGTGATTACAGGGGTCTTGGTGCATTGTGGTGAAAATGGAATGGATCATTGTGATGAAATATGCATGGAACCTTGTCGTGACAGGGTTCAAGGAGCATACTGATGACAACTGTCAGGGAGCATTGTGATGATAAGTGTATTGAGCATTGTGATGACAAAGATCATGGAGCATTGTGATGAGAAGACCATGGATAATTGTGATGACCAGCGTCACGGGGCATTGTGATGACAAGGGCATGGAGAATTGTGATCACAGGGGTCATGGAATATTGTGATGACAGGGGTGAGGGAGTATTGTGATGACTAGTGATGGAACATTGTGATATCATTGGTGAGAAGGCATTTTGAGGAGAAGTGCATGGAGCATTGTGATGACAAGGTTTATGGAGCATTTTGATGACAAGGATGTGGAGCATTGTGATGACAAGTGCATGGTGCTTTGTGATGACATGGGTTATGGAGCATTGTGCTGACACGTGCATCGAGCATTGTGATGACAAGGGTCAAGGAGCATTGTGATAAAAATTTCATGGAGCATTGTGGTGACAAAAGTCATAGAGCTTTGTGTGATGTGGTCATGGACCATTGTGATGACAAATGTCATGAAGCATTGTGATGACTGGAGTCACGGAATATTGTGATAACTGGGGTCTTTGAGCATTGTGATGAAAAGCGAATGGATCATTGTGATGAAAAAGGCATGGAGCCTTGTCATGACAGTGTTCAAGGAGGATACTGATGACAAGTGTCAGAGAGCATTGTGATGCAAAGCGTATTGAGAATTGTGGTGACAAAGGTCATGGAGCATTAAGATGAGAAGACCTTGCATAATTGTGATGACGAGCGTCATGGGGCAAGTGATGACAAGTGTTATGGAACATTGTGATCAGAAGGGTTTGGAGCATTGTGATGACAGAGGACATGGAGCATTTTGACTTCATTGTGATGAGAATAGCATGAATCATTATGATGATGGGCATAGTGCATTGTGATGACAGTGTTCATGGCGCATTGAGATGAAAAGTGCCATGGAGAATTGTGATTACAGAGGTCTTGGAGCATTGTAATGACAAGGGTCATGGAGCCTTGTGATGACAAGGAGGTGGAACATTGTGATGGCAGGGGTCATGGAGCACTGTTATGACAGGTGTAATGGAGCATTGTGATGACGAGGGCATGGAGCAATGTGATGAGAGATTTCATTGAGCATTGTGATGACAATGGCATGGAGCATTGTGGTGCCAAGGGTCAAGGAGCTTTGTGATGACAAATGTCATGGGGCATTTTGATGACAAGGGCGTGGTCCATTGTGATGAGAAGGGCAGGGAGCATTGTGATGACAGGGTCATGGAGCAATTTGATGAAAAGGGTAATGGAATATTTTGATGACAGGTGTTATGGAACATTGTGATGTCATGGGGCATGAAGCATTGTGATGAAATGTGTCATGGAGCATTTTGTGACAGGGGTTATGGAACATTGTGATGTCAGGGGTCATGGAGCATTGTGATGATAAGGGCATGTAACACTGTGATGACAGTGGTCATGGAACATTGTGATGACAGGGGTGAGCGAGTATTGTGATGACTAGTGATGGAACATTGTGATATATGTGGTGAGAGAGCATTTTGATGAGAAGTGCATGGAACATTGTGATGACAAGTTTTATGGAGCATAGCGATGAAAAGGATGTGGAGCATTGTGATGAAAAGAGCATGGCACATTGTGATGACATGTGTCATGGAGCATTGTGCTGACAATCGCATGGAGCATTTTGATGACAAGTGTCATGGAGCATTGTGCTGACAAAGGCATGGAGCATTGTGAAGACAAGGGACAAAGAGCATTGTGATGAAAATTTCATGGAGCATTGTGATGACAAGGACGTGGAGCATTGTGATTACAGGGGTCTTGGAGCATTGTGATGAAAATGGAATGGATCATTGTGATGAAAAATGCATGGAGACTTGTCATGACAGGGTTCAAGGAGCATTCTGATGACAACTGTCAGGGAGCATTGTGATGATAAGTGTATTGAGCATTGTGATGACAAAGATCATGGAGCATTGTGATGAGAAGACCTTGGATAATTGTGATGACCAGCGTCATGGGGCATTGTGATGACAAGTGTTATGGAACATTGTGATCAGAAGGGTTTGGTGCATTGTGATGACAGAGGTCATTGAGCATTTTGATTTCATTTTGATGACAATAGCATGAAATATTATGGTGATGGGCACGGTGCATTGTGATGACAAGGTTCATGGAGCATTGAGATGAAAAGGGGCATGGAGCATTGTGATTACAGGGGTGTTGGAGCATTGTGATGTCAAGGGCATGGAGCATTGTGATGAGAAGGCCATAGAGCATTCTGATGACATGCGTCATGGAGCTTTGTGATGACAAGGGCAAGGAGAATTGTGATTACAGGGGTCATGGAATATTTTGGTGACAGGGGTGAGGGAGTATTGTGATGACTAGTGATGGAACATTGTGATATTAGTGGTGAGAAAGCATTTTGAGGAGAAGTGCATGGAGCATTGTGATGACAACGTTTATGGAACATTTTGATGACAAGGATGTGGAGCATTGTGATGACAAGTGCATGGTGCATTGTGATGACATGGGTTATGGAGCATTGTGCTGACACGCGCATCGAGCATTGTGATGACAAGGTTCATGGAGCATTGTGCTGACAAAGGCATGGAGCTTTGTGATGACAAGGGTCACAGAGCATTGTGATAAAAGTATCATTGAGCATTGTGATGACAAATGTCACAGAGCTTTGTGTGACGAGTTCATGGACCATTGTGATGACAAATGTCATGAAGCATTGTGATGACTGCAGTCACGGAGCTTTGTGGTAACAGTGGTCCTGGAGCATTGTAATGAAAATGGAATGGATCATTGTGATGAAAAAGGCATGGAGCCTTGTCATGACAGTGTTCAAGGAGCATACGGATGACAAGTGTCAGCGAGCATTGTGGTGACAAAGGTCATGGAGCATTGTGATGAGAAGACCTAGCATAATTGTGATGAAGAGCGTCATGGGGCATGTGATGACAAGTGTTATGGAACATTGTGATCAGAAGGGTTTGGAGCATTGTGATGACAGAGGTCATGGAGCATATTAATTTCATTGTGATGACAATAGCATGAATCATTATGGTGATGGGCATGGTGCATTGTGATGACAGTGTTCATGGAGCATTGAGATGAAAAGTGGCATGGAGAATTGTGATTACAGAGGTCTTGGTGCATTGTGTTGACAAGGGTCATGGAGCCATGTGATGACAAGGCCGTGGATCATTGTGATGGCAGGGGTCATGGAGCACTGTTATGACAGGTTTCATGGAGCATTGTGATGACAAAGGCATGGAGCAATGTGATGAGAGATTTCATTGAGCATTTTGATGCCAATGGCATGGAGCATTGTGATGCCAAGGGTCATGGAACTGTGTGATGACAAAGGTCATGGGGCATTTTGACGACAAGGGCATGGTGCATTGAGATGAGAAGGACAGGGAGCATTGTGATGACAGGGTCATGGAGCAATTTGATGAAAAGGGTCATGGAATATTTTGATGACAGGGGTTATGGAACATTGTGATGTCAGGGGTCATGAAGCATTGTGATGAAATGGGTCATGGAGCATTTTGTGAGAGGGGTTATGGAACATTGTGATATCAGGGGTCATGGAGCATTGTGATGATAAGGGCATGTAGCACTGTGATGACAGGGGTCATGGAACACTGTGATGACAGGTGTGAGGGAGTATTGTGGTGACTGGTGACGTAACATTGTGACATATGTGGTGAGAGGGCATTTTGATGAGAAGTGCATGGAGCATTGTGATGACAAGTGTTCTGGAGCATAGCAATGAAAATGATGTGGAGTATTGTGATGACAAGCGCATGGCGCATTGTGATGACATGGGTCATGGAGCATTGTGCTGACAAGCACATGGAGCATTTTGATGACAAGTATCATGGAGCATTGTGCCGACAAAGGCATGGAGCATTTTGATGACAAGGGACACAGAGCATTGTGATGAAATATTCATTTAGCATTGTGGTGAAAAAGATCACAGAGACTTGTGTGACGTGTGCATGGACCATAGTGATGAGATAGTTCATGAAGCATTGTGATGACTGGAGTCATGGAGCATTGTGATGAAAGGGGTCATGGAGCATTGTGATGACAAGTGCATGGAGCAATGTGATGACAGGGGCATGGAACATTGGTCTGACAAGTTTCATGGATTATTTTGATGACAGTGGGCATGGAGCACTGTGATTACAAGGTCATGGAGCATTGTGGTGACAAAGGCATGGAGCATTTTGATGACAAGGGACACAGAGCATTGTGATGAAATATGCATGGAGCACTGTGGTGTAAAGGATCACAGAGCCTTGTATGAAGAGGACATGGACCACTGTGATGACAAAGGTTATGAAACATTGTGATGACTGGAGTCACGGAGCATTGTGATGACAGGGGTCATGGAGCATTGCTCTGACAAGATTATGCATTATTGTGATGAGAGTGGGCATGGCGCATTGTGATGACAAGGGCATGGAACATTGTGATGACAAGGTCATGGAGTATTGTGAAGACAGGTGTCAGGGAGCATTGTGATGACATATGTCATTATCCATTGTGATGACAATGGTATGGAGCATTGTGATACCAAGTGTCATGGAGGATTGTGATGACAAAGGTAATGGAGCATTTTGATGAAAAGGGCTTGGAACATTGTCATGACAAATGTCATGGAGCATTGTGATGACAATGGCATGGAGCATTCTGATGACAAGGGCCATTGAAAATTTTGATGACAACGTCGTGAAGCATTGTGATGACAAGGGCATGGAGCTTGCTATGCCAGTGGCCATAGAGCATTGTGATGACAAGTGCATGGAAAATTGTGATGACAAGATTATGTAACATTGTGATGAGAAGTGTCACGAAGCATTGTGATGACAAGGACGTGGAGAATTGTAATGACTTGGGACATGGAGCACTGTGATGAACAGGGCATGGAGAATTGTGATAGCAAGACCTTGGAGCATTGTGATGAAAAGACCATGGATAATTATGATGAAGAGCGTTATGGATCACTGTAATGACATGGGGCATAGAGCATTGTGATGACAGGTGTCATGGAGCATTGTGGTGAGAGGGGTCATGGAGCATTGTGATGACAAGGGTAATGGAGCATTGTGATGAGACGGTCATGGAGCATTGGCCTGAAAATATTCATGGAGTATTGTGATTACAGTGGTCAAGGAGCATTGTGATGACAAGGGAATGGAGCATTTTGATGACAATGTCCTGGAGCAGTGTGATGAGAAGACCATGGAGCCTTGTGATGACAAGTCTAATGGAGCATTCTGTTGAATAGCGGCATGGAGCATTGTGATTACAGGGGTCTTGGAGCATTGTGATGACAAGGTCATGGAGCATAGTGATGAGAAGGCAATGGATCATTCTGATGACATGTGTCATGGATCTTTGTGATGACAGAGGCATGGAGCATTGTGATTACAAGTGTCTTGGAACATTGTGATGACAAGGGTCACGGAGCCTTGGATGCCAAGGGGGAGGAACATTGTGATGGCATGGGTCATGGAGCATTGTTATGACAGGGGGAATGGAGCATTGTGATGACAAGGGCATGGAACATTGGTCTGAAAATTTCATGGATTATTGTGATGAGATTCGGCATGGAACATTGTGATGACTAGGGCACGGAACACTGTGATACATGTGTCATGGAGGATTGTAATGACAAGCGCATGGAGCATTGTGATGAGAAGAGTATCGAGCATTGTGATGACAAGTGTCATGGAGCATTGTGGTGACAAGGGCATGGAGCAATATGATGAGAGGTTTCATGTAGCATTGTGATGAAATGGCATGGAGCATTGTGATGTCAAGGGTCATAGAGTTTTGTGACGACAAAGCTCAAGGAGCATTTTGATGACGAGGTCGTGGTCCATTGTGATGAGAAGGGCAGGGAGCATTGTGATGACAGGGTCATGGAGCAAATTGATGAAGAGTGTCATGGAACATTTTGATGACAGGTGTTATGGAACATTGCGATGTCAGGGGTCATGGAGCATTTTGATGAAAAGGGTCATGGAGCATTCTGATGAAAAGGTGCATGGAGCATTGAGATTACAGGGGTTTTGAAGGAATGTGATTACAAGGGCATGGAGCATTGTGATAAGAAGGCAATGGAGCATTCTGATGACATGCGTCATGGAGCTTTGTGATGACAAGGACATGGAGCATTGTGATTACAGGGGTCTTGGTGCATTGTGGTGAAAATGGAATGGATCATTGTGATGAAAAATGCATGGAACCTTGTCGTGACAGGGTTCAAGGAGCATACTGATGACAACTGTCAGGGAGCATTGTGATGATAAGTGTATTGAGCATTGTGATGACAAAGATCATGGAGCATTGTGATGAGAAGACCATGGATAATTGTGATGACCAGCGTCACGGGGCATTGTGATGACAAGGGCATGGAGAATTGTGATCACAGGGGTCATGGAATATTGTGATGACAGGGGTGAGGGAGTATTGTGATGACTAGTGATGGAACATTGTGATATCATTGGTGAGAAGGCATTTTGAGGAGAAGTGCATGGAGCATTGTGATGACAAGGTTTATGGAGCATTTTGATGACAAGGATGTGGAGCATTGTGATGACAAGTGCATGGTGCTTTGTGATGACATGGGTTATGGAGCATTGTGCTGACACGTGCATCGAGCATTGTGATGACAAGGGTCAAGGAGCATTGTGATAAAAATTTCATGGAGCATTGTGGTGACAAAAGTCATAGAGCTTTGTGTGATGTGGTCATGGACCATTGTGATGACAAATGTCATGAAGCATTGTGATGACTGGAGTCACGGAATATTGTGATAACTGGGGTCTTTGAGCATTGTGATGAAAAGCGAATGGATCATTGTGATGAAAAAGGCATGGAGCCTTGTCATGACAGTGTTCAAGGAGGATACTGATGACAAGTGTCAGAGAGCATTGTGATGCAAAGCGTATTGAGAATTGTGGTGACAAAGGTCATGGAGCATTAAGATGAGAAGACCTTGCATAATTGTGATGACGAGCGTCATGGGGCAAGTGATGACAAGTGTTATGGAACATTGTGATCAGAAGGGTTTGGAGCATTGTGATGACAGAGGACATGGAGCATTTTGACTTCATTGTGATGAGAATAGCATGAATCATTATGATGATGGGCATAGTGCATTGTGATGACAGTGTTCATGGCGCATTGAGATGAAAAGTGCCATGGAGAATTGTGATTACAGAGGTCTTGGAGCATTGTAATGACAAGGGTCATGGAGCCTTGTGATGACAAGGAGGTGGAACATTGTGATGGCAGGGGTCATGGAGCACTGTTATGACAGGTGTAATGGAGCATTGTGATGACGAGGGCATGGAGCAATGTGATGAGAGATTTCATTGAGCATTGTGATGACAATGGCATGGAGCATAGTGGTGCCAAGGGTCAAGGAGCTTTGTGATGACAAATGTCATGGGGCATTTTGATGACAAGGGCGTGGTCCATTGTGATGAGAAGGGCAGGGAGCATTGTGATGACAGGGTCATGGAGCAATTTGATGAAAAGGGTAATGGAATATTTTGATGACAGGTGTTATGGAACATTGTGATGTCATGGGGCATGAAGCATTGTGATGAAATGTGTCATGGAGCATTTTGTGACAGGGGTTATGGAACATTGTGATGTCAGGGGTCATGGAGCATTGTGATGATAAGGGCATGTAACACTGTGATGACAGTGGTCATGGAACATTGTGATGACAGGGGTGAGCGAGTATTGTGATGACTAGTGATGGAACATTGTGATATATGTGGTGAGAGAGCATTTTGATGAGAAGTGCATGGAACATTGTGATGACAAGTTTTATGGAGCATAGCGATGAAAAGGATGTGGAGCATTGTGATGAAAAGAGCATGGCACATTGTGATGACATGTGTCATGGAGCATTGTGCTGACAATCGCATGGAGCATTTTGATGACAAGTGTCATGGAGCATTGTGCTGACAAAGGCATGGAGCATTGTGAAGACAAGGGACAAAGAGCATTGTGATGAAAATTTCATGGAGCATTGTGATGACAAGGACGTGGAGCATTGTGATTACAGGGGTCTTGGAGCATTGTGATGAAAATGGAATGGATCATTGTGATGAAAAATGCATGGAGACTTGTCATGACAGGGTTCAAGGAGCATTCTGATGACAACTGTCAGGGAGCATTGTGATGATAAGTGTATTGAGCATTGTGATGACAAAGATCATGGAGCATTGTGATGAGAAGACCTTGGATAATTGTGATGACCAGCGTCATGGGGCATTGTGATGACAAGTGTTATGGAACCTTGTGATCAGAAGGGTTTGGTGCATTGTGATGACAGAGGTCATTGAGCATTTTGATTTCATTTTGATGACAATAGCATGAAATATTATGGTGATGGGCACGGTGCATTGTGATGACAAGGTTCATGGAGCATTGAGATGAAAAGGGGCATGGAGCATTGTGATTACAGGGGTGTTGGAGCATTGTGATGTCAAGGGCATGGAGCATTGTGATGAGAAGGCCATAGAGCATTCTGATGACATGCGTCATGGAGCTTTGTGATGACAAGGGCAAGGAGAATTGTGATTACAGGGGTCATGGAATATTTTGGTGACAGGGGTGAGGGAGTATTGTGATGACTAGTGATGGAACATTGTGATATTAGTGGTGAGAAAGCATTTTGAGGAGAAGTGCATGGAGCATTGTGATGACAACGTTTATGGAACATTTTGATGACAAGGATGTGGAGCATTGTGATGACAAGTGCATGGTGCATTGTGATGACATGGGTTATGGAGCATTGTGCTGACACGCGCATCGAGCATTGTGATGACAAGGTTCATGGAGCATTGTGCTGACAAAGGCATGGAGCTTTGTGATGACAAGGGTCACAGAGCATTGTGATAAAAGTATCATTGAGCATTGTGATGACAAATGTCACAGAGCTTTGTGTGACGAGTTCATGGACCATTGTGATGACAAATGTCATGAAGCATTGTGATGACTGCAGTCACGGAGCTTTGTGGTAACAGTGGTCCTGGAGCATTGTAATGAAAATGGAATGGATCATTGTGATGAAAAAGGCATGGAGCCTTGTCATGACAGTGTTCAAGGAGCATACGGATGACAAGTGTCAGCGAGCATTGTGGTGACAAAGGTCATGGAGCATTGTGATGAGAAGACCTAGCATAATTGTGATGAAGAGCGTCATGGGGCATGTGATGACAAGTGTTATGGAACATTGTGATCAGAAGGGTTTGGAGCATTGTGATGACAGAGGTCATGGAGCATATTAATTTCATTGTGATGACAATAGCATGAATCATTATGGTGATGGGCATGGTGCATTGTGATGACAGTGTTCATGGAGCATTGAGATGAAAAGTGGCATGGAGAATTGTGATTACAGAGGTCTTGGTGCATTGTGTTGACAAGGGTCATGGAGCCATGTGATGACAAGGCCGTGGATCATTGTGATGGCAGGGGTCATGGAGCACTGTTATGACAGGTTTCATGGAGCATTGTGATGACAAAGGCATGGAGCAATGTGATGAGAGATTTCATTGAGCATTTTGATGCCAATGGCATGGAGCATTGTGATGCCAAGGGTCATGGAACTGTGTGATGACAAAGGTCATGGGGCATTTTGACGACAAGGGCATGGTGCATTGAGATGAGAAGGACAGGGAGCATTGTGATGACAGGGTCATGGAGCAATTTGATGAAAAGGGTCATGGAATATTTTGATGACAGGGGTTATGGAACATTGTGATGTCAGGGGTCATGAAGCATTGTGATGAAATGGGTCATGGAGCATTTTGTGAGAGGGGTTATGGAACATTGTGATATCAGGGGTCATGGAGCATTGTGATGATAAGGGCATGTAGCACTGTGATGACAGGGGTCATGGAACACTGTGATGACAGGTGTGAGGGAGTATTGTGGTGACTGGTGACGTAACATTGTGACATATGTGGTGAGAGGGCATTTTGATGAGAAGTGCATGGAGCATTGTGATGACAAGTGTTCTGGAGCATAGCAATGAAAATGATGTGGAGTATTGTGATGACAAGCGCATGGCGCATTGTGATGACATGGGTCATGGAGCATTGTGCTGACAAGCACATGGAGCATTTTGATGACAAGTATCATGGAGCATTGTGCCGACAAAGGCATGGAGCATTTTGATGACAAGGGACACAGAGCATTGTGATGAAATATTCATTTAGCATTGTGGTGAAAAAGATCACAGAGACTTGTGTGACGTGTGCATGGACCATAGTGATGAGATAGTTCATGAAGCATTGTGATGACTGGAGTCACGGAGCATTGTGATGAAAGGGGTCATGGAGCATTGTGATGACAAGTGCATGGAGCAATGTGATGACAGGGGCATGGAACATTGGTCTGACAAGTTTCATGGATTATTTTGATGACAGTGGGCATGGAGCACTGTGATTACAAGGTCATGGAGCATTGTGGTGACAAAGGCATGGAGCATTTTGATGACAAGTGACACAGAGCATTGTGATGAAATATGCATGGAGCACTGTGGTGTAAAGGATCACAGAGCCTTGTATGAAGAGGACATGGACCACTGTGATGACAAAGGTTATGAAACATTGTGATGACTGGAGTCACGGAGCATTGTGATGACAGGGGTCATGGAGCATAGCTCTGACAAGATTATGCATTATTGTGATGAGAGTGGGCATGGCGCATTGTGATGACAAGGGCATGGAACATTGTGATGACAAGGTCATGGAGTATTGTGAAGACAGGTGTCAGGGAGCATTGTGATGACATATGTCATTATCCATTGTGATGACAATGGTATGGAGCATTGTGATACCAAGTGTCATGGAGGATTGTGATGACAAAGGTAATGGAGCATTTTGATGAAAAGGGCTTGGAACATTGTCATGACAAATGTCATGGAGCATTGTGATGACAATGGCATGGAGCATTCTGATGACAAGGGCCATTGAAAATTTTGATGACAACGTCGTGAAGCATTGTGATGACAAGGGCATGGAGCTTGCTATGCCAGTGGCCATAGAGCATTGTGATGACAAGTGCATGGAAAATTGTGATGACAAGATTATGTAACATTGTGATGAGAAGTGTCACGAAGCATTGTGATGACAAGGACGTGGAGAATTGTAATGACTTGGGACATGGAGCACTGTGATGAACAGGGCATGGAGAATTGTGATAGCAAGACCTTGGAGCATTGTGATGAAAAGACCATGGATAATTATGATGAAGAGCGTTATGGATCACTGTAATGACATGGGGCATAGAGCATTGTGATGACAGGTGTCATGGAGCATTGTGGTGAGAGGGGTCATGGAGCATTGTGATGACAAGGGTAATGGAGCATTGTGATGAGACGGTCATGGAGCATTGGCCTGAAAATATTCATGGAGTATTGTGATTACAGTGGTCAAGGAGCATTGTGATGACAAGGGAATGGAGCATTTTGATGACAATGTCCTGGAGCAGTGTGATGAGAAGACCATGGAGCCTTGTGATGACAAGTCTAATGGAGCATTCTGTTGAATAGCGGCATGGAGCATTGTGATTACAGGGGTCTTGGAGCATTGTGATGACAAGGTCATGGAGCATAGTGATGAGAAGGCAATGGATCATTCTGATGACATGTGTCATGGATCTTTGTGATGACAGAGGCATGGAGCATTGTGATTACAAGTGTCTTGGAACATTGTGATGACAAGGGTCACGGAGCCTTGGATGCCAAGGGGGAGGAACATTGTGATGGCATGGGTCATGGAGCATTGTTATGACAGGGGGAATGGAGCATTGTGATGACAAGGGCATGGAACATTGGTCTGAAAATTTCATGGATTATTGTGATGAGATTCGGCATGGAACATTGTGATGACTAGGGCACGGAACACTGTGATACATGTGTCATGGAGGATTGTAATGACAAGCGCATGGAGCATTGTGATGAGAAGAGTATCGAGCATTGTGATGACAAGTGTCATGGAGCATTGTGGTGACAAGGGCATGGAGCAATATGATGAGAGGTTTCATGTAGCATTGTGATGAAATGGCATGGAGCATTGTGATGTCAAGGGTCATAGAGTTTTGTGACGACAAAGCTCAAGGAGCATTTTGATGACGAGGTCGTGGTCCATTGTGATGAGAAGGGCAGGGAGCATTGTGATGACAGGGTCATGGAGCAAATTGATGAAGAGTGTCATGGAACATTTTGATGACAGGTGTTATGGAACATTGCGATGTCAGGGGTCATGGAGCATTTTGATGAAAAGGGTCATGGAGCATTCTGATGAAAAGGTGCATGGAGCATTGAGATTACAGGGGTTTTGAAGGAATGTGATTACAAGGGCATGGAGCATTGTGATAAGAAGGCAATGGAGCATTCTGATGACATGCGTCATGGAGCTTTGTGATGACAAGGACATGGAGCATTGTGATTACAGGGGTCTTGGTGCATTGTGGTGAAAATGGAATGGATCATTGTGATGAAAAATGCATGGAACCTTGTCGTGACAGGGTTCAAGGAGCATACTGATGACAACTGTCAGGGAGCATTGTGATGATAAGTGTATTGAGCATTGTGATGACAAAGATCATGGAGCATTGTGATGAGAAGACCATGGATAATTGTGATGACCAGCGTCACGGGGCATTGTGATGACAAGGGCATGGAGAATTGTGATCACAGGGGTCATGGAATATTGTGATGACAGGGGTGAGGGAGTATTGTGATGACTAGTGATGGAACATTGTGATATCATTGGTGAGAAGGCATTTTGAGGAGAAGTGCATGGAGCATTGTGATGACAAGGTTTATGGAGCATTTTGATGACAAGGATGTGGAGCATTGTGATGACAAGTGCATGGTGCTTTGTGATGACATGGGTTATGGAGCATTGTGCTGACACGTGCATCGAGCATTGTGATGACAAGGGTCAAGGAGCATTGTGATAAAAATTTCATGGAGCATTGTGGTGACAAAAGTCATAGAGCTTTGTGTGATGTGGTCATGGACCATTGTGATGACAAATGTCATGAAGCATTGTGATGACTGGAGTCACGGAATATTGTGATAACTGGGGTCTTTGAGCATTGTGATGAAAAGCGAATGGATCATTGTGATGAAAAAGGCATGGAGCCTTGTCATGACAGTGTTCAAGGAGGATACTGATGACAAGTGTCAGAGAGCATTGTGATGCAAAGCGTATTGAGAATTGTGGTGACAAAGGTCATGGAGCATTAAGATGAGAAGACCTTGCATAATTGTGATGACGAGCGTCATGGGGCAAGTGATGACAAGTGTTATGGAACATTGTGATCAGAAGGGTTTGGAGCATTGTGATGACAGAGGACATGGAGCATTTTGACTTCATTGTGATGAGAATAGCATGAATCATTATGATGATGGGCATAGTGCATTGTGATGACAGTGTTCATGGCGCATTGAGATGAAAAGTGCCATGGAGAATTGTGATTACAGAGGTCTTGGAGCATTGTAATGACAAGGGTCATGGAGCCTTGTGATGACAAGGAGGTGGAACATTGTGATGGCAGGGGTCATGGAGCACTGTTATGACAGGTGTAATGGAGCATTGTGATGACGAGGGCATGGAGCAATGTGATGAGAGATTTCATTGAGCATTGTGATGACAATGGCATGGAGCATAGTGGTGCCAAGGGTCAAGGAGCTTTGTGATGACAAATGTCATGGGGCATTTTGATGACAAGGGCGTGGTCCATTGTGATGAGAAGGGCAGGGAGCATTGTGATGACAGGGTCATGGAGCAATTTGATGAAAAGGGTAATGGAATATTTTGATGACAGGTGTTATGGAACATTGTGATGTCATGGGGCATGAAGCATTGTGATGAAATGTGTCATGGAGCATTTTGTGACAGGGGTTATGGAACATTGTGATGTCAGGGGTCATGGAGCATTGTGATGATAAGGGCATGTAACACTGTGATGACAGTGGTCATGGAACATTGTGATGACAGGGGTGAGCGAGTATTGTGATGACTAGTGATGGAACATTGTGATATATGTGGTGAGAGAGCATTTTGATGAGAAGTGCATGGAACATTGTGATGACAAGTTTTATGGAGCATAGCGATGAAAAGGATGTGGAGCATTGTGATGAAAAGAGCATGGCACATTGTGATGACATGTGTCATGGAGCATTGTGCTGACAATCGCATGGAGCATTTTGATGACAAGTGTCATGGAGCATTGTGCTGACAAAGGCATGGAGCATTGTGAAGACAAGGGACAAAGAGCATTGTGATGAAAATTTCATGGAGCATTGTGATGACAAGGACGTGGAGCATTGTGATTACAGGGGTCTTGGAGCATTGTGATGAAAATGGAATGGATCATTGTGATGAAAAATGCATGGAGACTTGTCATGACAGGGTTCAAGGAGCATTCTGATGACAACTGTCAGGGAGCATTGTGATGATAAGTGTATTGAGCATTGTGATGACAAAGATCATGGAGCATTGTGATGAGAAGACCTTGGATAATTGTGATGACCAGCGTCATGGGGCATTGTGATGACAAGTGTTATGGAACATTGTGATCAGAAGGGTTTGGTGCATTGTGATGACAGAGGTCATTGAGCATTTTGATTTCATTTTGATGACAATAGCATGAAATATTATGGTGATGGGCACGGTGCATTGTGATGACAAGGTTCATGGAGCATTGAGATGAAAAGGGGCATGGAGCATTGTGATTACAGGGGTGTTGGAGCATTGTGATGTCAAGGGCATGGAGCATTGTGATGAGAAGGCCATAGAGCATTCTGATGACATGCGTCATGGAGCTTTGTGATGACAAGGGCAAGGAGAATTGTGATTACAGGGGTCATGGAATATTTTGGTGACAGGGGTGAGGGAGTATTGTGATGACTAGTGATGGAACATTGTGATATTAGTGGTGAGAAAGCATTTTGAGGAGAAGTGCATGGAGCATTGTGATGACAACGTTTATGGAACATTTTGATGACAAGGATGTGGAGCATTGTGATGACAAGTGCATGGTGCATTGTGATGACATGGGTTATGGAGCATTGTGCTGACACGCGCATCGAGCATTGTGATGACAAGGTTCATGGAGCATTGTGCTGACAAAGGCATGGAGCTTTGTGATGACAAGGGTCACAGAGCATTGTGATAAAAGTATCATTGAGCATTGTGATGACAAATGTCACAGAGCTTTGTGTGACGAGTTCATGGACCATTGTGATGACAAATGTCATGAAGCATTGTGATGACTGCAGTCACGGAGCTTTGTGGTAACAGTGGTCCTGGAGCATTGTAATGAAAATGGAATGGATCATTGTGATGAAAAAGGCATGGAGCCTTGTCATGACAGTGTTCAAGGAGCATACGGATGACAAGTGTCAGCGAGCATTGTGGTGACAAAGGTCATGGAGCATTGTGATGAGAAGACCTAGCATAATTGTGATGAAGAGCGTCATGGGGCATGTGATGACAAGTGTTATGGAACATTGTGATCAGAAGGGTTTGGAGCATTGTGATGACAGAGGTCATGGAGCATATTAATTTCATTGTGATGACAATAGCATGAATCATTATGGTGATGGGCATGGTGCATTGTGATGACAGTGTTCATGGAGCATTGAGATGAAAAGTGGCATGGAGAATTGTGATTACAGAGGTCTTGGTGCATTGTGTTGACAAGGGTCATGGAGCCATGTGATGACAAGGCCGTGGATCATTGTGATGGCAGGGGTCATGGAGCACTGTTATGACAGGTTTCATGGAGCATTGTGATGACAAAGGCATGGAGCAATGTGATGAGAGATTTCATTGAGCATTTTGATGCCAATGGCATGGAGCATTGTGATGCCAAGGGTCATGGAACTGTGTGATGACAAAGGTCATGGGGCATTTTGACGACAAGGGCATGGTGCATTGAGATGAGAAGGACAGGGAGCATTGTGATGACAGGGTCATGGAGCAATTTGATGAAAAGGGTCATGGAATATTTTGATGACAGGGGTTATGGAACATTGTGATGTCAGGGGTCATGAAGCATTGTGATGAAATGGGTCATGGAGCATTTTGTGAGAGGGGTTATGGAACATTGTGATATCAGGGGTCATGGAGCATTGTGATGATAAGGGCATGTAGCACTGTGATGACAGGGGTCATGGAACACTGTGATGACAGGTGTGAGGGAGTATTGTGGTGACTGGTGACGTAACATTGTGACATATGTGGTGAGAGGGCATTTTGATGAGAAGTGCATGGAGCATTGTGATGACAAGTGTTATGGAGCATAGCAATGATAAGGATGTGGAGTATTGTTATGACAAGCGCATGGTACATTGTGATGACATGGTTCATGGAGCATTGTGCTGACAAGCACATGGAGCATTATGATGACAAGTGTCATGGAGCATTGTGCTGACAAAGACATGGAGCATTTTGATGACAAGGGTCACAGAGCATTGTGATGAAATATTCATGGAGCATTGTGGTGAAAGAGATCACAGAGCCTTGTGTGACGAGGGCATGGACCTTTGTGATGAGATAGGTCATGATGCATTGTGATGACTGGAGTCACGGAGCATTGTGATGACAGGGGTCATGGACCATTTCTCTGACAAGATTATGGATTATTGTGATGAGAGTGGGCATGGCGCATTGTGATGACAAGTGCATGGAACATTGTGATGACAAGGTCATGGAGTATTGTGAAGACAGGTGTCAGGGAGCATTGTGATGACATATGTCATTATCCATTGTGATGACAATGGCATGGAACATTGTGATACCAGGTGTCATGGAGGATTGTGATGACAAAGGTAATGGAGCATTTTGATGACAAGGGCTTGGAACATTGTGATGACAAGGCTCATGGAGCATTGTGATGACAAGGGCATGGAGAATTGTGATGACAAGGGCCATTGAGAATTTTGATGACAACATCGTGAAGCATTGTGATGACAAGGGCATGGAGCTTGCTATGCCATGGTCATAGAGCATTGCGATGACAAGTGCATGGAGAATTGTGATGACAAGATTATGTAACATTGTGATGAGAAGTGTCACGAAGCATTGTGATGACAAGGACGTGGAGAATTGTAATTACAAGGGAAATGGAGCACTGTGATGAACAGGGCATGGAGAATTGTGATAGCAAGACCTTGGAGCATTGTGATGAAAAGACCATGGATAGTTATGATGAAGAGCGTCATGGATCACTGTAATGACAAGGGACATGGAGCATTGTGATGACAGGTGTCATTGAGCATTGTGGTGAGAGGGGTCATGGAGCATTGTGATGACAAGGGTAATGAGGCATTGTGATGAGAAGGTCATGGAGCATTGGCCTGAAAATATTCATGGATTATTGTGATTACAGTGGTCAAGGAGCATTGTGATGACAAGGGAATGGAGCATTTTGATGACAAAGTCCTGGAACAGTGTGATGAGAAGACCATGGAGCCTTGTGATGACAAGTCTAATGGAGCATTCTGATGAATAGCGTCATGGAGCATTGTGATTACAGGGGTCTTGGTGCATTGTGATGACAAGGTCATGGAGCATAGTGATGAGAAGGCCATGGATCATTCTGATGACATGTGTCATGGATGTTTGTGATGACAGAGGCATGGAGCATTGTGATTACAGGGGTCTTGAAGCTTTGTTATGACAAGGGTCATGGAGCCTTGGATGCCAAGGCGGTGGAACATTGTGATGGCATGGGTCATGGAGCATTGTTATGATAGGGGTAATGGAGCATTGTGATGACGAGGGCATGGAACTTTGGTCTGAAAATTTCATGGATTATTGTGATGAGATTCGGCATGGAACATTGTGATGACTAAGGCACGGAACACTGTGATACATGTGTCATGGAGGATTGTAATGACAAGGGCATGGAGCATTGTGATGAGAAGAGTATCGAGCATTGTGATGACAAGCGTCATGGAGCATTGTGGTGACAAGGGCATGGAGCAATATGATGAGAGGTTTCATGTAGCATTGTGATGAAATGGCATGGAGCATTGTGATGTCAAGGGTCATGGAGCTTTGTGACGACAAATGTCATGGAGCATTTTGATGACAAGGTCGTGGTGCATTGTGATGAGAAGGGCAGGGAGCATTGTGATGACAGGGTCATGGAGCAAATTGATGAAAAGTGTCATGGAACATTTTGATGACAGGGGTTATGGAACATTGCAATGTCAGGGGTCATGGAGCATTTTGATGAAAAGGGTCTTGGAGCATTCTGATGAAAAGGTGCATGGAGCATTGAGATTACAGGGGTTTTGAAGGAATGTGATTACAAGGGAATGGAACATTGTGATGACAAGGGACACAGAGCATTGTGATGAAAAATTCATGGAGCATTGTGGTGACAAAGATCACAGAGCCTTGTGTGACGAGGGCATGGAACATTGAGATGAGAAAGGTCATGAATCATTGTGATGACTGGAGTAACAGAGCACTGTGATGAGATTTGTCATGGAGCATTGTGATGACAAGGGCATGGGGCAATGTGATGACAGGGGCATGGAATATTGGTCTGACAATTTTCATGGATTACTGTGATGAAACTGGGCATGGACCATTGAGATGACAAGGGCATGGAGCATTGTGATGACAGGGGCATGGAACATTGGTCTGACTAATTTCATGGATTATTGAGATGACAGTGGGCTTGGAGCATTGAGATGAAAAGGGCATGGAGCATTGTGTTGACAAAGGTCACAGAGCCTTGTGTGACGAGGGCATGGACCATTGTGAGGACAAAGGTCATGATCCATTGTGATGACTGGAGTCACGGAGCATTGTGATGACAGGGGTCTTGGATCATTGTGATGACAAGGGCATGGAGCATTGTGATGACTGGGGCATGGAACATTGGTCTGACAGGTTTCATGGATTATTGTGATGACAGTGGGCATGGCGCATTGTGATGACAAGGGCATGGAACATTGTGACAACAAGGTCATGGAGTATTGTGAAGACAGGTGTCAGGGAGCATTGTGATGATATATGTCATTGTCCATTGTGATGACAATGGCATGGAGCATTGTGATACCAAGTGTCATGGAGGATAGTGATGACAAAGGTAATGGAGCATTTTGATGACAAGGGCTTGGAACATTGCGATGACAAGGGTCATGGAGCATTGTGTTGACAAGGGCATGGAGCATTCTGATGAAAATTTGCATGGAGCCTTGAGATTACAGTGGTTTTGAAGCAATGTGATGACAAGGGCATGGAGCATTGTGATGAGAAGGCAATGGAACATTCTGATGACATGTGTCATGGAGCTTTCTGATGACAAGGACATTGAGAATGGTGAGTACCGGGGTCTTGGAGCATTGTGATGAAAAGGGAATGGATCATTGTGATGAAAAATGCATGGAACCTTGTCATGACAGGGTTCAAGGAGCATACTGATGACAACTGTCAGGGAGCATTGTGACGATAAGTGTATTGAGAATTGTGATGACAAAGATCATGGAGCATTGTGATGAGAAGATCATGGATAATTGTGATGACCAGCATCATGGGGCATTGTGATGACAAGTGTTATGGAACATTGTGATCAGAAGTGTTTGGTGCATTGTGATGACAGAGGTCATTGAGCATTTTGATTTCATTGTGATGACAATAGCATGAAATATTATGGTGATGGGCACGGTGCATTGTGATGACAGGGTTCATGGAGCATTGAGATGAAAAGGGGCAAGGAGAATTGTGATTACAGGGGTGTTGGAGCATGGTGATGACAAGGGCATGGAGCATTGTGATGAGAAGGCCATGGAGCATTCTGATGACATGCGTCATGGAGCTTTGTGATGACAAGGGCATGGAGAATTGTGATTACAGGGGTCATGGAATATTGTGATGACAGGGGTGAGGGAGTATTGTGATGACTAGTGATGGAACATTGTGATATCAGTGGTTAGAAGGCATTTTGAGGAGAAGTGCATGGAGCATTGTGATGACAAGGTTGATGGAGCATTTTGATGACAAGGATGTGGAGCATTGTGATGACAAGTGCATGGTGCATTGTGATAACATGGGTTATGGAGCATTGTGCTGACACGCGCATCGAGCATTGTGATGACAAGGGTCAGGGAGCATTGTGCTGACAAAGGCTTGGAGCTTTGTGATGACAAGGGTCACAGAGCATTGTGATAAAAATTTCATGGAGCATTGTGGTGACAAAGTTCACAGAGCTTTGTGTGACGAGGTCAAGGACCATTGTGATGACAAATGTCATGAAGCATTGTGATGCCTGGAGTCACGGAGCATTTTGATAACAGGGTTCTTGGAGCACTGTGATGAAAAGGGAATGGATCATTGTGATGAAAAAGGCATGGAGCCTTGTCATGACAGTGTTCAAGGAGCATACTGATGAAAAGTGTCAGCGAGCATTGTGATGCCAAGTGTATTGAGCATTGTGGTGGCAAAGGTCATGGAGCATTGTGATGAGAAGTCCCTGCATAACTGTGATGACGAGCGTCATGGGGCATGTGATGACAAGTGTTATGGGACATTGTGATCAGAAGGGTTTGGAGCATTGTGATGACAGAAGACATGGAAAATTTTGATTTCATTGTGATGACAATAGCATAAATCATTATGATGATGGGCATGGTGCATTGTGATGACAGTGTTCATGGAGCATTGAGATGAAAAGTGGCATGGAGAATTGTGATTACAGAGGTCTTGGAGCATTGTGATGACAAGGGTCATGGAGCCTTGTGATGACAAGGCCGTGGAACATTGTGATGGCAGGGGTCATGGAGCATTATTATGACAGGTGTAATGGAGCATTGTGATGACAATGGCATGGAGCATTGTGATGCCAAGGGTCATGGAGATTTGTGATGACAAATGCCATGGGGCATTTTGATGACAAGGGCGTGGTGCATTTTGATGAGAAGGGCAGGGAGCATTGTGATGACAGGGTCATGGAGCAATTTGAATAAAAGGGTCATGGAATATTTTGATGACAGTGGTTATGGAACATTGTGATGTCAGGGGTCATGAAGCATTGTGATGAAATGGGTCACGGAGCATTTTGTGACAGGGGTTATGGAACATTGTGATGTCAGGGGTCATGGAGCATTGTGTTGAAAAGGGCAATGAGCAATGTGATGAGAGGTGCATGGAACATTGGTCTGACAAGTTTCATGGATTATTGTGATGACAGTGGGCATGGAGCATTGAGATGACAAGGACGTGGAACATTGTGGTGACAAAGGTCACAGAGCCTTGTGTGACGAGGGCATGGACCATTGTGAGGACAAAGGTCATAAAGCATTGTGATGACTGGAGTCACGGAGCATTGTGATGACAGGAGTCATGGAGCATTTTGATGACAAGGGCATGGAGCATTGTGATGACAGGGGCATGAACATTGGTCTGACATGTTTCATGGAATATTGTGATGACAGTGGGCATGGCGCATTTTGATGACAAGGGCATGGAACTTTGTGATGACAAGGTCATGGAATATTGAGAAGACAGGTGTCAGGGAGCATTGTGATGATATATGTCATTGTCCATTGTGATGACAATGGCATGGAGCATTGTTATACCAAGTGTCATGGAGGATTGTGATGACAAGGGCATGGAGCATTCTGATGAAAAGGTGCATTGAGCATTTAGATTACAGTGGTTTTGAAGCAATCTGATTACAAGGGCATGGAGCATTGTGATTAGAAGGCAATGGAAAATTCTGATGACATGCGTCATGGAGCTTTGTGATGACAAGGACATGGAGCATTGTGATTACAGGTGTCTTGGAGCATTGTGATGAAAAGGGAATGGATCATTGTGATGAAAAATGCATGGAGCCTTGTCATGACAGGGTTCAAGGAGCATACTGATGACAACTGTCAGGGAGCATTGTGATGATAAGTGTATTGAGCATTATAATGACAAAGGTCATGGAGCATTGTGATGAGAAAACCATGGATAATTGTGATGACCAGCGTCATGGGACATTGTGATGACAAGTGTTATGGAACATTGTTATCAGAAGGGTTTGGTGCATTGTGATGACAGAGGTCATTGAGCATTTTGATTTCATTGTGATGACAATAGCATGAAATATTATGGTGATGGGCACGGTGCATTGTGATGACAGGGTTCATGGAGCATTGAGATGAAAAGGGGCATGGAGCATTGTGATTACAGGGGTGTTGGAGCATTGTGATGAAAAGGGCATGGAGCACTGTGATGAGAAAGCCATTGAGCATTCTGATGACATGCGTCTTGGAGGTTTGTGATGACAAGGGCATGGAGAATTGTGATTACAGGGGTCATGGAATATTGTGATGACAGGGGTGACGGAGTATTGTGATGACTAGTGATGGAACATTGTGATATCAGTGGTGAGAAAGCATTTTGAGTAGAAGTGCATGGAGCAATGTGATGAAAAGATTTATGGAGCTTTTTGATGACAAGGATGTGGAGCATTGTGATGACAAGTGCATTGTGCATTGTGATGACATGGGTTATGGAGCATTGTGCTGACACGCGCATCGAGCATTGTGATGACAAGGGTCATGGAGCGTTGTGCTGACAAAGGCATGGAGCTTTGTGATGACAAGGGTCACAGAGCATTGTGATAAAAATTTCATGGAGCATTGTGGTGACAAAGGTCACAGAGCTCTGTGTGACCAGGTCATGGACCATTGTGATGACAAGGGTCATGGAGCATTCTGATGACAAGTTTCTGGAGTATTGTGATGACAATAGCATGGAGCATTGTGATGAAAAAGGCATGGTGCATTGTTATGAAAAAGGCATGGAACCTTTTCATGACAGGTTTCAAGGAGCATTCTGACGTCAAGTGTCAGGGAGCATTGTCATGACAAGTGTATTGAGCATTGTGATGACAATGGTCATGGAGCATTGTGATGACAGGCATCATGGAGGGTTGTGATGACAAGTGTTATGGAACATTGTGATCACAAGTGTTTGCAGCATTGTGATGACAGAGGTCATGGATCATTTTCATTTCAATAGCATGGAGCATTGTCATGACATGGCATGAAGAAATGTGAACCCAAGGTTCATGGAGGATTTTGATGACAATGGGAATAGAGTATTTTGATGACAAGTGCATGGAGCATTGTGATGACAAGGTCATGTAGCATTTTGCTGACAAATGCATGGAGCATTTTGATGACAAGGGTAATGGAGCACTGTGATGACAAGCGTCATGGAGCATTGGGATTACAGGTGTCATGGAGAGTTGGGATGGCAAGGGAATGGATCATTGTGATGAAAAAGGCATGGAGCCTTGTCATGACAGTGTTCAAGGAGCATACTGATGACAAGTGTCAGGGAGCATTGTGATGCCAAGTGTATTGAACATTGTGATGACAAAGGTCATGGTACATTGTGATGAGAAGTGCATCGATAATTGTGATGACGAGCGTCATGGCGCGTTATGATGACAAGTGTTATGGAGCATTGTGATCACAAGGGTTTGGAGCATTGTGATGACAGAGGTCATGGAGCATTTTGATTTCATTGTGATGACAATAGCGTGAAGCATTATGCTGATGGGCATGGTTCGTTGTGATGACAATGTTCATGGAGCATTGAGATGAATATTGGCATGGAGCATTGTGATTACTTTGGTCATGGAGCCTTGTGATGAGAATGCCGTGAAACATTGTGATGACAGGAGAGAGGGAATATTGTGATGACTATTGATGGAAAATTGTGATATTAGTGGTGAGACAGCATTTTGATATGAAGTGCATGGAGCTTTGTGATGACAAGTTTTATGGAGCATTGTGATGACAAGGTTGGGGAGCACTATGATGACAAGCGCATGGCACACTGTGATGACATGGGTCATGGAGCATTGTGCTGACAAGGGCATGGAGCATTGTGATGACAAATGTCATGGAGCATTGTGCTGACAAAGGCATGGAGAATTGTGATGACATGGCTCACAGAGCATTGGGATGAAAAGTTCATGGAATATTGTGGTGAAAAAGATCACAGAGCCTTATGATGATGAGGGCATAGACGATTGTGATGACAAAGTTCATGAAGAATTGTGATGACTGGAGTCACGGAGCATTGTGATGACAAGGTTGGGGAGTATTGTGATGACAGGGGCATGCAGCAATGTGATGACAGGGGCAAGGAACATTGGGCTGAAAAGTTTCATGGATTATTGTGATGACAGTGGGCTTGGAGCATTGTGATGAAAAGGGCATGGAGCATTGTGGTGACAAAGGTCACAGAGCCTTGTGTGACGAGGGCATGGACCACTGTGATGACAAGGGTCATGAAGCATTGTGATGTCTGGAGTCATGGAGCATTGTGATGACAGGGGTCATGGAACATTGTGATGACAAGGGCATGGAACTTTGTGATGACAGGGTCAAGGAACATTGGTCTGACAAGTTTCATGGATTACTGTGATGACAGTGGGCATGGCGCATTGTGATGACAAGTTCATGGAACACTGTGATGACAAAGTCATGGAGTATTGTGAAGACAGGTGTCAGGGAGCATTGTGATGACATATGTCATTGTCCATTGTGATGACAATGGCATGGAGCATTGTGATACCAAGTGTCATGGAGGATTGTGATGACAAAGGTAACGGAGCATTTTGATGACAAGGGCTTGGAACATTGTGATGTCAAGGATCAAGGAGCATTGTGATGACAAGGGCATGGAGCATTGTGATGAAAAAGGCCATTGAGAAATTTGATGACAATGTAATGAAGCATTGTGATGACAAACGCATGGAGCTTGCTATGACAGGGGTCATAGAGCATTGCGATGACAAATGCATGGAGAATTGTGATGGAAAGATCATATAACATTGTGATGAGAAGTGTCATGGTGCATTATGATGACAAGGATTTGGAGAATTGTAATGACATGGGACATGGAGCATAGTGATGAACAGGGCATGGAGTATTGTGATGGCAAGACCGTGGAGCATTGTGATGAAAAGACCATGGATAATTATGATGAAGAGTGTCATGGATCACTGTAATGACAAAGGGCATGGAGCATTGTGATGACAGGTGTCATGGAGCATTGTGATGAGAGGGGTCATGGAGCATTGTGATGACAAGGGTCAATGAGCATTGTGATGAGAAGTTCATGGAGCATTAGGCTAAAAATGTTCTTGGAGAATTGTGATGACAGGTGTCATGGAGACTTCGATGACAAGTCCGTGGAACATTGTGATGGCAGGTGTCATGGAGCATTTCTATGACAGCGGTAATGGAGCATTGTGATGACTAGGGCACGGAACACTGTGATACATGTGTCATAGAGGATTGTAATGACAAGGTCATGGAGAATTGTGATGAGAAATGTATCGAGCATTGTGATGACAAGCGTCATGGAGAATTGTGGTGACAAGGGCATGGAGCAATGTGATGGGAGGTTTCATGGAGCATTGTGATGAAATGGCATGGAGCATTGTGATACCAAGGGTCATGGAGTTTTGTGATGACAAAAGTCATGGAGAATTTTGATGACAAGGTCGTGGTGCATTGTGATGAGAAGGGCAGGGAGCATTGTGATGACAGGGTCATGGAGCAAATTGATGAAGTGTCATGGAACATTTTGATTACAGGGGTTATGGAACATTGTGATGTCAGGGGTCATGTAGCATTTTGATGAAAAGGGTCATGGAGCATTCTGATGAAAAGGTGCATGGAGCATTGAGATTACAGGTGTTTGGAAGAACTGTGATGACAAGGACATGGAGCATTGTGATGAAAAGCAATGGAGCATTCTGATGACATGCGTCATGGAGCTTTGTGATGACAAGGACATGGTGCATTGTGATTACAGGGGTCTTAGAGCATTGTGGTGAAAAGGGAATGGATCATTGTGATGAAAAATGCATGGAGCCTTGTCATGACAGGGTTCAAGGAGCATACTGATGACAACTGTCAGGGAGCATTGTGATGATAAGTGTATTGAGCATTGTGATGACAAAGATCATGGAGCATTGTGATGAGAAAACCATGGATAATTGTGATGACCAGCCTCATGGGGCATTGTGATGACAAGTGTTATGGAACACTGTGATCAGAAAGGTTTGGAGCGTTTTGATGACAGAGGTCATTGAGCATTTTGATTTCATTGTCATGACAATAGCATGAAATATTATGGTGATGGGCACGGTGCATTGTGGTGACAGGGGTCATGGAGCATTGTTATGACAGGTGTAATGGAGCATTGTGATGACAAGGCCATGGGGCACTCGTCTGAAAAGTTTCATGGATTATTGTGATGAGAGTGGGCCTGGCGCATTGTGATGACAAGGGCCCAGAACACTGTGGTACAGGGTTCATGGCGGACTGAAATGACAAGGGCATGGAGCATTGTTATGAGAAGGGCATCGAGCATTGTGATGACAAGCGTCATGGAGATTTGTGATGACAAAGGTCATGGAGCATTTTGATGACATGGGTTATGGAGCATGGTGAGGTAAGGGGTCATGGAGCATTGTGACGAAAAAGGTCATGGAGCATTTTGATGACATGGGTTATGGAGAATTGTGATGTCAGGGGTCATGGAGCACTGTGATGATAAGGGCATGTAGTATTGTGATGACAGCGGCCATGGAACATTGTGAAGGCAAGGGTGAGGGCGTATTGTGATGACTAGTGATGGAACATTGCGATATCAGTGGTGACAGACCATTTTGATGAGAAGTGCATGGAGCATTGTGATGACAAGCTGGTGGAGCATTTTGCTGACAAGCGCATGGAGCATTGTGATGATAAGTTTCATTGAGTATTGTGCTGAGAAAGGCATGGAGCACTGTGATGAAAAGTTCATGGTGCATTTTGGTGACACAGGTCACAGAGCCTTGTGATGACGAGGGCATTGACCATTGAGATGACAAAGATCATGAGGCATTGTGATGAATGGAGTCATGGAGCATTGTGATGACAAGGGTCATGGAGCATTGGGATGTCAAGTGCATGGAGCTTTGTGATGACAGCGGCATGGAGCATTGGTCTGACAAGTTTCATGGATTATTGTGATGAGAGTGGGCATGGTGCATTGTGATGACAAGAGCATGGAACATTGTGATGACAACGTCATGGATTATAGTGAAGACTGGTGTCAGGGAGCATAGTGATGACATATGTCATGGTCCATCATGATGCCAATGACATGGAGCATTGTTATGACACATGTCATGGACGATTGTGATGACAAAGGTAAAGGAGCATTGTGATGATCAGGGCATGGAGCAATGTGATGGCAAGACTGTGGAGCATTGTGATGAGAAGACCATGGATAATTGTGATGACGAGCATCATAGAGCATTATGATGACAAGAGCCATGGAGCATTCTGACATAAGATATCACTTATGAAGAAAATGAAAACATGGCTACATATGAACGGAAATAGGAAAGAGAACAGTGTCTCACATTTAGAAAACATACTTATGCCTGCTTAAGGGGAAAGAGAGGTGCGGAGATGTACAAAACCAGAGTTTCATATTAGCACAGGTACAGTTCCGTAATCCAAATACAGAATAGACAAGACCTACTCCTTCCTCACTGAACGGGACTGAACACCCATATGCCCCGCAGAGGAATATATCAGAGTAGTAAGAATATTAAAACCTATGTATTGACATGTCTCCATAAGGGAATGAAGTGTGTCTTGACTGCCAAAAACATGGCAGTGAGAATCAGCTCAAACCCACTATAAAAAGGAATTTCAAATACAAAACAAAAAAACTGGGAAATTCTTTACAATTCCTTCAGGGGCTCTGTTGAAACCTGGAATGACCCTATCTACAACGACAGCTGGATGTGGCATAAGGCTGGACACTTGGGACTGAGAGGATTGGTGAGATTCGGTGAGCAAATGAATACCATTTAAAGCAATAACGTGTGGCACACATTCCAACGGTCGCAACTCTCCAGGTTGAAGGGAATATTACTACAGCTATAATATGTACGGGAAACCTAGAGAATGGACACACTGTGAATATGAAAGGTTTCTAAAACTCAAATAATAGTCCCTCTCCTGGTGCTCCGGTTTGACTTTCCAACTGCTTTACTATCAATCTCCAAACTTGGAAAGACAACACCTTTAACCTCCTGGATCACACATGTTGCCAATTTGGCAGAGAATGAAAGGGAAGAGGGAGAACCAATGAGAGAATAGCTGTTAGGCATTTGGACGGGCACATGTCACTCTAATTTCCCAGCAGGAAGAAGAATTAACAAAAGTCTCAGACACCCGCCGGGAACCAGTATAGGTCCTGAACCAAAATTTTGGACTTGCGGTCAGCTCACAAAAAACGAGTTGAAAAATGGAGTTAAGGGGCACAGCAAAGCACAAACTGTCAGAGAAATAAGGGACAAAAATCGTCAAAAAATCTGTTGAGGGAAGGCAACGAGGCAGACTTCAAAGCGAGACAGAATAGCAGGAAACAGATTTGAAGAGGTACATTGGAATCACCTTTAAAGCACAGGAAGAGGGGCACAACTTCGACAATGATGCACTTGGCCAAAAAGGGCGTATATGTTTTCTCCTGAATATATTCAGGAGAAAACGCATATGCCCTTTTTGTACAAGCAAGCAAGCGGGCAATGCAAATCTACACTACAATGATGTGTCACTTCCCACCAGTCAAAAGGGACATCCACAAAATGTGTAAAAACCAGAAAGCCAAGACAGGCCCTGGAGAACAGGGAGCCTACTTATGCTGGTGGGCAGGATGTAAATTGCCAAATGCCTCTCTGGAGGAGTGCATTGTGTTCCCTAAAACAAGTAAACAACAGAGCTACAGAGCCAAGGGCACTTCCAGTCTAGGGAATATACATTGGGAACATTGAAAACCAATAAGACAGAGCCACCCCAAAATTTAGGGCTGCACTGCTTACAAGAACATCAACTTGGGTACAACTTAAATATCCCAGGAAAGACAAAAATGGTTCAAAAAATTGTGGTATTTACCTACGATGTAATATCCCTCAGCCACGAAATCAATGTCATAAGGCCAGTAGCAGCAAAATGAGTGGATTCAGGTACGATGATTCTAAGTGAAATAAGTCACAGAGAAAAATAAATTTATCATAAGATATCACTTATGAACGTCCTCTAATCATGGCTACACATGAACTGAGTTAGGAAGGAGAACAGAGCCTCACATTTAGAAAACACACTTGTGCCTGCTTAAGGGGGAAGGAGAGGTGGGGTGATGCATAAAACCAGAGTTTGATATTAGTACAGGTACCGATCCAAATACTAAATACGGAATAGACAAGACCTACAGTTTCCTCAGTGAAAGGGACTCAAATCGCCATATTTCCCGCAGAGGAATATATCTGACTGGTAAGAATCTTAAAATCTATGTATTGATATGTCTCCGTAAGGGAATCAAGTGTGTCTAGACTGGCATAAACATGGCATTGAGAATCAGTTCAAATCCACTATAAAAAGGAATTTCAAAAACAAAACAAAAAAACAGGGAAATTCTTTACAATTCCTTCAGGGGCTCTGATGAAACCTGGAATGACCCTATCTACAACGACAGCTGGATATGGCATAAGTCTGGACTCTTGGGACTGAGAGGATTGGTGCAATTCGGTGAGCAAATTCAGACTCTTTATAGCAATAATGCGTTGCACACATTCCAATGTTCCCAACTCTCCAGGTTGAAGGTAATATTACTACAGCTATAACATGTACGGGAAACCTAGAGAATGGACACACTGTGAATACGAAAGGTTTCTCAAACTCAACTAATTATCCCCCTCCTGGTGCTCTGGTTTGACTTTCCAACTGCTTTACTATCAATCTCCCAACTTGGAGAGACAGCCCCTTTAACCTCCTGGTTCTCACAGGTGGCCAAATTTGTAGAGGATGAAAGGGAAGAGGGAGAACCAATGAGAGATTAGCTGTTAGGCATTTGGACTTGCACATGTCATTCTAATTTCCCAGGAGGAAGAAGAATTAACCAAAGTCTCAGACACCCGCCAGGAACCAGTATAGGTCCTGCACCAAAATTTTGGACTTGCGGTCAACTCACAAAAAACGAGTTGAAAAATGGAGCTCAGGGGCACAGCAATGCACAAACTGGCAGAGTAGTAAAGGGCAACAATCGTTTGAAAATCTGTTGAGGGAAGGCAACGAGGCAGACTTGAAAGCGAGCCAGAATAGCAGGAAACAGATTTCAAGAGGTACATTGGAATCACATTTAAAGCACAGGAATAGGGGCACAACTTCGACAATGATGCACTTGGCCAAAAAGGGCGTATGCCTTTTCACCTGAATATATTCAGGAGAAAACGCATACGTGCTTTTTGGCCAAGCAAGCAAGGGGGCAATGCAAATCTGCACTACAATGAAGTATCACTTCCCACCGGTCAAAAGGGCCATCCACAAAATGTGTAAAAACCAGAAAGGCAAGATAGGCCCTGGAGAACAGGGAGCCTAGTTATGCTGAAGGACAGGATGTAAATTGCCAACTGCCTCTCTGGAGGAGTGCATTGTGTTCCCTAAAACAAGGAAACAACAGAGCTACAGAGCCAAGGGCACTTCCAGTCTAGGGAATATACCTTGGGAAAACTGAAAATCAATAAGATAGAGCCACACCAAATTTTAGGGCTGCTTATGTAGATGGTTTACTTATGTAGAGGGGAATATTACTCATCCAGAAATCAATGAAATAAGGCCAGTTGTAACAACTCTGGAGGATTTACATACGATCATTCTAAGTGACGTATGTCAGAAAGAAAATGACACATATCATATGATGTCACTTAAAGGTGGAATCAAAAATGGCTACACATGAAATAAATTACAAAACAGAAACATAGTCAAATATGTAGAAAATAGACATAAGGCTGCTAAATGGAAATGTTAGGAAGGGTGAGGTATCATACAGGAGGTTGAAATTAGCAAAGATACATTCCAAGTACCAAATTGAATAACTGACAAGGTCTACACCGTACCTCAAAGAACTGCACTCAGCCCACTCAAGTCACTGGAAAATAATACATATGAATGGTAAGCATCTGAAAAAGAATTTATTGTTGTCTCACAGTACATGAATCAAGTGGATGTACAGCAGCAAAAAACAGAGCTTTGAAAATCAGCTGTAACCAATATAAAAATATATTTAAAAATATTTAGAAAAACAGTGAGACAGACAAAAATTCTTACAACTTTTGTTGAAGGGCTATGATGTAACATGGATTGAACACATGTAGACCCACAGCAGGATGATATATAAGGCTGGAAGCTTTGCACACTAAGAGATGTTAGAGAGGCTGGGTGAGGAAATGCAGAACTTTAAAAGAAATACTGCCTGATTCTCATTCCATGGGTCCCAAATCTCCAGGTTCAAGGGAATCTTCTGACAGCGAAAACATCCCTGGGAGACCGAGACGAATGTACACCATGTGATCAGGAAAGGGGTCTAAAATGCACCTCATTTTTGATCTCCTGGTGCTGGGGTTCGCCATTCCAGCCAAATTACTAACAATCTCCCCACTTGGAGAATCAGCACCTTTAACCTCCTGTTTCACAGAGTTTGCAATTTGTGCAGAGGATAAATGGGAAGAGGGGGAACCAATGAGAGACTAGCTGTAGGAGTTTTGACAGGCACATGTCACTCTAATTTCCCATTAGGAAGAAGAATTAACCAAAGGTTCAGCCTGCCTCCCCAGAACCAGAATAGGGCCGGAAGCCGTACAATGGTTTGGCGGCCAGCTCACAAAAAAAGCGAGTTGCAAAATGGAGCTCAGAAGCAGACAATTCAAAGACCTGCAAAGATAAAAATGATAACCAACGTCCAAAAATATATTCAGGTAAGGCAACGAAGAGGATCTGAATGAGAGGCAGAATTGCAGGAAACAGATTTCAAAAGGGAGATTGTACTCACAGTTAAAGCATATGAAAAGCAGCAGAATTTTTAAAATGATGTAGTTGGGCAAAAGGGTGTATGCGTTTTTTTCATGAATAACTTCAGGAAAAAAACACATACAGACTTTTTGGCCAACCAAGCAAGCCGGAAATGCAAATCTGCACAACAAAGAAGTCTCAATTTCCACTGCTCAGAAAGGCCATCCAAAAAATGTGTACAAACCAGAAATGCAGGAGAGGCCATGGAGAACAGGGAGCTAGTCACGCTGATGGGTGGGGTGTAAATATCCAAGAGCCACTCTGAAGAAGTGTATGCTGTTTCCTAAAACATCTAAAATACAAAGCTACCGAGCATAGGGCACTTCCACTCATGGGCATATAACTTGGGAAGACTAAATATCAACAAGACACAGGCACCCCAAAATTTATGGCTGCTCTGCATACAAGAACCTCAACATCAGTACAACTTAAATATTCCAGGAAAGAGAAAATTGCATAAAGAACTTGTGGTAATTTTGTACAATTGAATATCACTCAGACATGAAATCAATGTCATAAGGCCAGTAGCAGCATAATGAGTGGATTTAGGTATGACGATTCTAAGTGAAATAAGTCACAGAGAAAAAGAAACTTATCAAAAAATATCACTTATGAAGGTCCTGTAAACATGGCTACACATGAACTGAGGAAAGAGAACAGAGTCTCACATTGAGAAAACACTCTTATGCCTGCTTAAGGGGGAAGGAGAGTTGGGGTGAAGCATAAAACCAGAGTTTGATATTAGCACATGTACCATTCCATGAAGCAAATACAGAATAGACAAAACCTACACCTTCCTCAGTGAACGGGACTCAAAACCCCAATTCCCAGCACAGGAATATATCTGACTAGTAAGAAACTTAAAACCTATATATTGATATGTCTCCATAAGGGAATCAAGTGTGTCTAGACAGGCATAAACATGTCGGTGAAAATCAGCTCAACCCCATTATAAAAATGAATTTCAAAAACAAAACAAAACAAAAACAGCGAAATTCTTACACAATTCCTTCAGGGGATCTGATGAAACCTGGAATGACCCCATCTGCAAAGACAGCTAGATGAGACATAAGGCTGGACACTTGGGGCTGAGAGGACTGTTGAGATTGGGTGAGAAAATGCAGACCCTTTAAAGCAGTAATGCATGCCACCCATTCCATGGGTCCCAACTCTCCAGGTAGAAGGGAATATCACTACAGTTATAACATGTATGGGAAACCTAGAGAATGGACACCATGTGATGGCAAATGATTTCTAAAAGGCTCCTAATTTTTCCCCTCCTTGTGCTCCAGTTTGGCATTCCAACTGCTTTACTATCAATCTCCCAACTTGGAGAGTCAGCCCCTATAAGTTCCTGCTTCGCACAGTTTGCAAATTGTGCAGTGGATGAAAGGGAAGAGGGAGAACCAATCAGAGAGTAGCTGTAGGCATTTGGACGGACACATGTCACTCTAATTTCCCGACTGGAAGGAAGAATTATCCAAAGCGTCATCCTGCACCCCCGGAACCAGTTTAGGTCCTGTAGCAAATTTGTGGATTTGCAGTCAGCTCACAAAAACTCGAGGTGAAAATTGGAGCTGAGGGGCACAGCAATTCACAAACCTGCAGAGTTATAAAGGACAACTCTCTTCCAAAAATCTGTTGAAGGAAGGCAACGAAGCAGACTTGAAAATGAGGCAGAATTGCACAAAACATATTTCAAGTGGTAAATTGCAATCGTCTTTAAAGCACAGGAAAAGCGTAACAACTTCGACAATGATGCACTTGGCCAAAAAGGGCATATGCATTTTCTGCTGAATATATCCAGGAGAAAATGAATACGCCCTTTTTGGCCAATCAAGCAAGCCCTCAATGCAAATCCACACTACAAAGAATTGTCACTTCCCACCGGTCAAAAGGGACATCTGAAAATCTGTAAAAACCAGAAAATAAAGACAGAGATAACAAGAGCATGTTGCAATGTGATCCCAAGGGTCATGGAGGACTGTGATGACAAGGTCATGGAGCATTTTGCTGACAAAGGCATGGAGCATTGTGATGACAAGGGTCACGGAGCACTGTGATGACAAGCGTCACGGAGCATTGTGATTACAGGGGTCATGGAGCATTGGGATGACAAGGGCATGGATCATTTTGATGAAGGGTTATGGAGCATTTTGATGAAAAGAGTGCCGGATCACTGTGTTCTCAGGGGTCATGGAGGGTTGTGATGACAGCGGTCATGGAGCATTGTGATGACAAGGGTCATGTAGAAGGGAGAAGAGAAGGTCATGGAGCTTTGGGCTGAAAATATTAATGGAGTATTGTGATGACATGGGTCATGGAGCATTGTGATGACAAGGTCCTGGAGCATGTAATGAGAAGACCATGGAGCCTTGTGATGACAAGTCTCATGGAGCATTCTGATGAAAATGTGCATGGAGCATTGTGATTACAGGGGTCTTGGAGCATTGTGATGACAATGGCATGGAGCATTTGGATGAGAAGACCATGGAGCGTTCTGATGACATGCGTCATGGAGCTTTGTGATGACAAGGGCATGGGGCATTGTGATTACAGGGGTCTTGGAGCATTGTGATGAAAAGGGCATGGATCATTGTGATGGAAAAGGCATGGAGCCCTGTCATGACAGGGTTCAAGGAGCATACTGATGACAAGTGTCAGGGAGCATTGTGATGACAAGTGTATTGAGCATTGTGATGACAAAGGGCATGGAGCATTGTGATGAGAATACCATGGATAATTGTGATGACGAGCGTCATGGGGCGTTGTGATGACAAGTGTTATGGAACATTGTGATCACAAGGGTTTGGAACATTGTGATGACAGTTGTCATGGAGCATTTTGATTTCATTGTGATGACAATAGCATGAAGCATTATGATGATGGACATGGTGCATTGTGATGACAGGGTTCATGGAGCATTGAGATGAATAGGGGCATGGAGCATATTGATTAAGGTTGTCTTGGAGCAATGTGGTGCCATGGCATGGATCATTGTGATGAGAAGGCCATGGAGCATTCTGATGACTTGCGTCATGGAGCTTTGTGATGACAAGTCATGGAGCATTGTGATGACAGTGGCATTCAAAATTGGTCTAACAAGTTTCATTGATTATTGTGATGACGGTGGACATGGTGCATTTTGATGACAAGGGCATGGAGCATTGTGATTTCAAGGTCATGGAATATTGTGAAGACAGGTGACAGGGAGTGTTGTGATGACATATGTCATTGTGCATTGAGATGAAAATGTCATAGAGCATTGTGATACCAAGTGTCATGGAGGATTGTGATGACAAAGTAATGGAGCATTGTGATGACAAGGGCTTGGAGCATCGTGATGACATGGGTCATGGAGCACTGTGATGACAAGATCTTGGAGCATTGTGAGGAGAAGGGCCATTGAGAATTTTGATGAGAAGGTCGTGAAGCATTGTGATGAAAAGCGCACCGAGCTTGCTATGACAGGGGTCATGGAGCATTGCGATGACAAGTGCATGGAGAATTGTGATGACAAGAGCATGTAACATTGTGATGAGAAGTGTCATGGAGCATTTTGATGATAAGGACATGTAGAATTGTGATGACAAGTGCATGGAGCATTGTGATGGAAAGACCGTGGAGCACTGTGATGAGAAGACCATGGATAATTGTGAAGATGAGCGTCATAGAGCACTGTAATGACAAGGGGCATAGAGCATTGTGATGACAGGTGTCATGGATCATTGTTATGACAAGTGTCATGGACCATTCTGATTAGAAGCTTGTGGAGTACTGTGATGACAATGGCATGGAGTATTGTGAGGAAAAGGGCATGGAGCATTGTGATGAAAAATGCTTGGAGCCTTTTCATGACAGGGTTCTAGGAGCATTCTGAAAACAAGTGTCAGGGAGCATTGTGATGACAATTGTATTGAGCATTGTGATGACAAAGGTCATGGACCATTGTGATGACAGGTATCATGGAGCGTTGTGATGACAAATGTTATGGAACATTGTGATCACAAGGTTTTTGAGCATTGTGATGACAGAAGTCATGTATCATTTTCATTTCAAGGTGCATGGGACATTGTGATGACAAGGGCATGGAGCTTGCTGTGATAGGGCTCATAGAGCATTGTGATGACAATTGCATGGAGAATTGTGATGATAAGAGCATGTAACATTGTGATGTGAAGTTTCATGGAGCATTTTGATGATAAGGACATGTAGAATTTTGATGACCAGTGCATGGAGCATTGTGATGGAAAGACCGTGGAGCACAGTGATGAGAAGACCATGGATAATTGTGCTGATGAGCGTCATGGAGCACTGTAATGACAAGGGGCATAGAGCATTGTGATGACAGTTGTCATGGATCATTGTGATGACAAGTGTCATGGACCATTCTGATGAGAAGCTTGTGGAGTACTGTGATGACAATGGCATGGAGCATTCTGAGGAAAAGGGCATGGAGCACTGTGATGAAAAATGCTTGGAGCCTTTTCATGACAGGGTTCAAGGAGCATTCTGACGACAAGTGTCAGGGAGCATTGTGATGACAAGTGTATTGAGCATTGTGATGACAAAGGTCATGGAGCATTGTGATGACAGGCATCATGGAGCGTTGTGATGACAAATGTTATGGAACATTGTGATCACAAGGGTTTTGAGCATTGTGATGACAGAAGTCATGTATCATTTTCATTTCAAGGTGCATGGAGCATTGTGATGACAAGGGCATGAAGCATTGTGAACCCAAGATTCATGAAAGGTTTTGATGACAATGGGAATGGAGTATTGTGATGACAAGCGCATGGAGCATTGTGATGACAAGGTCATGTAGCATTTTGCTGACCAATGCATGGAACATTTTGATGACAAGGGTCATGGAACACTGTGATGACAAGCGTCATGGAGCATTGTGATTACAGCGGTCACGGAGCATTGGGATGGCAAGGGCATTGATCATTGTGATGAGAAGGGTCATGGAGCATTTTGATGACAAGAGTCCTGGATCATTGTGTTGTCCGGTGTCATGGAGCACTGTGATGACAGTGGTCATGGAGCCTTGTGATGACAAGGGTCATGGAGCATTCTGATGAAAAGGGGTGTGGAGCATTGTGATTACATGGGTCTTGGAGCATTGTGAAGAAAATGGCATGGATGATTGTGATGCAAAAGGCATGGAGCCTTGTCATGACAGGGTTCAGGAGCATACTGATGACAAGTGTCAGGGAGCATTGTAATGACAAGTGTATTGAGCATTGTGATGACAAAGGTCATGGAGCATTGTGATGAGAAGACCATGGATAATTGTGATGATGAGCATCATGGGGCGTTGTGATGACAAGTGTTATGGAACACTGTGATCACAAGGGTTTGGAGCATTGTGTTGACAAAGGTTATGGAGCATTCTGATTTCATTGTGATGACAATAGCATGAAGCATTATGATGATGGGCATGCTTCATTGTGATTACAGAGTTCATGGAGCATTGAGATGAAAAGTGGCATGGAGCATTTTGATTACAGTTGTCTTGGAGCATTGTGATGACAAGGGCATGGAGCATAGTGATGAGAAGGCCATGGAGCAGTTTGATGACATGCGTCATGGAGCTTTGTCATGACAATAGCATGGAGCATTGTGATTACAGGGGTCTTGGAGCATTGTGATGACAAGGGTCATGGAGACTTGTGATGACAAGGCCGTGGAACATTGTCATGACAGGGGTGAGGGAGTATTGTGATGACTAGTGATGGAACATTTTGATATCAGTTGTGAGAGAGAATTTTGATGAGAAGTACATGGAGCATTGTGATGACAAGTTTTATGGAGCATTCTGATGACAAGTTTGTGGAAAATTTTGATAACAAGCGCATGGAGCATTGTGATAACAAGGGTAATGGAGCACTCTGCTGACAAAGGCATGGAGCATTGTGATGGCAAGGGTCACAGAGCATTGTGAATGAGAAGTTCATGGAGCATTATGGTGACAAATTTCACAGAGCCCTGTGATGACGAGGGCATGGACCATTTTGATGCCAAAGGTCTTGGAGCACTGTGATGACAATGACATGGAGCACTGTGATGACAACGGCCATTGAGAATTTTGATGACAATGTCGTGAAGGACTGTGATGAAAAGCACTTGGAGCTTGCTATGACAGGGTTCATGGAGCATTGCGATGACAAGTGCATGGAGAATTGTGATGACAAGTTCATGTATCATTGTGATGAGAAGTGTCATGGAGCATTGTGTTGGCAAGACCGTGGAGCACTGTGATGAGAAGACCATGGATAATTGTGATGTCGAGCGTCATGCAGCACTGTAATGACAAGGGGCATGGAGCATTGTGATGACAGGGGTCATGTAGCACTGTGATGAGAAGTTCATGGAGCATTGGGCTGAAAATATTCATTGAGTATTGTGATGGCAGTGGTCATGGATCATTGCGATGACAATGGAATGGAGCATTGTGATGACAAGGTCCTGGATCATTGTGAGGAGAAGACCATGGAGACTTGTGATGACAAGTGTCATGGAGCATTCGGATGAAAAGGGGTGTGGACCATTGTGATTACATGGGTCTTGGAGCATTGTGATGAAAAGTGCATGGATTATTGTCATGAAAAATGCATGGAGCCTTGTCATGACAGGTTTCAAGGAGCATATTGACGACCATTGTCAGGGAGCATTGTGATGACAAGTTTATTGAGCATTGTGATGCCAAAGTCATGGAGTATTGTGAATAAAATACCATGGATAATTGTGATGATGAGCGTCATGGGGCATTGTGATGACAAGTGTTATGGAACATTGTGATCACAAGGGTTTAGAGCATTGTGATGACATAGGTCATGGAGCATTTTGATTTCATTGTGATGACAATAGCATGAAGCATTATGATGATGGGCATGGTGCACTGTGATGACAGGGTTCATGGAGCATTGAGATGAAAAGGGGCATGGAGCATTGTGATTACAGGGGTCTTGGAGCATTGCGATGACCAGGTCATGGAGCATTGTGATGAGAAGGCGAAGGCGCATTCTGATGACATGCGTAATGGAGCTTTGTGATGACAAAGGCATGGAGCATTGTGATTACAGGTGTCTTGGAGCATTGTGATGACAAGGGTCATGGAGCCTTGTGATGAGAAGGCCGTGGAACATTGTAATGGCAGTTTTTATGGAGCATTTTTATAACAGCGGTAATGGAGCATTTTCATGACAAGGGCATGGAGCATTGGTCTGAAAATTTTCATGGATTATTGTGATGAGAGGGGGCATGGAGAATTGTGATGACAAGGGCACGGAACACTGTGATACATGGGTCAAGGAGGATTGTAATGACAAACCTTGGAGCTTTGTGTTAAGAAGAGCATCGAGCATTGTGATGAAAAGCATCATGGAGCCTGTGATGACAAGGACATGTAACAATGTGATGAGAGGGTTCATGGAGCATTTTGATGACAATGGCATGGAGCATTGTGATGCCAAGGGTCATGGAGCTTTGTGATGACAAAGGTCATGGAGGGTTTTGATGACAAGGGCGTGGTGTACTGTGATGAGAAGGGCAGTGAGCATTGTGATGAAAGGGTCATGGAGCAATTTGATGAAAAGTGTCATGGGAGATTTTGATGACAGGGGTTATGGAACATTGTGATGTCAGGGGTCATGGAGCATTGTGATTAAAAGGGTCATGGAGCATTGTGATGACAGGGGTCATGGAACATTGTGATGAGAGGGGTGAGGGAGTATTGTGATGACAAGTGATGGAACATTATGATATCAGTGATGGGAAAGCATTTTGATGTGAAGTGCATGGAGCATTGTGACAACAAGGTTTATCGAGAACTGTGATGACAAGGTTGTGGAGCATTGTGATGACAAGCACATGTCGCATTGTGTTCACACAGGTCATGGGGCCTTTTGCGGAAAAGCGCATGGAGCATTGTGCTGACAAAGGCATTTAGCATAGTTATGACATGAGTAAGAGAACATTGTGATGAAAATTTCATGGAGAATTGTGGTGACAAATATCACAGAGCCTTTTGATGATGAGGGCATCGACCATTGTGATGACAGGGGTCATGGAGCATTTTGATGACTGTGGTCATGGAGCATTGTGAAGACATGGGTCATGGAGCATTGTAATGAGACGGTCATTGAGCATTGTGCTGAAAATGTACATGTAGTATTGTGATGACAGGGGTCATGGAGCATTGTGATGACAAGGGAATGGAGCACTGTGATGACAAGGTCCTGGAGCATTGTGATGAGAGGACCATGGAGCCTTGTGATGACAAGTGTCATGGAGCATTCTGATGAAAAGGTGAATGGAGCATTGTGATTACAGGGGTTTTGTAGCATTGTGATGACAAGGGCATGGAGCATTGTGATGCGAAGGCCATGGAGCATTCTGATGACATGTGTCATGGAGCTTTGTGATGACAAAGACATGGAGCATTGTGATTACAGGAGTCTTGGAGCATTGTGATGAAAAGGGCATGGATCATTGTGATGAAAATTGCATGGAGCCTTGTCATGACAGGGTTCAAGGAGCATACTGATGAGAAGTGTCAGGGAGCATTGTGATGACAAGTGTATTGAGCATTGTGATGACAAAGATCAAGGAGCACTGTGATGAGAAGACCATTGATAATTATGATGACCAGCCTCATGGAGCATTGTGATGACAAGAGTTATGGAACATTGTGATCAGAAGGGTTTGGAGCATTGTGATGACAGAGGTCATTGAGCATTTTGATTTCAGTGTGATGACAATAGCATGAAATATTATGGTGATGGACACGGTTCATTGTGATGACAGGGTTCATGGAGCATTGAGATGAAAAGGGGCATGGAGCACTGTGATTACAGTGGTCTTGGAGCATTGTGATGACAAGGGCATGGAGCATTGTGATGAGAAGGCCATGGAGCATTCTGATGACTTGCGTCATGGAGCTTTGTGATGACAAGGGCATGGAGCATTTGATTAGAGGGGTCTTTTAGCATTGTGATGACAAGGTTCATGGAGGCTTGTGATGACAAGGCCGTGGAACTTTGTGATGGCAGGTGTCATGGAGCATTGTTATGACAAGGGCACGGAACACGGTGATACATAGATCATGCAGGATTGTAATGACAAGGACATGTAGCATTGTGATGAGAAGGGCATCGAGCATTGTGATGACCAGCCTCATGGAGATTTGTGATGACAAATGCATGGAGCAATGTGATGAGAGTGTTCATGGAGCATAGTGATGCCAATGGAATGGAGCATTGTGATGCCAAGTGTCATGGAACTTTGTGATGAAAAAGGTCATGGAGCATTTTGATAACAAGTGCGTGGTGCATTGTGATGAGAAGTGTAGGGAGCATTGTGATTACATGGGTTATGGAGCATTGTGCTTACACGTGCATCGAGCATTGTGATGACAAGGGTCATGGAGCATTGTGCTGACAATGGCATCGAGCTTTGTGATAAGAAGGGTCACAGAGCATTGTGATGAATAGTTCATGGAGCATTGTGGTGACAAAGGTCACAAAGCCTTGTGTGACGAGGTCATGGAACATTGTGATGACAAATGTCATGAAGCACTGTGATAACTGTAGTCACGGAACATTGTGATGACAGTGTACTTGGAGCATTGTGATGCCAAGGGTATGGAGCATTGTGATGAGAATGCCATTGAGCATTCAGATGACATGTGTCATGGTGTTTTGTGATGACAAGGGCAGGGAGCATTGTGATTACAGGGGCCTTGGAGCATTGTGATGAAAAGGGAAAGGATCATTGTGATGAAAAAGGCATGGAGCCTTTTCAAGACAGTGTTCATAGAGCATACTGATGACAAGTGTCAGGGAGCATTGTGGTGATAAGTGTATTGAGGATTGTGGTGACAAAGGTCATGGAACATTGTGATGATTAAACCATTCATAATTGTGATGAGGAGCGTCATGGGGCATTGTGATGACAAGTGTTATGGAACATTGTGATCACAGGGTTTTTAGCATTGTGATGACAGATGTCATGGAGCGTTTTGATTTCATTGTGATGACAATAGCATGAAGCATTATGATGATGTGCCTGGTGCATTGTGATGACAGGGATCATGGAGCACTGAGATAAAAAGGGGCATGGAGCACTGTGATTACAGGGGTCTTGGAGCATTGTGATGACAAGGGCATGGAGCATTGTGATGAGAAGGCCATGGAGCATTCTGATGACATGCGTCATGGATCTTTGTGATGACAAGGGCATGGAGCATTGTGATTACAGGGGTCTTGGAGCATTGTTATGACAAGGGTCATGGAGCCTTGGATGACAAGGCCGTGGAACATTGTGATGGCAGGGATCATGGAGCATTGTTATGACAGGGGTTATGGAGCATTGTGATGACAAAGGCATGGAGCATTGTGATGACAGGGGCATGGAACTTTGGTCTGACAAGTTTCATGGATTATTGTGATGAGAGTGGGCATGACGCATTGTGATGACAAAGGCATGGAGCATTGTGATGACAAGGTCAGGGATTACTGTGAAGACAGGTGTCAGGGAGCATTTTGATGAAATATGTCATGGTCCATTGCGATGACAATTGCATGGAGCATTGTGATGCCAAGTGTCATGGAGGATTGTGATGACAAACGTAATGGAGCATTTTGATGACAAGGGTTTAGAGCATCGTGATGACAAGGGTCTTGGAGCATTGTGATGACAAGGGCATGGAGCACTGTGATGACAGGGGCATGGAACATTGTTTTGACAAGTTTCATGGATTATTTTGATGACAGTGGGCATGGCACATTGTGATGACAAGAGCATGGAGCATTGTGGTGACAAAGGTCACAGAGCCTTGTGTGACGTGGGCATGGATCATTGTGATGACAAATGTCATAAAGCATTGTGATGACTGGAGTCACGGAGCATTGTGATGACAGGGTTCATGGAGCATTGTGATGAGGAGGGCATAGAGAACTGTGATGACAGGGCCATGGAACTTTGGTCTGACATGTTTCATAGAGTATTGTGATGACAATGGGCATGGCTCATTGTGATGACAAGGGCATGGAGCATTGTGATGACAAGGTCATGGAGTATTGTGAAGACAGGTGTCAGGGAGCATAGTGATGACATATGTCATGGTCCATTGTGATGACAATGGCATGGAGCATTGTGATGCCAAGGGTCATGGTGGATTGTGATGACAAAGGTAATGGAGCATTTTGATTACAAGGGTTTGGGCACCGTGATGACAAGGGTCATGGAGCATTGTGATGACAAGGGCATGGAGGATTGTAATGAAAAGGGCACGGAACACTGTGATACATACATCATGCAGGATTGTATTGACAAGGTCATGGAGCATTGTGATGAGAAGTGCATCGAGCGTTGTGATGACAAGCCTCATGGAGATTTGTGATGACAAGCGAATGGCGCATTGTGATGACATGGGTCATGGAGCACTGTGCTGACAAAGGCATGGTGCATTTTGATGCCAAGGGTCACAGAGTATTGTGATGAAAAGTTCATGGAGCATTGTGGTGACAAAGGTCACAGAGCCTTGTGTGTCAATGGCATGGAACATTGAGATGACAAAGGTCATGAAGCATTGTGATGACTGGAGTCACGGTGCATTGTGATGAGAGGGTTCATGGAACATTGTGATGACAGGGTTCATGGGGCATTGTGATGAGAAGGTCATGGAGCATTGGGCTGAAAATGTTCATGGAGTATTGTGATGACAGGGGTCATGTGGTATTTTGATGACATGGGAATGGAGCATTGTGATGAAAAGGGCATGGAGTATGGTGATGAGAAGTCCATGAATCATTCTGAAGAAAGGTGTCATGAAGCTTTGTGATGACAATGGCATGGAGCATTGTGATTCCAGGGTTCTTGGAGCATTGTGAGGAAAAGGGTGTGGATCATTGTATTGAAAAATGCATGGAGCCTTGTCATGACAGGGTTAAAGGAGCATACTGACGACAAGTGTCAGGGAGCATTGTGATGACAAGTGTATTGAGCACTGTGATGACAAAGGTAATGGATTACTGTGAATAGAAGCCCAAGGATAACTGTGATGATGAGCATCATTGGGCGTTGTGATGACAAGTGTTATGGATCATTGTGATCACAAGTGTTTTGAGCATTGTGAGGACAGAGGTCATGGAGCATATTGATTTCATTTTGATGACAATTGCATGAAGCATTATGATGATGGGCATGGTGCATTGTGATGACACGGTTCATGGAGCATTGAGATGAAAAGGGTCATGGAGCATTGTGATTACAGGTGTCTTGGACCATTGTGATCACAAGGGAATGTAGCATCTTGAATGAGAAGGCCATGGAGCATTCTGATGACAAGCCTCATGGAGCTTTGTGATGACAAATGTATGCAGAATTGTGATTACAGTGTTTGGAGCATTGTGATGACAAGTGTCATGGAGTCTTGTGATGACAAGGCCGTGGAAACTTGTGAAGGCAGGTGTCATGGAGCATTGTTATGACAGGGGTAATGGAGCATTGTGATGACAAGGGCATGGAGCATTGGTCTGAAATGTTTCATCGATTATTGTGATGATAGTGGGCATGGAGCATTGTGATGACAAGGGCAGAGAACACTTTGATACATGGGTCATGGAGGATTGTAATGACAAGGGCATGGAGCATTGTGATGAGAAGGGCATCGAGCATTGTTATGACAAACGTCATGGAGCATTGTGGTGACAAGGGCATGGAGCAATGTGATGAGAGGCTTCATGGAGCATTGTGATGACAATGGCTTGGAGCATTGTGATGCCAACTGTCACGGAGTTTTGTGATGACGAAGGTCATGGAGCATTTTGATGACATGGTCGTGGTGCGTTGTGATGAGAAGGGCAGGGAGCATTGTGCTAACAGGGTAATGGAGGAATTTGGTGAAAATGTCATGGAATATTTTGATGAGAGTAGATATGGAAAATTGTGAAGTCAGGGGTCATGGAGCATTGTGCTGAAAATGGTAATGGATCATTTTGATGACAGGGATTATGGAGCATTGTGATGTCATTGGTCATGGAGCATTTTGATGATAAGTGCATGTAGCATAGTGATGATAGGGGTCATGGAACATTGTGATGAGAGGGGTGAGGGAGTATTGTGAAGACTAGTGATGGAACATTGTGATATCAGTGGTAAAAGAGCATTTTGATGAGAAGTGCATGGAGCATTGTGATGACACGGTTTTTGGAGCATTGTGATGACAAGGATGTGGAGCATTGTGATGACAAGCGCATGGTGCTTTGTGATGACATGGGTCAAGGAGCATTGTGCTGAAAAGGTCATGGATCATTGTGATGCAAAATTCATGGAGCCTTGTCATGACAGGGTTCAAGGAGCATACTGATGACAAGTGTCAGCGAGCATTGTGATGACAAGTGTATTGAGCATTGTGATGACAAAGGTCATGGAATATTGTGAATAGAAGGCCATGGATAATTGTGATGATGAGCGTCATGGGGCGTTGTTATGACAAGTGTTATGGAACATTGTGATCACAAGGGTTTGGATCATTGTGATGACAGGGGTCATGGAGCATATTGATTTCATTTTGATGACAATAGCATGAAGCATTATGATGATGGGCATGGTGCATTGTGATGACACGGTTCATGGAGCATTGAGATGAAAAGGGTCATTGAGCATTGTGATTACAGAGGTCTAGGAGAATTGTGATGACAAGGGCATGGAGCATCGTGAATGAGAAGGCCATGGAGCATTCTGATGACATGCGTCATGGAGCTTTTTGATGGCAAAAACATGGAGCATTGTGATGACAAGGGTTATGGAGCCTTGTGATGACAAGGCCGTGGAACATTGTAATGGCAGGTGTCATGGAGCATTGTTATAACAGGGGTAATGGTGCATTTTGATGACAAGGGCATGAAGCATTGGTCTGAAAAGCTTCTTGGATTATTGTGTTGAGAGGGGGCATGGAGCATTGTGACGACAAGGGCACGCAACACTGTGATACATGGGTCATGGCAGATTGTAATGACAAGGGCATGGAGCATTGTGTTAAGAAGACCATCGAGCATTGTGATGAAGAGCATCACGGAGCCTGTGATGACATGGGCATGGAACAATGTGATGAGAGTGTTCATGGAGCATTTTGATGACAAGGGCATGGAGCATTGTGATGCCAAGGGTCATGTAGCTTTGTCATGACAAAAGTCATGGAGCATTTTGATGACAAGCGCGTGGTGAACTGTGTATGAGAAGGGCAGGGATCATTGTGATGAAAGGGTCATGGAGCAATTTGATGAAAATTGTCATGGGTCATTTTTATGACAGTGGTTATGGAACACTGTGATGTCAGGGGTCATGGAGGATTATGATGAAAAGTGTCATGGAGCATTTTGATGACAGGGGTCCTGGAACATTGTGATGACAGGGGTGAGGGAATATTGTGATGACTAGTGATGGAACTTTATGATGTCAGTGGTGGGAGAGCATTTTGATGTGAAGTGCATGGAGCATTGTGATGACAAGTTTTATGGAGCACTGTGATGACACGGTTGTGGAGCATTGTGATGACAAGCGCATGTCGCATTGTGATGACACAGGTCATGGGGCCTTGTGAGGACAAGCGCATGGAGCATTGTGAGGAATATTTTCATGGAGCATTGTGCTGACAAATGCATGGAGCATTGTGATGACAAGGAACACAGAGCATTGTGATGAAAATTTCATGGAGCATTGTGGTGACAAAGATCACAGAGCCTTGTGTGACGAGGGCATGGACCATTGTGAGGACAAAGATCATGAATCATTGTGATGACTGGAGTCACGGAGCATTGTGATGACAGGGGCCATGGAGCATTGTGATTACAAGGGCATGGAGCAATGTGAGGACAGGGGCATGGAACATTGGTCTGACATGTTTCATGGATTATTGTGATGACAGTGGGCATGGAGCATTGGTCTGAGAAGTATCATGGATTATTGTGATGAAAATGTGCATGGTGCATTGTGATGACAAGGTCATGGAGCATTGTTATGACCAGGACATGGATTATTGTGAAGACAGGTATCAGGGAGTATTGTGATAACATATGTCCTGGTGCATTGTGATGACATTGTCATGGAGCATTGTGAAGCCAAGTGTCATGGAGGATTGTGATGAAAAAGGTAATGGAGCATTGTGATGACAAGGGCTTGGAGCATTGTGGTGACAAGGGCCATTGAGAATTCTGATGACAAGGTCGTGAAGCATAGTTATGACAAACGCATGGAGCTTGCTATGACATGGGTCATGGAGCATTGCGATGACAAGTGCATGGAGCATTGTGATTAGAGGGGTCTTGGAGCATTGTGATGACAAGGGCATGGAGCATGGTGATGACAGTGCCATGGAGCATTCTGATGACATGCGTCCTGGAGATTTGTGATGACAAGCACATGGAGCATTGTGATTACAGGGGTCTTGGAGCATTGTGATGAAAACTGCATGGAGCATTGTGAGGAAAAGGCAAAGAGCCTTGTCATGACAGGTTTCAAGTAGCATACTGAAGACAAGTGTCAGGGAGCATTGTGATGACAAGTGTATTGAGCATTGTGTTGACAAAGGTCATGGAGCATTTTGATGAGGAGACCATGGATAATTGTGATGACGAGCGTCATGGAGCATTGTGATGACAAGTGTTATGGAACATTGTGATCAGAAGGGTTTGGAGCATTGTGATGACAGATGTCATGGAGCATTTTGATTTCTTTGTGATGACAATTGCATGAAGCATTATGATGATTGGCATGGTGCATTTTGATGACAGTGTTCATGGAAAATTGAGATGAAAAGGGGTATGGAGCATTGTGATTACAGGGGTCTTGGAGCATTGTGATGACAATGTTCATGGAGCCTTGTGATGACAATGCCGTGGAACATTGTGATGGCAGGGGTAATGGAGCATTGTGATGACAAGGGCAGGGAACACGGTGATACATGGGTCATGGAGGATTGTAATGACAAGGCATGGATCATTGTGTTGAGAAAGGCATCGAGCATTGTGATGACAAGCGTCATGGAGATTTGGGAGGACAAGTGCATGGAGTAATGTGATGAGATGTTTCATGCATCATTGTGATGACAATGGAATGGAGCATTGTGATGCCAAGGGTCATGGAGCTTTGTGATGACAAATGTAATGGAGCATTTTGATGACAAGGGCGTGGTGCATTGTGATGAGTAGGGCAGGGAGCATTCTGATGACAGGTTCATGGAACAATTTTATAGAAAGGGTCAGGGAATATTTTGATGACAGGCGTTATGGAACATTGTGAAGTCAGTGGTCATGGAGCATTGTGATGATAAGGGCATGTAGCATTTTGATGACAGGGGTCATGGAACATTGTGATGACAGTGTTGAGGGAGTATTGTGATGACTGGTGATGGAACACTGTATATCAGTGGTGAGAGAGCATTTAGATGAGAAGTGCATGGAGCATTGTGATGACAAGTTTTATGGAAAATTGTGATGACAAGGTTGTGGAGCATTGTGATGACAAGTGCATGTCACATTATGATGACATGTGTCTTGGAGCATTGTGCTGACAAGCGCATGGAACACTGTGATGACAAGGGTCATGGAGTATTGTGCTGACAATGGCATGGAGCATTGTGATGACAAGTGTCACAGAGCATTGTGATGATGAGGGAATTAACCATTGTGATGAAAAAGTTCATAAAGCATAGTGATGGCTGTAGTCACGGAGCATTATGATGTGAGGGGTCATGGAGCATTGTGATTACAAGGGCATGGAGCATTGTGATGACAGGGGGATGGAGCATTGGTCTGACAATTTTCATGAATTATTGCTATGAGAGTGGACATGGCACATTGTGATGACAAGGGCATGGAACATAGTTATGACAAGGTCATGTAGTATTGTGAAGACAGGTGTCAGGGAGCACTGTGATGACATATGTCATGTGCATTGTGATGACAATGGCATGGAGCATTGTGATGCCAAGTGTCATGGAGGATTGTGATTACAAATGTAATGGAGCCTTGTGATGCCAAGTGTCATGGAGGATTGTGCTGACAAAGGTAATGGAGCATTGTGATGACAATTTCTTTTAGAATTGTGAAGAAACGGGTCATGGAGCATTGTGATGACAAGGACATGGAGCATTGTGATGACAAGGGCCATTGAGAATTTTGATGCAAACTTCGTGAAGCATTGTGATGACAAGCGCACGGAGCTCGCTATGACAGGGGACATGGAGCATTGCTATGAAAAGTGCATGGAGAACTGTGATGACAAGACCACGTAACATTGTGATGAGAAGTGTCATGGAGTATTGTGATGACCAGGACGTGGAGAATTGTGATGACAAGGGACATGGAGCATTGTGATGACCAGGGCATGGAGCATAGTGATGGCAAGACCGGGGAGCAGTGTGATGAGAAGTCCATGGATAATTGTGATGACGAGAGTCATGGAGCACTGTAATGACAACGGGCATGGAGCATTGTGATGACAGGTGTCATGGAGCATTGTGATGACAGGGGTCATGGAGCATTGTGATGACATGGGTCATGGAGCATTCGGATGATATGGGTCATGGATCTTTGTGATGACATGTGCATGGAGCATTGCGATTACAGGGTTCTTGGAGAATTGTGATGACAAGGGTCATGGAGCCTTGAGATGATGAGGCCGTGGAACATTGTGATTGCAGGGGTCATGGAGCATTGTTATGACACGGGTAATGGAGCCTTTTGATGACAAGTGCATGGAGCATGGATGTGACATGTTTTATGGATTATTGTGATGAGAGTGTGCATGGAGCATTGTGATGCCAAGGGCACGGAACACGGTGATACATGGACCATGGAACATTGTAATGACAAGGGCCTGCATCATTGTGATGAGAATGGCATCGAGCAGTGTGATGGCAAGCGTCATGGAGCTTTGTGATGACAAGGGCATGGAGCAATGTGATGAGAGGGTTCATGGAGCATTGTGATGACAATGGCATGAAGCATTGTGATGCCAAGGGTCATGGAGCACTGGGATGACAAGCGTCACAGAACATTCTGATTACAGTGGCCATGGATAATTGGGATGACAAGCGCATGGATCATTGTGATGACAAGTGTCATGGAGCGTTTTGATGACATGTGTCCCTGATCATTGTGCTGTCACGGGTCATGGAGCGCTGTGTTGACAGTGGTCATGGAGCATTGTGATGACAGGGGTAATGGAGAATTGTGATGGCAAGGCCATGGAGCATTGTGATGAGAAGGCCATGGATCATTCTGATGACATGCATCATGGAGCTTTGTGATGACAAGGGCATGGAGCATTGTGATTATAGGGGTCATGGAACATTGTGATGACAAGGGTGAGGGAGTATAGTGATGACTAGTGATGGAACATTGTGATATCAGTTGTGAGAGAGCATTTTGATGAGAAGTGCATGGTGCATTGTGATGACAAGGTTTATGGAGCTCTGTGATGACAAGGTTGTGAAGCATTGTGATGACAAGCGCATGACACATTGTGATGACATGGGTCATGGAGCATTGAGCTGAGAAGTGCATGGCGCTTTGTTATGACAATGATCATGGAGCATTGTGATGAAAAGTTCATGGAGCATTGTGGTGACAAAGGTGACAGAGACTTCTGATGACGAGGGCATGGACCACTGTGATGTCAAAGGTCATGAAGCACTGTGATGACTGGAGTCACGGAGCAGTGTGATGACAGGCTTCATGGTGCATTTTGATGACAATATCATGGAGCACTGTGATGATAGGGATATGGAGAATTGGTGTGACAACTTTCATGGATTATTGTGACGAGTGTAGGCATGGTGCACTGTGTAGACAAGGGCATGGAGCATTGTGATGACAAGGGCATGGATCATTGTGATGACAAGGTCATGGAGTATTGTGAAGACAGGTGTCAGGGAGCATGGTGATGACATATGTCATGGTCCATTGTGATGACAATGGCATGGAGGATTGTGATGACAAGATGATGTAACATGGTGATGAGAAGTGTCATGGAGCATTGTGATGACAAGGGACATGGAGCACTGTGATGTCCAGGGCATGGAGCATTGTGATGGCAACACCGTGAAGCATTGTGATGGCAAGACCATGGAGCATTTTGATGACGAGTGTCATCGAGCACTGTAATGACATGTGGCATGGAGAATTGTGATGACAGGTGTCATGGATCATTGTGATGACAAGGGACATGGAACATTCTGATGACAAGCTTCTGGAGTATTGTGCAGACAAAGGCAAGGAGCATTGTGATGACAAGGTTCACAGAGCATTGTGACGAAAAGTTCATGGAGCACTGTGGTGACAAAGGTCAGTGAGCCTTGTGATGACAAGGGCATGGCCCATTGTGATGACGAAGGTCATGAAGCATTGTGATGACTGGTGTCACGGAGCATTTTGATGACAAGGGCATGGAGCATTGTGATAACAGTGTCATGGAACATTGGTCTGACAAGTTTAATGGATTATTTTGATGACAGTGGGCAAGGCACATTGTGATGACAAGGGCTTGGAGAATTGTGATGACAAAGTCAAGTGTATTGTGAAGACAGGTGTCAGGGAGCGTTTTATTGACATATGTCATGGTCCATTGTGATGACAATGGCATGGAGCATTGTGATGCCAATTGTCATGGAGGATTGTGATGACAAAGGTAATGGAGCATTGTGATGACAAGGTCTTGGAGCATTGTAATGACAAGGGTCATGGAGCATTTTGATGAGAAGAGGATGGAGCATTGTGATGACAAGGGCAATTGATAATTATGATGACAAGGTCGTGAAGCGTTGTGATAAAAAACATATGGAGCTTGCTATGACAGGGTTCATGGAGCATTGCGATGACAATTGCATGGAGAATTGTGATGACAAGATCATGTAACATTGTGATGAAAAGTGTCATGGATCCTCGTGATGGCAATACCGTGGAGCACTGTGATGAGAAGACCATGTATAATTGTGATGAGGAGCGTCATGGAGCACTGTAATGACAAGGGGCAAGGAGCATTTTGATGACAGGTGTCATGGAGCATTGTGATAGCAGGGGTCATGGAGCATTGTGATGACAGGTGTTATGGAGCATTCTGATTACAAGCTTGTGGAGTATTGTGATGACAATGGCATGGAGCATTGTGATGCAAAGGGCATGGAGCATTGTGATGAAAAAGGCATGGAGCCTTTTCATGACAGGTTTCAAGGAGCATTCTGATGACAAGGGTCAGGGAGCATTGTGATGACAAGTGTATTGAGCATTGTGATGAAAAAGGTCATGGAGCATTGTGATGACAAGGGTATGCAGTATTGTTATGACAGGCATCCTGGAGTGTTGTGAAGACAAGTGTTATGGAACAATGTGATCCCAATGATTTGGAACATTGTGATGACAGAGGTCATGGATCATTTTGATTTCAAGGAGCATGGAGAATTGTAATGATAGGGGTAATGGAGCATTGTGATGAGAAGTTCATGGAGCATTGGGCTGAAAATGTTCTTGGAGTATTGTTATGAAAGTGGTCATGGAGCATTGTGATGACAAGGGAATGGAGCATTTTGATGACAAGGTCCTGGAGCAGTGTGATGAGAAGACCATGGAGCCTTGTGACAATAGCATGAAATATTATGGTGATGGGCATGGTGCATTGTGATGACAGGGTTCATGGAGCATTGAGATGAAAAGGGGCACGGAGCATTGTCATTACAGGAGCCTTGGAGCATTGTGATGACAAGGGTATGGAGCATCGTGAATGAGAAGGCCATGGAGCATTCTGATTACATGTGTCATGGATCTTTGTGAGACATTGGTATGGACAATTGTGATTACATTGTCTTGGAGCATTGTGATGAAAACTGTCATGGAGTCTTGTGATTACAAGGTCGTGGAACCTTGTTTGGGCAGGTGTCATGGAGCAGTGTTATGACAGTGGTAATGGTGCGTTGTGATGACAAGGGCATGGAGAATTGGTCTGAAAAGTTTCATGGATTACTGTGATGACAAGGGCACGGAACACTTTGATACATGGATCATGGTGGATTGTAATGACAAGGGCATGAAGCATTGTGATGAGAAGGGCATCAAGCATTGGGATCACAAGCGTCATGGAGCTTTTTGATGACAAGGGCATGGAGCAATGTGATGAGAGGCTTCATGGAGCATTGTGATGACAATGGCATGGAGCATTGTGATGCTAAGGGTCATGGAGCTTTGTGATGACAAAGGTCATGGAGCATTTTGATGACAAGTTCGACATGCATTGTGATGAGAAGGGCAGGGAGCATTGTGATAACAGGGTCATAGAGCAATTTGATGAAAAAGGTCATGGAACATTTTGATGAGAGTGGTTATGGAAAATTGTGGTGTCAGGGGTCATGGAGCATTGTGATGAAAAGGGTATTGGAGTATTTTGATGACAGGGTTTATGGATGATTGTGATGTCATGGGTCATGGAGCATTTAATAAGTGCATGTAGCATTGTGATGATAGGGGTCATGGAACATTGTGATGACAGGGGTGAGGGAGTATAGTGAAGACTAGTGAAGGAACATTGTGATATCAGTGGTGAGAGAGCATTTTGATGAGAAGTGCATGGAGCATTGTGATGACACGGTTTATGGAGCATTGTGGTGACACGGATGAGGATCATTGTGATGACATGTGTCAAAAAGCATTGTGCTGAAAAGCGCATGGAGCATTGTGATGACAAGTGTCATGGATCATTGTGCTGACAAAGGCATGGTGCATTTTGATGACAAGGGTCAGAGATCATTGTGATGAATATTTCAGTGAGCATTGTGGTGACAAAGGTCACAGAGCCTTGTGTGACAAGGGCATGGATCATTGTGATGACAAAGGTCATGAAGCATTTTGATGACTGGAGTCACGGAGCATTGGGATGACAGGGGTCATGGAGCATTGTGATGACAGGGTTCATGGGACATTGTGATGAGAAGGTCATGGAGCATTGGGCTGAAAATGTTCATCGAGTATTGTGATGACAGCGCTCATGTGGCATTTTGATGACAAGGGAATGGAGCATTGTGATGAAAAGGGCATGGAGCATGGTGATGAGAAGGCCATGGAGAATTCTGAAGTCATGTGTCATGAAGCTTTGGGATGATAAGGGCATGGAGCATTGTGATTACAGGGGTCTTGGAGCATTGTGAGGAAAAGGGCATGGATCATTGTGATTAAAAAGGCATGGAGCCTTGTCATGACAGGGTTCAAGGAGCATACTGACGACAAGTGTCAGGGAGCATTGTGATGACAAGTGTATTGAGCATTGTGATGACGAAGGTCATGGAGTATTGTGAATAGAAGACCATGGATAATTGTGATGATGCGCGTCATGGGGCATTGTGATGACAAGTGTTATGGAACATTGTGATCACAAGGGTTTGGAGCATTGTGATGACAGAAGTCCTGGAGCGTTTTGATTTCATTTTGATGACAATTGCATGAAGCATTATGATGATGGGCATGGTGAATTGTGATGACACGGTTCATGGAGCATTGAGATGAAAAGGGGCATGGAGCATTGTGATTACAGGGGTCTTGGAGCATTGTGATGATGAGGGCATGGAGCATCGTAAATGAGAAGGCCATGGAGCATTCTGATGACAAGCGTCATGGAGCTTTGTGATGACAAGTGTATGGAGAATTGTGATTACAGTGTCTTGGAACATTGTGATGACAAGTGTCATGGAGTCTTGTGATGACAAGGCCGTGGAACATTGTGATGGCAGGGGTCATGGAGCATTGTTATGACATGGGTAATGGAGCATTGTGATGACAAGGGCATGGAGCACTGTTCTGAAATATTTCATGGATTATTATGATGAGAGTGGGCATGGAGCATTGTGATGACAAGGACAGAGAACACTTTGATACATGGGTCATGGAGGATGGTAATGACAAGGGCACAGAACACTTTGATACATGGGTCATGGAGGATTGTAATGACAAGGGCATGGAACATTGTGATGAGAAAGGCATCGAGCATTGGGATCACAAGCGTCATGGAGCTTTGTGATGACAAGGGCATGGAGCAATGTGATGAGAGGCTTCATGGAGCATTGTGATAACTATGGCATGGAGCATTGTGATTCCAAGGGTCATGGAGCTTTGTGATGACAAAGGTCATGGAGCATTTTGATGACGAGGTCGTGGTGCGTTGTGATGAGAAGTGCAGCGAGCATTGTGATAATAGGTTCATGGAGCAATTTGATGAAAAAGGTCATGGAACATTTTGATGAGAGTGGTTATGGAAAATTGTGATGACACGGGTCATGGAGCATTGAGATGAAATGGGTAATGTAGCATTTTGATGACTGGGGTTATGGAACATTTTGATGGCAGGGGTCATGGAGCATTTTGATGATAAGTGCATGTAGCATTGTGATGATAGGGGTCATGGAACATTGTGATGACAGCGGTGTGGGAATATTGTGAAGACTAGTGATGGAATATTGTGATACCAGTCGTGAGAGGGCATTTTGATGAGAACTGCATGGAACATTGTGATGACAAAGTTTATGGAGCATTGTGATGACTATGATGTGGAACATTGTGATGACAAGCGCATGGTACATTGTGATGCCATGGGTCAAGGAGCATTGTGATGACAAGCGCATGGAGCATTGTGATGACAAGGGTCATGGATCATTGTGCTGACAAATGCGTGGTGCATTGTGATGACAAGGGTCACAGAGCATTGTGATGAAATGTTCATGGAGCATTGTGGTGACAAATGACACAGAGCCTTGTGTGACAAGGGCATGGACCATTCTGATAACAAAAGTCATGAAGCATTGTGATGACTGGAGTCACGGAGCATTGTGATGACAGGGGTCATGGAGCATTGTGATGAGACGGTCATGGAGCATTGGGCTGAAACTATTCAAGGAGTATTGTGATGACAGGGGTCATGGGGCAATTTGATGACAAGGGAAAGGAGCTTTGTGATGAAAAGGGCATGGAGCATGGTGATGAGAAGTCCATGGAGCATTCTGAAAACATATGTCATGAAGCTTTGTGATGACAAGGGCATGGAGCATTGTGATTACAGGGGTCTTGGAGCATTGTCAGGAAAAGGGCATGGATCATTGTGATTAAAAAGGCATGGAGCCTTGTCATGATAGGTTTCAAGGAGCATACTGATGACAAGTGTCAGGGAGCATTGTGATGACAAGTGTATTGAGCATTGTGATGACAAAGGGCATGGAGTATTGTGAATAGAAGGCCATGGATAATTGTGATGATGAGCGTCATGGGCCGTTGTGATGACAAGTGTTATGGAACATTGTCATCACAAGGGTTTGGAGCATTGTGATGACAGAGATCATGGAGCATTTTGATTTCATTTTGATGACAATAGCATGAAGCATTATGATGATGGGCATGGTGCATTGTGATGACACGGTTCATGGAGCATTGAGATGAAAAGGGGCATGGAGCATTGTGATTACAGGTGTCTAGGAGTATTGTGATGACAAGGGCATGGAGCTTGGTGAATGAGAAGGCAATGGAGCATTCTGATGACATGCGTCATGGAGCTTTGTGATGACAAGGACATGGAGCATTGTGATGACAAGGGTTATGGAGCCTTGTGATGACAAGGCCGTGGAACACTGTAATGGCAGGTGTCATGGAGCATTGTTATAAAGGGTAATGGAACATTTTGATGACAAGGGCATGGAGCATTGGTCTCAAAAGTTTCATGGCTTATTGTGATGAGAGGGGGCATGGAGCATTTTGATGACAAGGGCACTGAACACTGTGATACATGGGTCATGGCGGATTTTAATGAAAAGGGCATGGAGCATTGTGTTAAGAAGAGCATCGAGCATTGTAATGAAAAGCATCATGGAGCCTGTGATGACAATTGCATGGAACAATGTGATGAGAGTGTTCATGGAGCATTGTGATGACAATGGCATGGAGCATTGTGATGCCAAGGGTCATGGAGCTTTGTGATGACAAAGGTCATGGAGCATTTTGATGACAAGGGCGTGGTGCACTGTGATGAGAAGGGCAGAGAGCATTGTGATGAAATGGTCCTGGAGCAATTTGATGAAAAGTGTCATGAGATATTTTGATGAAAGGGGTTATGGACCATTGTGATGTCAGGGGTCATGGAGCATTATGATGAAAAGGGTCATGGAGCATTTTGATGACAGGGGTCCTGGAACATTGTGATGAAAGGGGTGAGGGAGTATTGTGATGACTATTGATGGAACAATATGATATCCGTGGTGGGACAGCATTTTGATGGGAAGTTCATGGAGCATTGTGATGACAAGATTTATGGATCACTGTGATGAAAAGGTTGAGGAGCATTGTGATGACAAGCGCATGGCGCACTGTGATGACACAGGTCATGGGGCATTGTGCAGACAACTGCATGGAGCATTGTGATGACAATGGTCATGGAGCATTGTGCTGACAAAGATATGGAGCATAGTGATGACATGGGTAACAGAGCATTGTGATGAAAATTTCATGGAGCATTGTGGTGACAAATATCACAGAGCCTTTTGATGACGAGGGCATGGACCATTGTGCTGACAAAGGTCATGAAGCATTGTGATGACTGGAGTCACGGAGCATTGTGATGACAAGGTCCTGGAGCATTGTGATGAGAGGACGATGTAGCCTTGTGATGACAATTCTCATGGAGTATTCTGATGAAAACTGGCATAGAGCATTGTGATTACAGGGGTCTTGGATCCTTGTGATGACAAGGCGGTGGAACATTGTGATGGCAGGTGTCATGGAGCATTGTTATGACATGGGCAATGGAGCATTGTGATTACAAGGGAATCGAGCATTTGTCTGAAAAGTTTCATGGATTATTGTGATGAGAGTGGGCATGGAGCATTGTGATGACAAGGGAATGGAACACTGTGATACATGGGTCATGGAGGATTTTAATGAGAAGGACATTGAGCAATGTGATGAGAGGCTTCATTGAGCTTTGTGATGACAAGGGCATGGAGCATTGTGATGACAAATGTCATGGAGCATTTTGATGACAACATTCCCAGATCATTGTGTTGTCAGGGGTCATGGAGCGCAGTGATGACAATGGTCATGGAGCATTGTGATGACAGGGTTCATGGAGCATTGTGATAAGACGGTCATGGAGCATTGGGCTGAAAAAGTTCATGGAGTATTGTAATGACAGGGGTAATGGGGCATTGTGATGACAAGGGAATGGAGCATTGTGATGACAAGGTCCTGGAGCATTGTGATGAGAAGACCATGGAGCCTTGTGATTACAAGTATCATGGAGCATTCTGATGAAAAAGTGCATGGAGCATTGTGATTACAGGGGTCATGGAGCATTGTGATGAAAATGGCATGGAGCATTGTGATGCCAAGGGTCATAGAGCTTTGTGATGACAAAGTTCATGGAGCATTTTGATGAGAAGGTCGTGGTGCATTGTGATGAGAAGGGCAGGGAGCATTGTGATGACAGTGTCATGGAGCAATTTGATGAAAAGGATCATGGAACATTTTGATGACAGTGGTTATGGAACATTGTTATGTCAGGGCTCATGGAGCATTGTGATGAAAAGGGTCATGGAGCATTTTGATGACAGGGGTTACGGAACATTGTGATGTCAGGGTTCATGAAGCATTGTGATGATAAGATCATGTAGCATTGTCATAACAGGGATCATGGAATATTGTGATGACAGGGGGGAGAGAGCATTTTGATGAGAAGTGCATGGAACATTGTGATGACAATGTTTTTGGAGCACTGTAACAACAAGGATGTGGAGCATTGTGATGACAAGCGCATGGTGCATTGTGATGACATGGGTTATGGAGCATTGTGCTGACAAGTGCATGGAGCATTGTGATGACAAGGGTCATGTAGCATTGTGCTGACAAAGGCATGGAGCACGGTGATGACAAGGATCACAGAGCATTGTGATGAAAAGTTCATGGAGCATTGTGGTGACAATGGTCACAGAGCCTTGTGTGACGAGGAAATGGACCATTGTGATGACAAATGTCATGAAGCCTTGTGATGACTGGAATCACAGAGCATTGAGATGACAGGGGTCTTGGAGCACTGTGATGACAAGGACATGGAGCATTGTGATGAGAAGGCCATGGAGCATTCTGATGACATGCATCATGGAGCTTTGTGATTAAGGTCATGGAGCATTGTGATTACACGGGTCTTGGAGCATTGTGATGAAAATGGTATGGATCATTGTGATGAAAAAGTCATGGAGCCTTGTCATGACAGTGTTCAGGGAGCATACTGATGAAAAGTGTCAGGGATCATTGTGATGACAAGTGTATTGAGCATTTTGATGACAAAGTTCATGGAACACTGTGATGAGAAGACCATGGATAATTGTGATGATGAGTGTCATGTTGCATTGTGATGACAATGGTTATGGAACATTGTGATCACAAGGGTTCGGAGCATTTTGATGACAGAGGTCATGGAGCATATTGATTTCATTGTGATGACAATAGCATGAAGCATGATGACGATGGACACGGTGCATTGTGATGACAGGGTCATGGAGCAATTTGATGAAAAGGGTCATGGAATATTTTGATGACAGTGGTTATGGAACATTGTGATTTCAGGGGCCTTGGAGCGTTGTGATATACAGGGTGATGGAGCATTTTGATGACAGAGGATATGGAACATTTTGATGTCAGTGGTCATGGAGCATTGTGATGATAAGGGCATGTAGCATTGTGATGACAGAGGTCATGGAAAATTGTAATAACAGTGGTGAGGGAGTATTGTGATGACTAGTGATGGAACATTGTGATATCAGTGCTGAGAGAGCATTTTGATGAGAAGTGCATGGAGCATTGTGATAACAAAGTTTATTGAGCATTGTGATGACAAGATTTATGGAGCATTGTGATGACAAGGCTGTGGAGAATTGTGATGACAAGTGCATGGCACATTTTGATGACATGGATCATGGAGCATTGTGCTGAGAACCGAATGGAGCATTGTGAAGACAAGGGTCATGGAGCATTGCGCTGGCAAAGGCATGGAACATTGTGATGTCAACGATCACAGAGCATTGTGAGGAAAAATTCAGGTAGCATTGTGGTGACAATGGTCACAGAGCCTTGTGATGACGAGGGCATGGACCATTGTGATTAAAAAGGACAGGAAGCATTGTGATGACTTGAGTCACGGAGCATTGTGATGACAAGTGTATGGAGCATTGTGATGACAGGGGCATGGTGCATTGTTCTGACAAGTTTCATGATTTATTGTGATGACAGTGGGCATGGCACATTCTGGTGACAAGGTCATGGTGCATTGTGAAGATAAGGGCATGTAGCACTGTGATGACAGGGGTCATGGAACACTGTGATGACAGGGGTGAGGGAGTATTGTGATGACTAGTGATGGAACATTGTGATATAGGTGGTGAGAGAGCATTTTGAGGATAAGTGCATGGAGCATTGTGGTGACAAGTTTTATGGAGCATAGCGATGAAAATGATGTGGAGCATTGTGATGAAAATTTCATGGAGCATTGTGGTGACAAAGATCTCAGAGCTTTGTGTGACGAGGGCATGGATCATTGTGATGAGAAAGGTCATGAATCATTGTGATGACTGGAGTCACGGAGCATTGTGATGACAGGGGTCATGGAGCATTTTGATGACAAGGGCATGGAGCAATGTGATGACAGGGGCATGGAACATTGGTCTGACAAGTTTCATGGATTATTGTGATGACAGTGGGCATGGAACACTGAGATGAGAAGGGAATGGAGCATTGTGGTGACAAAGGTCACAGAGCCTTGTGTGACAAGGGCATGGACCATTGTGAGGACAAAGGTCATGAATCATTGTGATGACTGGAATCACGGAGCATTGTGATGACAGAGGGCATGGAGCATTGTAATGACAAGGGCATTTAGCATTGTGATGACAGGGGCATGGAACATAGGCCTGATATGTTTCATGGATTATTGAGATGAGAGTGGGCATGGCACATTGTGATGACAAGGGCATGGAACATTGTGGTGACAAGGTCATTGAGTATTGTTAAGACAAATGTAATGGAGCATTTTGATGACAAGGCCTTGGAACATTGCGATGACAAGGGTCATGGAGCATTGTGATGAAAAGAGCATGGAGCATTCTGATGAAAAGGTGCATGGAGAATTGAGATTACAGGGGTTTTGAAGCAATGCGATTACAAGGGCATGGAGCATTGTGATGAGAAGGCAATGGAGCATTCTGATGACATGCGTCATGGAGCTATGTGATGACAATGACATGGAGCATTGTGATTACAGGGGTCTTGGAGCATTGTGATGAAAAGGGAATGGATCATTGTGATGAAAAATGCATGGAGCCTTGTCATGACAGGTTTCAAGGAGCATACTGTTGACAACTGTCAGGGAGCATTCTGATGATAAGTGTATTGAACATTGTGATGACAAAGATCATGGAGCATTTTGATGAGAAGACCATGGATAATTGTGATGACCAGCGTCATGGGGCATTGTGATGACAAGAGTCATGGAACATTTTGATCAGAAGGGTTTGGTGCATTGTGATGACAGAGGACATTGAGCATTTTGATTTCATTGTGATGACAATAGCATGAAATATTATGGTGATGGGCACGGTGCATTGTGATGACAGGGTTCATGGAGCATTGAGATGAAAAGGGGCATGGAGCATTGTGATTACAGGGGTGTTGGAGCATAGTGATGACAAGGGCATGGAGCATTGTGATGAGAAGGCAATGGAGCATTCTAAAGACATGCGTCATGGAGCTTTGTGATGACAAGGGAATGGAGAATTGTGATTACAGGGGTCATGGAATATTGTGATGACAGGGGTGAGGGAGTATTGTGATGACTAGTGATGGAACATTGTGATATCATTGGCGAGAAGGCATTTTGAGGAGAAGTGCATGGAACATTGTGATGACAAGGTTTATGGAGCATTTTGATGACAAGGTTGTGGAGCATTGTGATGACAAGTGCATGGTGCACTGTGATGACATGGGTTATGGAGCATTGTGCTGACACGCGCATCGAGCATTGTGATGTCAAGGGTCATGGAGCATTTTGCTGACAAAGGCATGGAGCTTTGTGATGACAAGGGTCACAGAGCATTGTGATAAAAATTTCATGGAGCATTGGGGTGACAAAGGTCACAGAGCTTTCTGTGAGCAGGTCATGGACCATTGTGATGACAAATGTCATGAAGCATTCTGATGACTGAAGTCACAGAGCATTGTGATAACAGGGGTACTGGAGCATTGTAATGAAAAGGGAATGGATCATTGTGATGAAATAGGCATGAATCCTTGTCATGACAGTGTTCAAGGAGCATACTGATGACAAGTGTCAGGGAGCATTGTGATGACAAGGGCATGGAGCAATGTGATGAGAGATTTCATTGAGCATTGTGATGACAATGGCATGGAGAATTGTGATGTCAAGTGTAATGGAGCATTGTGATGAAAAGGCCATGGGGCATTTGACGACTAGGGCATGGTGCATTGAGATGAGAATGACAGGGAGCATTGTGTTGAGAGGGTCATGGAGCAATTTGATGAAAAGTGTCATGGAATATTTTGATGACAGTGGTTATGGAACATTGTGATGTCAGGGGTCATGAAGCATTGTGATGAAATGCGTTATGGAGCATTTTGTGACAGGGGTTATGGAACATTGTGATGTCAGGGGTCATGGAGCATTGTGATGAAAAGGGCATGTAAAACTGTGATGACAGGGGTCATGAAATATTGTGATGACAGGGGTGAGCGAGTATTGTGATGACTAGTGATGGAACATTGTGATATATGTGGTGAGAGAGAATTTTGATGAGAAGTGCATGGAGCATTGTGATGAAAAGTGTAATGGAGCATACCAATGATAAGGATGTGGAGTATAGTGATGACAAGCGCATGGCACATTATGATGACATGGGTCATGAAGCATTGTGCTGACAAGCGCATGGAGCATTGTGATGACAAAGGCATGGAACATTTTGATGACAAGGGACACAGAGCATTGTGATGAAATATTCATGGAGCATTGTGGTGAAAAAGATCACAGAGCCTTGTGTGACGAGGGAATGGACCATTGTTATGAGATAGGTCATGAAGCATTGTGATGACTGGAGTCACGGAGCATTGTGATGAAAGGGGTCATGGAGCAATGTGATGACAGGGGCATGGAACATTTGTCTGACAAGTTTCATGGATTATTGTGATGACAATCGGCATGGAGCATTGTGATGACAACGGCATGGAGCATTGTGGTGACAAAGGCTTGGAGCATTTTGATGACAAGGGACAAAGAGCATTGTGATGAAATATTCATGGAACATTGTGGTGAAAAAGATCAAAGAGCCTTGTGTGAAGAGGGGATGGACCACTGTGATGACAAAGGTCATGAAGCATTGTGATGACTGGAGTCACAGAGCATTGTGATGACAGGGGTCATGGAGCATTTCTCTGACAAGATTTATGGATTATTGTGATGAGAGTGGGCATGGTGCATTGTAATGACAAGGTCATGGAACATTGTGATGACAATGTCATGGAGTATTGTGAAGACAGGTGTCAGGGAGCATTGTGATGACTTATGTCATTGTCCATTGTGATGGCAATGGCAGGGAGCATTGTGATACCAAGTGTCATGGAGGATTGTGATGACAAAGGTAATGGAGCATTTTGATGACAAGGGATTGGATCATTGTGATGACAAGGGTCATGGAGCATTGTGATGACAAGGGCATGGACCATTGTGATGACAAGGTCCATTGAGAATTTTGATGACAACGTCGTGAAGCATTGTGATGACAAGCGCATGGAGCTTGCTATGACAGGGGTCATAGAGCATTGCGATGACAAGTTCATGGAGAATTGTGATGACAAGATCATGTAACATTGTGATGAGAAGTGTCACAAAGCATTGTGATGAGAAGGACGTGAAGAATTGTAATGACATGGGACATGGAGCATTGTGATAAACAGGGCATGGAGAATTGTGATACCAAGACCGTGGAGCATTGTGATGAAAAGAACATGGATAATTATGATGAAGAGCGTCATGGATCACTGTAATGACAAGGGGCATGGGGCATTGTGATGAGAGGTGTCATGAAGAATTGTGATGAGAGGGGTCATGGAGCATTGTGATGACAAGGGAATGGAGCATTGTGATGACGATGTCCTGGAGCAGTGTGATGAGAAGACCATGGAGCCTTGTGATGACAAGTCTCATGGAGCATTCTGATGAATAGGGGCATGGAGCATTGTGATTACAGGGGTCTTGGAGCATTGTGATGACAAGGGCATGGAGCATTGTGAGGAGAAGGCCATGGAGCATTCTGATGACATGTGTCATGGAGAACTGTAATGACAAGGGCATGGAGCATTAGGATGAGAAGAGTATCGAGCATTGTGATGACAAGCGTCATGGAGCATTGTGGTGACAAGGGCATGGAACAATGTGATGAGAGGTTTCATGTAGCATTGTGATGAAATGGCATGGAACATTGTGATGCCACGGGTCATGGAGCTTTGTGATGACAAACGTCCTGGAGCATTTTGATGACAAGGTCGTGGTGCATTGTGATGAGAAGGGCAGAGAGCATTGTGATGACAGGGTCATAGAGCAAATTGATGAAAAGTGTCATGGAATATTTTGATGACAGGGGTTATGGAACATTGTGATGTCAGGGGTAATGGAGCATTTTGATGAAAAGGGTCATGGAGCATTCTGACGAAAAGGTGCATGGGGCATTGAGATTACATGGGTTTTGAAGCAATGTGATTACAAGGGCATGGAGCATTGTGATGAGAAGGCATTGGAGCATTCTGATGACATGCTTCATGGAGTTTTGTGATGACAAGGACATGGAGCATTGTGATTACAGGTGTCTTGGAGCATTGTGGTGAAAAGGGAATGGATCATTGTGATGAAAAATGCATGGAGCCTTGTCATGACAGTGTTCAAGGAGCATACTGATGACAACTGTCAGCGAGCATTGTGATGATAAGTGTATTGAGCATTGTGATGACAAAGATCATGGAGCATTGTGATGAGAAGACCATGGATAATTGTGATGACCAGCGTCATGGGGCATTGTGATGACAAGTGTTATGGAACATTGTGATCAGAAGTGTTTGGTGCATTGTGATGACAGAGGACATTGAGGGCTTTGATTTCATTGTGATGACAATAGCATGAAATATTATGGTGATGGAAACGGTGCATGGTGATGACAGGGTTCATGGAGCATTGAGATGAAAAGGGGCATGGAGCATTGTGATTACAGGGCTGTTGGAGCATTGTGATAACAAGGGCATGGAACATTGAGATGAGAAGGGCATGGAGCATTGTGTTGACAAAAGTCACAGAGCCTTGTGTGACGAGGGCATGGAACACTGTGAGGACAAAGGTCATGAAGCATTGTGATGACTGGAGTCTCGGAGCATTGTGATGACAGGGGTCATGGAGCATTGTGATGACAAGGCCATGGAGCACTGTGATGACAGGTGAGTGGAACATACGTCTGACATGTTTCATGGATTATTGTGATGACAGTGGGCATGGCACATTGTGATGACAAGGGCATGGAACATTGGGATGACAAGGTCATGGAGTATTGTGAAGACACGTATCAAGGAGCATTGTGATGACATATGTCATTGTCCATTGTGATGACAATGGCATGGAGCATTGTGATACGAAGTGTCATGGAGGATTGTGATGACAAATGTAATGGAGCATTTTGATGACAAGTGCTTGGAACATTGCGATGACAAGGGTCATGGAGCATTGTGATGACAAGGGCATGGAGCATTCTGATGAAAAGATGCATGGAGCATTGAGATTACAGGGGATTTGAAGCAATGTGATTACAAGGGCATGGAGCATTTTGATGAGAAGGCAATGGAGCATTCTGATGACATGCGTCATGGAGCTTTGTGATGACAAGGACATGGAGCATTGTGATTACAGGGGTCTTGGAGCATTGTGATGAAAAGGGAATGGATCATTGTGATGAAAAATGCATGGAGCCTTGTCATGACAGGGTTCAAGGAGCATACTGATGACAACTGTCAGGGAGCATTGTGATGATAAGTGTATTGAGCATTGTGATGACAAAGATCATGGAGCATTGTGATGAGAAGACAATGGAAAATTGTGATGACCAGTGTCTTGGGGCATTGTGATGACAAGTGTTATGGAACATTGTGATCAGAAGGGTTTGGTGCATTGTGATGACAGAGGTCATTGAGCATTTTGATTTCATTGTGATGACAATAGCATGAAATATTATGGTGATGGGCACGGTGCACTGTGATGACAGGGTTCATGGAGCATTGAGATGAAAAGGGGCATGGAGCATTGTGATTATAGGGTTGTTGGAGCATTGTGATGACAAGGGCATGGATCATTGTGATGAGAAGGCCATGGAGCATTCTGATGACATGCGTCATGGAGCTTTGTGATGACAATGGCATGGAGAATTGTGATTACAGGGGTCATGGAATATTGTGATGACAGGGGTGAGGGTGTATTGTGATGACTAGTGATGGAACATTGTGATATCAGTGGTGAGAAAGCATTTTGAGGAGAAGTGCATGGAGCATTGTGATGACAAGGTTTATGGAGCATTTTGATGACAAGGATGTGGAGCATTTTGATGACAAGTGCATGGTGCATTGTGATGACATGGGTTGTGGAATATTGTGCTGACACGCACATCGAGCATTGTGATAACAAGGGTCATGGAGCATTGTGCTGACAAAGGCATGGAGCTTTGTGATGACAAGGGTCACAGAGCATTGTGATAAAAATTTCATGGACCATTGTGGTGACCAAGGTCACAGAGCTTTGTGTGACGAGGTCATGGACCATTGTGATGACAAATGTCATGAAGCACTGTGATGACTGGAGTCACGGAGCATTGTGATAACAGGGGTCTTGGAGCATTGTGATGAAAAGGGAATGGATCATTGTGATGAAAAAGGCATGGAGCCTTGTCATGACAGTGTTCAAGGAGAATACTGATGACAAGTGTCAGCGAGCATTGTGATGCCAAGTCTATTGAGCATTGTGGTGACAAAGGTCATGGAGCATTGTTATGAGAAGACCTTGCATAATTGTGATGACGAGCGTCATGGGGCATGTGATGACAAGTGTTATGGAACATTGTGATCAGAAGGGTTTGGAGCATTGTGATGACAGAGGACATGGAGCATTTTGATTTCATTGTGATGACAATAGCATGAATCATTATGATGATGGGCATGGTGCATTGTGATGACAGTGTTCATGGAGCATTGAGATGAAAAGAGGCATGGAGAATTGTGATTACAGAGGTCTTGGAGCATTGTGATGACAAGGGTCATGGAGCCTTGTGATGACAAGTCCGTGGAACATTGTGATGGCATTGGTCATGGAGCATTGTAATGACAGGTGTAATGGAGCATTGTGATGACAATGGCATGTAGCATTGTGATGCCAAGTGTCATGGAGCTTTGTGATGACAAATGTCATGGGGCATTTTGACGACAAGGGCATGGTGCATTGAGATGAGAAGGACAGGGAGCATTGTGATGACAGGGTCATGGAGCAATTTGATGAAAATTGTCATGGAATATTTTGATGACAGTGGTTATGGAACATTGTGATATCAGGGGTCATGAAGCATTGTGATGAAATGGGTCATGGAGCATTTTGTGACAGGGGTTATGGAACATTGTGATGTCAGGGGTCATGGAGATTTGTGATGATAAGGGAATGTAGCAATGTGATGACAGGGGTCATGGAGCATTGTGATGATAAAGGCATGTAGCACTGTGATGACAGGGGTCATGGAACACTGTGATGACAGAGGTGAGGGAGTATTGTGATGACTAGTGATGTAATATTGTGATACATGTTGTGAGAGAGCATTTTGATGAGAAGTGCATGGAGCATTCTGATGACAAGTGTTATGGAGCATAGCAATGATAAGGATGTGGAGTATTTTGATGACAAGTGTATGGTGCATTGTGATGACATGGGTCATGGAGCATTGTCGTGACAAGTGCATGGAGCATTTTGATGACATGTGTCAGGGAGCATTGTGCTGACAAAGGCATGGAGCATTTTGATGACAAGGGACAAAGAGCATTGTGATGAAATATTCATGGAGCATTGTGGTGAAAAATATCAAAGAGCCTTGTGTGAAGAGGGGATGGACCACTGTGATGACAAAGGTTATGAAATATTGTGATGACTGGAGTCGGAGAGCATTGTGATGACAGGGGTCATGGAGCATTGCTCTGACAAGATTTATGGATTATTGTGATGAGAGTGGGCATGGCACATTGTAATGACATGGTCATGGAACATTGTGATGACAAGGTCAGGGAGTATTGTGAAGACAGGTGTCAGGGAGCATTGTGATGACATATGTCATTGTCCATTGTGATGACAATGGCATGGAGCATTGTGATGACAAGTGTCATGGAGCATTGTGATGACAAGGGCATGGAGCATTCTGATGACAAGGGCAATTGAGAATTTTGATGACAACGCTGTGAAGCATTGTGATGACAAGCGCATGGAGCTTGCTATGACAGGGGTCATAGAGCATTGCGACGACAAGTGCATGGAGAATTGTGATGACAAGATCATGTAACATTGTGATGAGCAGTGTCACGAAGCATTGTGATGACAAGGACGTGGAGAATTGTAATGACATGGGACATGGAGCATTGTGATGAACAGGGCATGGAGAATTGTGATACCAAGACCGTGGAGCATTGTGATGAAAAGAACATGGATAATTATGATGAAGAGCGTCATGGATCTCTGTAATGACAAGGGGCATGGGGCATTGTGATGACAGGTGTAATGGAGCATTGTGATGAGAGGGGTCATGGAGCATTGTGATGACAAGGGAATGGAGCATTGTGATGACAATGTCCTGGAGCAGTGTGATGAGAAGACCATGGAGCCTTGTGAAGACAAGTCTCGTGGAGCATTCTGATGAATAGGGGCATGGAGAATTTTAATTACAGGGTTCTTGGAGCATTGTGATGACAAGGGCAAGGAGCATTGTGATGAGAAGGCCATGGAGCATTCTGATGACATGTGTCATGGAGAATGGTAATGACAAGGGCATGGAGCATTGTGATGAGAAGAGTATCGAGCATTGTGATGACAAGCATCATGGAGCATTGTGGTGACAAGGGCATGGAGCAAAGTGATGAGAGGTTTCATGTAGCATTGTGATGAGATGGCATGGAGCATTGTGATGCCAAGGGTCATGGAGCTTTGTGATGACAAAAGGCATGGAGCATTTCGATGACAAGGTCGGGGTTCATTGTGATGAGAAGGGCAGGTAGCATTGTGATGACAGGGTCATGGAGAAAATTGATGAAAAGTGTCATGGAACATTTTGATGACAGGGGTTATGGAACATTGTGATGTCAGGGGTAATGGAGCATTTTGATGAAAAGGGTCATGGAGCATTCTGACGAAAAGGTGCTTGGAGCATTGAGATTACAGGGGTTTTGAAGCAATGTGATTACAAGGGCATGGAGCATTGTGTTGAGAAGGCAATGGAGCATTCTGATGACATGCTTCATGGAGCTTTGTGATGACAAGGACATGGAGCATTGTGATTACAGCGGTCTTGGAGCATTGTGATGAAAAGGGAATGGATCATTGTGATGAAAAATGCATGGAGCCTTGTCATGACAGGGTTCAAGGAGCATACTGATGACAACTGTCAGGGAGCTTAGTGATGATAAGTGTATTGAGCATTGTGATGACAAAGATCATGGAGCATTGTGATGAGAAGACCATGGATAATTGTGATGATCAGCGTCATGGGGCATTGTGATGACAAGTGTTATGGAACACAGTGATCAGAAGGGTTTGGTGCATTGTGATGACAGAGGTCATTGAGCATTTTGATTTCATTGTGATGACAATAGCATTAAATATTATGGTGATGAGCACGGTGCATGGTGATGACAGGGTTCATGGAGCCTTGAGAAGGAAAGTGCATGGAGCATTGTGATGAGAAGGCCATGGAGCATTCTGATGACATGCGTCATGGAGCTTTGTGATGACAAGGGCATGGAGAATTGTGATTACAGGGGTCATGGAATATTGTGATGACAGGTGTGAGGGAGTATTGTGATGACTAGTGATGGAACATTGTGATATCAGTGGTGAGAAGGCATTTTGAGGAGAAGTGTATGGAGCCTTGTGATGACAAGGTATATGAAGCATTTTGATAACAAGGATGTGGAGCATTGTGATGACATGTGCATCGAGCATTGTGATGACAAGGGTCATGGAGCATTGTGCTGACAAACGCATGTAGCTTTGTGATGACAAGGGTCACAGAGCATTGTGATAAAAATTTCATGGAGCATTGTGGTGACAAAGGTCACAGAGGTTTGTGTGACGACGTCATGGACCATTGTGATGACAAATGTCATGAAGCATTGTGATGACTGGAGTCACGGAGCATTGTGATAACAGGGGTCTTGGAGCATTGTGATGAAAAAGGAATGGATCATTGAGATTAAAAAATCATGGAGCCTTGTCATGACAGGGTTCAAGTATCATAGTGATGACAACGGTCAGGTAGCTTTGTGATGATAAGTGTATTGAGCATTGTGATGACAAAGATCATGGAGCATTGTGATGAGAAGACCATGGATAATTGTGATGACCAGCGTCATGGGGCATTGTGATGACAAGTGTTATGGAACATTGTGATCAGAAGGGTTTGGTGCATTGTGATGACAAAGATCATTGAGCATTGTGATTTCATTGTGATGACAATAGCATGAAATATTATGGTGATGGGCACGGTGCATTGTGATGACAGGGTTCATGGAGCATTGAGATGAAAAGGAGCATGGAGCATTGTGATTACAGGGGTGTTGGAGCATTGTGATGAAAAGGGCATGGAGCATTGTGATGAGAAGGCCATGGAGCATTCTGATGACATGCGTAATGGAGCTTTGTGATGACAAGGGCATGGAGAATTGTGATTACAGGGGTCATGGAATATTGTGATGATTGGGGAGAGGGAGTATTGTGATGACTAGTGATGGAACATTGTGATATCAGTGGTGAGAAAGCAATTTGAGGAGAAGTGCATGGAGCATTTTGATGACAAGGTTTATGGAGCATTTTGTTGACAAGGATGTGGAGCATTGTGATGAGAAGTGCATGGTGCATTGTGATGACATGGGTTATGGAGCATTGTGCTGACACGTGCATCGAGCATTGTGATGACAAGGGTCATGGAGCATTTTGCTGAAAAAGTCTTGGAGCTTTGTGATGACAAGGGTCACAGAGCATTGTGATAAAAATTTCATGGAGCATTGTGGTGACAAATGTCACAGAGCTTTGTGTGACGAGGTCATGGTCTATTGTGATGACAAAGGTCATGAAGCATTGTGATGACTGGAGTCACGGAGCATTGTGATGAAAGGGGTCATGGAGCATTGCTCTGAAAAGATTTATGGATTATTGTGATGAGAGTCGGCATGGCGCATTGTGATGACTTGTGATTGGAACATTGTGATGACAAGGTCATGGCGTATTGTGAAGACAGGTGAGAGGGAGCATTGTGATGACATATGTCATTGTCCATTGTGATGACAATGGCATGGAGCATTGTGATACCAAGTGTCATGGAGGATTGTGATGACAAAGGTAATGGAGCATTTTGATGACAAGGGCTTGGAACATTGTGATGCCAAGGGTCATGGAGCATTGTGATGACAATGGCATGGAGCATTCTGATGACAAGGGCCATTGAAAATTTTGATGAAAACGTCGTGAAGCTTTGTGATGACAAGCGCATGGAGCTTGCTATGACAGGGTTCATAGAGCATTGCGATGACAAGTGCATGGATAATTGTGATGACAAAATCATGTAACATTGTGATGAGAAGTGTCACGAAGCATTGTGATGACAAGGACGTGTAGAATTGTAATGACATGGGACATGGAGCATTGTGATGAACAGGGCATGGAGAATTGTGATACGAAGACCGTGGAGCATTGTGATGAAAAGACCATGGATATTTATGATGAAGAGCATCATGGATCACTGTAATGACAAGAGGCATGGATCATTGGGATGACAGGTGTCATGGAGCATTGTGATGAGAGGGGTCATGGAGCATTGTGATGACAAGGGTCATTGCTCACTGTGATGAGAAGGTCATGGAGCATTGACCTGAAAATGTTCATGGAGTATTGTGATGACAGTGGTCAAGGAGCATTGTGATGACAAGGGAATGGAGCATTGTGATGACAAGGTCCTGGAGCAGTGTGATGAGAAGACCATGGAACCTTGTGATGACAAGTCTCATGGAGCATTCTGATGAATAGGGGAATGGAGCATTGTGATTACAGGGGTCTTGGAGCATTGTGATGACAAGGTCATGGAGCCTTGTGATGAGAAGGCCATGGAACATTCTGATGACATGTGTCATGGATCTTTGTGATGACAATGGCATGGGGCATTGTGATTACAGGGGTCTTGGAGCAAAGTGATGACAAGAGTCATGGAGCCTTGGATGTCAAGGCGGTGGAACATTGTGATGGCAGGGGTCATGGAGCATTGTTATGACAGGGGTAATGGAGCATTGTGATGAAAAGGGCATGGAACATTGGTCTGAAAATTTCATGGATTATTGTGGTGAGATCCGGCATGAAACATTGTGATGACTAGGGCACGGAACACTGTGATACATGTGTCATGGAGGATTGTAATGACAAGGGCATGGAGCATTGTGATGAGAAGAGTATCGAGCATTGTGATGACAAGCGTCATGGAGCATTGTGGTGACAAGTGCATGGAGCAATGTGATGAGAGGTTTCATGTAGCATTGTGATGAAATGGCATGGAGCATTGTGATGCCAAGTGTCAAGGAGCTTTGTGATGACAAACGTCATGGAGCATTTTGATGACAAGGTCGAGGTGCATTGTGATGAGAAGGGCAGGGAGAATTGTGATGACAGGGTCATGGAGCAAATTGATGAAAACTGTCATGGAACATTTTGATGACAGGGGTTATGGAACATTGTGATGTCAGGGGTAATGGAGCATTTTGATGAAAAGGGTCATGGAGCATTCTGATGAAAAGGTGCATGGAGCATTGAGATTACAGGGGTTTTGTAGCAATGTGATTACAAGGGCATGGAGCAATTTGATGAGAAAGCAATGGAGCATTCAGATGACATGCATAATGGAGCTTTGTGATGACAAGGACTGGAGCATTGTGATTACAGGGGTCTTGGAGCATTGTGATGAAAAGGGAATGGATCATTGTGATGAAAAATGAATGGAGCCTTGTCATGACAGGGTTCAAGGAGCATACTGATGACAACTGTCACTGAGCATTGTGATGATAAGTGTATTGAGCATTGTGATGACAAACATCATGGAGCATTGTGATGAAAAGACAATGGATAATAGTGATGACCAGCGTCATGGGGCATTGTGATGACAAGTGTCATGGAACATTGTGATGACAAGGTCATGGAGTATTGTGAAGACAGGTGTCAGGGAGCATTTTGATGACATATGTCATTGTCCATTGTGATGACAATGGCATGGAGCATTGTGATACCAAGTGTCATGGAGGATTGTGATGATAAAGGCAATGGAGCATTTTGATGACAAGGGCTTGGATCATTGTGATGACAAGGGTCATTGAGCATTGTGATGACAAGGGCATGGAGCATTGTGATGACAAGGGCCATTGAGAATTTTGATGACAACTTCGTGAAGCATTGTGATGACAAGCGCATGGAGCTGGCTATGACAGGTGTCATAGAGTATTGCGATGACAAGTGCATGGAGAATTGTGATGACAAGATCATGTAACATGGTGATGAGAAGTGTCACGAAGCATTGTGATGACAAGGACGTGGAGAATTGTAATGACATGGGACATGGAGCATTGTGATGAACAGGGCATGGAGAATTGTGATACCAAGACCGTGGAGCATTGTGATGAAAAGACCATGGATAATTATGATGAAGAGCGTCATGGATCTCTGTAATGACAAGGGGCATGGAGCATTGTGATGACAGGTGTCATGGAGCATTGGGATGACAGGGTCATGGAGCAAATTGATGACAAGGGTCATGGAACAATTTGATGACAGGGGTTATGGAACATTGTGATGTCTGGGGTAATGGAGCATTTTGATGAAAAGGTTCATGGAGCATTCTGACGAAATGGTGCTTGGAGTATTGAGATTACAGTGGTTTTGAAGCAATGTGATTACAACGGCATGGAGCATTGTGATGAGAAGGCAATGGAGCATTCTGATGACATGCTTCATGGAGCTCTGTGATGACAAGGACATGGAGCATTGTGATTACAGGGTTCTTGGAGCATTGTGATGAAAAGGGAATGGATCATTGTGATGAAAAATGCATGGAGCCTTGTCATGACAGGATTCAAGGAGCATACTGATGACAACTGTCAGGGAGCATTGTGATGATAAGTGTATTGAGCATTGTGATGACAAAGATCATGGAGCATTGTGATGAAAAGATCATGGATAATAGTGATGACCAGCGTCATGGGGCATTGTGATGACAAGTGTCATGGAACATTGTGATCAGAAGGGTTTGGTGCATTGTGATGACAGAGGTCATTAAGCATTTTGATTTCATTGTGATGACAATAGCATGAAATATTATGGTGATGGGCACGGTGCATTGTGATGACAGGGTTCATGGAGCATTGAGATGTAAAGGGGCATGGAACATTGTGATTACAGGGGTGTTGGAGCAATGTGATTACAAGGGCATGGAGCATTGTGATGAGAAGGCCATGGAGTATTCTGATGACATGCTTCATGGAGCTTTGTGATGACAAGGGCATGGAGAATTGTCATTACAGGGGTCATGGAATATTGTGATGACAGGGGTGAGGGAGTATTGTGATGACTAGTGATGGAACATTGTGATATCAGTGGTGAGAAAGCATTTTGAGGAGAAGTGCATGGAGCGTTGTGATGACAAGGCTTATGGAGCATTTTGATGAAAAGGATGTGGAGAATTGTGATGACAAGTGCATGGTGCATTGTGATGACATGGGTTATGGAGCATTGAGATGAAAAGGGGCATGGAGAATTGTGATTACAGAGGTCTTCGTGCATTGTGATGACAAGCGTCATGGAGCCTTGTGATGACAAGGCCGTTGAACAATGTGATGGCAGGGGTCATGGAGCATTGTTATGACAGGTGTAAAGGAGCACTGTGATGACAAGGGCATGGAACAATGTGATGAGAGATTTCATTGAGCATTGTGATGAAAATGGCATGGAGCATTGTGATGCCAAGTGTCATGGAGCTTTGTGATGACAAATGTCATGGGGCATTTTGATGACAAGGGCATGGTTCATTGAGATGAGAAGGACAGGGAGCATTGTGATGACAGGGTCATGGAGCAATTTGATGAAAAGGGTCGTAGAATATTTTGATGCCAGTGGTTATGGAACATTGTGATGTCAGGGGTCATGAAGCATTGTGATGAAATGGGTCATGGAGCATTTTGTGACAGGGTTTATGGAACATTGTGATGTCAGGGGTCATGGAGCATTGTGATGATAAGGGCATGTAGCAATGTGATGACAGGGGTCATGGAGCATTGTGATGATAAGGGCATGTAACACTGTGATGACCGGGGTCATGGAGCACTGTGATGAAAGGGGTGAGGGAGTATTGTGATGACTAGTGATGTAACATTGTGATATATTTGGTGAGAGAGCATTTTGATGAGAAGTGCATGGAGCATTCTGATGACAAGTGTTATGGAGCATAGCAATGTTAAGGGTGTGGAGTATTTTGATGACAAGCGCATGGTGCATTGTGATGACATGGGTCATGGAGCATTGGGGTGACAAGCACATGGAGCATTTTGGTGACATGTGTCATGGAGCATTGTGCTGACAAAGGCATGGAGCATTTTGATGACAAGGGACACAGAGCATTGTGATGAAATATTCATGGAGCATTGTGGTGAAAATGATCACAGAGCCTTTTGTGACGAGGGCATGGACCACTGTGATGAGATAGTTCATGAAGCACTGTGATGACTGGAGTCACGGAACATTGTGATGAAAGGGGTCATGAAGCATTGTGATGACAAGGGCATGGAGCAATGTGATGACAGGGGCATGGAACATTGGTCTGACAAGTTTCATGGATTATTGTGATGACAATGGGCATGGAGCATTGTGATGACAAGGGCAAGGAGCATTGTGGTGACAAAGGAATGGAGCATTTTGATGACAAGGGACAAAGAGCATTGTGTTGAAATATTCATGGAGCATTGTGGTGAAAAAGATCAAAGAGCCTTGTGTGAAGAGGGGATGGTCCACTGTGATGACAAAGGTCATGAAGCATTTTGATGACTGGAGTCACAGAGCATTGTGATGACAGGGGTCAAGGAGCATTGCTCTGACAAGATTTATACATTATTGTGATGAGAGTGGGCATGGTGCATTGTGATGACAAGGGCTTGGAACATTGTGATGACAAGGTCATGGAGTATTGTAAAGACAGGTGTCAGGGAGCATTGTGATGACATATGTCATTGTCCATTGTGATGACAATGGCATGGAGCATTGTGATAGCAAGTGTCATGGAGGATTGTGATGACAAAGGTAATGGAGCATTTTGATGACAAGGGCTTGGATCATTGTGATGACAAGGGTCATTGAGCATTGTGATGACAAGGTCATGGAGCATTGTGATGACAAGGGCCATTGAGTATTTTGATGACAACGTCGTGAAGCATTGTGATGACAAGCACAAGGAGCTTGCTATGACAGGAGTCATAGAGCATTGCAATGACCAGTGCATGGAGAATGGTGATGACAAGATCATGTAACATTGTGATGAGTAGTGTAACGAAGCATTGTGATGACAAGGACGTGGAGAATTATAATGACATGGGACATGGAGCATTGTGATGAACAGGGCATGGAGAATTGTGATACCAAGACCGTGGAGCATTTTGATGAAAAGACCATGGATAATTATGATGAAGAGCGTCATGGATCTCTGTAATGACAAGGGGCATGGGGCATTGTGATGACAGGTGTCATGGAGCATTGTGATGAGAGGGGTCATGGAGCATTGTGATGACAAGGGTCATTGAGCACTGTGATGAGAAGTTCATGGAGCATTGGCTTGAAAATATTCATGGAGTATAGTGATGACAGTGGTCAAGGAGCATTGTGATGATAAGGGAAATGAGCATAGTGATGACAAAGTCCTGGAGCAGTGTGATGAGAAGACCATGGAGCCTTGTGATGACAAGTCTCATGGAGCATTCTGATAAATAGGGGCATGGAGCATTGTGATTACAGGGGTCTTGGAGCATTGTGATGACAAGGTCATGGAGCATTGTGATGAGAAAGCCATGGAGCATTCTGATTACATCTGTCATGGATCTTTGTGATGACAAGGGCATGGGGCATTGTGATTACAGGGGTCTTGGAGCAAAGTGATGACAAGAGTCATGGAGCCTTGGATGCCAAGGAGGTGGAACATTGTGATGGCAGGGGTCATGGAGCATTGTTATGACAGGTGTGAGGGAGTATTGTGATGACTAGTGATGTAACATTGTGATATATGTGTTGAGAGAGCATTTTGATGAGAAGTGCATGGAGCATTGTAATGACAAGTTTTATGGAGCATAGCGATGAAAAGGATGTGGAGCATTGTGATTAAAAGAGCATGGCACATTGTGATGACATGTGTCACGGAACATTGTGCTGACAAGGGCATGGAGCATTTTGATGACAAGTGTCATGGAGCATTGTGCTGACAAAGGCATGGAGCACTGTGATGACAAGGGACACAGAGCATTGTGATTAAAATTTCATGGAGCAATGTGGTGACAAAGACAACAGAGCCTTGTGTGATGAGGGCATGGACCATTGTGATGAGAAAGGTCATGAATCATTGTGATGACTGGAGTCACGGAGCACTGTGATGACATGGGTCATGGAGCATTTTGATGACAAGGGCATGGAGCAATATGATGACAGGTGCATGGAACATTGGTCTGACAAGTTTCATGGATTATTGTGAGGACAGTGGGCATGGAGCATTGAGATGACAAGGGCATGGAGCATTGTGGTGACAAAGGTCACGGAGCCTTGTGTGACGAGGGCATGGACCATTGTGAGGACAAATGTCATGAAGCATTGTGATGACAGGAGTCACGGAGCATTGTGATGACAGGGGTCATAGAGCATTGTGATGACAAGGGCATGGATCATTGTGATGACAGGGGCATGGAACTTTGGTCTGACATGTTTCAGGTATTATTGTGATGACAGTGGGCATGGTGCATTGTGATGACAAGGGCATGGAACATTGTGATGACAAGGTCATGGAGTATTGTGAAGACAGGTATCAAGGAGCATTGTGATGACATATGTCATTGTCCATTGTGATGACAATGGCATGGAGCATTGTGATACCAATTGTCATGGAGAATTGTGATGACAAATGTAATGGAGCATTTTGATGACAAGGGCTTGGAGCAATGTGATAAGAGATTTCATTGAGCATTGTGATGACAATGGCATAGAGCATTGTGATGCCAAGGGACATGGAGCATTTTGATGACAAAGGTGTATCATTGTGATGACAAGTGCATGGTGCATTGTGATGACATAGGTTATGGAGCATTGTGCTGACACGCACATCGAGCATTGTGATGACACGGGACATGGAGCATTGTGCTGACAAAGGCACGGAGCTTTGTGATTACAAGGGTCACAGAGCATTGTGATAAAAATTTCATGGAGCATTGTGGTGACAAAGATCACAGAGCTTTGTGTGACGAGGTCATGGACCATTGTGATGACAAGTGTCATGAAGCATTGTGATGACTGGAGTCACGGAGCATTGTGATAACAGGGGTCTTGGAGCATTGTGATGAAAAGGGAAGGGATCATTGTGATGAAAAAGGCATGGAGCCTTGTCGTGACAGTGTTCAAGGAGCATACTGATGACAAGTGTCAGCGAGCATTGTGATGCGAAGTGTATGAGCATTGTGGTGACAAAGGTCATGGAGCATTGTGATGAGAAGACCTTGCATAATTGTGATGACGAGCGTCATGGGGCATGTGAGGACAAGTGTTATGGAACATTGTGATCAGAAGGGTTTGGAGCATTGTGATGACAGAGGGCATGGAGCATTTGATTTCATTGTGATGACAATAGCATGAAACATTATGATGATGGGCATGGTGCATTGTGATGACAGTGTTCATGGAGCATTGAGATGAAAAGTGTCATGGAGAATTGTGATTACAGAGGTCTTGGATCATTGTGATGACAAGGGTCATGGAGCATTGTGATGACAAGGCCGTGGAACATTGTGATGGCAGGGGTCATGGAGCATTGTTATGATAGGTGTAATGGAGCATTGTGATGACAAGGGCATGGAGCAATGTGATGAGAGATTTCACTGAGCATTGTGATGACAATGGCATGGAGCATTGTGATGCCAAGGGTCATGGAGCTTTGTGATGACAAATGTCATGGGGCATTTTGATGAAAAGGGCATAGTGCATTGTGATGAGAAGGGCAGGGAGCATTGTGATGACAGGGTCATGGAGCAATTTGAATAAACGTGTCATTGAATATTTTGATGACATGGGTTATGGAACATTGTGATGTCAGGGGTCATGAAGCATTGTGATGAAATGAGTCATGGAGCATTTTGTGAAAGGGTTTATGGAACATTGTGATGTCAGGGGTCATGGAGCATTGTGATGATAAGGGCATGTAGCACTGTGATGACTGTGGTCATGGAACATTGTGATGACAGAGGTGAGGGAGAATTGTGATGACTAGTGATGGAACATTGTGATATATGTGTTGAGAGAGCATTTTGATGAGAAGTGCATGGAGCATTGTAATGACAAGTTTTATGGAGGATTGCGATGAAAAGGATGTGGAGCATTGTTATGAAAAGAGCATGGCACATTGTGATGACATGTGTCATGGAGCACTGTGCTGACAAGCACAGGGAGCATTTTGATGACAAGTGTCATGGAGCATTGTGCTGACAAAGGCATGGAGCAATGTGATGACAAGGGACACAGAGCATTGTGATTAATTTTTCATGGAGCATTGTGGTGACAAAGATCACAGAGCCTAGTGTGACGAGGGCATGGACCATTGTGATGAAAAAGGTCATGAAGCATTGTGATGACGGAGTCACGGAGCACTGTGATGACATGGGTCATGGAGCATTTTGGTGACAAGGGCATGGAGCAATATGATGACAGGGGCATGGAACATTGGTCTGACAATTTTCATTGAATATTGTGATGACAGTGGGCATGGAGCATTGAGATGACAAGGGCATGGAGCATTGTGGTGACAAAGGTCACAGAGCCTTGTTTGACGAGGGCATGGACCATTTTGAGGACAAAGGTCATGAAGCATTGTGATGACTGGAGTCACGGAGCATTGTGATGACAGGGGTCATGGAGCATTGTGATGACAAGGGTAGGGAACATTGTGATGACAGGGGCATGGAACATAGGTCTGACATGTTTCATGGATTATTGTGATGACAGTGGGCATGGCGCATTGTGATGACAAGGGCATGGATCTTTGTGATGACAAGGTCATGGAGTATTGTGAAGACAGGTGTCAGGGAGCATTGTGATGACATATATCATTGTCCATTGTGATGACAATGGCATGGAGCATTGTGATACCAAGTGTCATGGAGGATTGTGATGACAAAGGTAATGGAGCATTTTGATGACAAGGGCATGGAACATTGCGATGACAAGGGTCGTGGAGCATTGTGATGACAAGGGCATGGAGCATTCTGATGAAAAGGTGCATGGAGCATTGAGATTACAGGTGTTTTGAAGCCATGTGATTACAAGGGATTGGAGCATTGTGATGAGAAGGCAATGGAGCATTCTGATGACATGCGTCATGGAGCTTTGTGATGACAAGGACATGGAGCATTGTGATTACAGGGGTCTTGGAGCATTGTGATGAAAAGGGAATGGATCATTGTGATGAAAAATGCATGGAGCCTTGTCATGACAGGGTTCAAGGAGCATACTGATGACAACTGTCAGGGAGCATTGTGATGATAAGTGTATTGAGCATTGTGATGACAAAGATCATGGAGCATTGTGATGAGAAAACCATGGATAATTGTGATGACCAGCGTCATGGGGCATTGTGATGACAAGTGTTATGGAACATTGTGATCAGAAGGGTTTGGTGCATTGTGATGACAGAGGTCATTGAGCATTTTGATTTCATTGTGATGACAATAGCATGAAATATTATGGTGATGGGCACGGTGCATTGTGATGACAGGGTTCATGGAGCATTGAGATGAAAAGGAGCATGGAGCATTGTGATTACAGTGGGGTGGGAGCATTGTGATGACATGGGCATGGAGCATTGTGATGAGAAGTCCATGGAGCATTCTGATGACATGCATCATGGAGCTTTGTGATGACAAGGGCATGGAGAATTGTGAATACAGGGGTCATGGAATATTGTGATGACAGGGGTGAGGGAGTATGGTGATGACTAGTGATGGAACATTGTGATATCAGTGGTGACAAGGCATTTTGAGGAGAAGGGCATGGAGCATTATGATGACAAGCTTTAAGGAGCATTTTGATGACAAGGATGTGGAGCATTGTGATGACAAGTGCATGGTGCACTGTGATGACATGGGTTATGGAGCATTGTGCTGACACGCGCATCGAGCATTGTGATAACAAGGGTCATGGAGCCTTGTGCTGACAAAGGCATGGAGCTTTGTGATGACAAGGGTCATAGGGCATTGTGATAAAAGTTTCATGGAGCATTGTGGTGACAAAGGTCACAGAGCTTTGTGTGACGAGGTCATGGACCATTGTGATGACAAGTTTCATGAAACATTGTGATGCCTGGAGTCACGGAGCATTGTGATAACAGGGGTCTTGGAGCATTGTGATGAAAAGGGAATGGATCATTTTGATGAAAAAGGCATGGAGCCTTGGCATGACAGTGTTCCAGGAGAATACTGATGAAAAGTGTCAGCGAGCAATGTGATGCCAAGTGTATTGAGCACTGTGGTGAGAAAGGTCATGGAGCATTGTGATGAGAAGACCTTGCATAATTGTGATGACGAGCGTCATGGGGCATGTGATGACAAGTGTTATGGAACATTGTGATCAGAAGGGTTTGGAGCATTGTGATGACAGAGGACATGGAGCATTTTAATTTCATTGCGATGACAATAGCATGAATCATTATGATGATGGGCATGGTGCATTGTGATGACAGTGTTCATGGAGCATTGAGATGAAAAGTGCCATGGAGAATTGTGATTACAGAGGTCTTGGAGCATTGTGATGACAAGGGTCATGGAGCCTTGTGATGACAAGGCCGTGGAACATTGTGATGGCAGTGGTCATGGAGCATTGTTATGACAGGTGTAATGGAGCATTGTGATGACAAGAGTATGGAGCAATGTGATAAGAGATTTCATTGAGCATTGTGGTGACAATGGCATGGAGCATTGTGATGCCAAAGGTCATGGAGCATTTTGATGACAAAGGTGTAGCATTGTGATGACAAGTGCATGGTGCATTGTGATGACATAGGTTATGGAGCATTGTGCTGACATGCGCATCGAGCATTGTGATGACACGGGACATGGAGCATTGTTCTGACAAAGGCATGGAGCTTTGTGATGACAAGGGTCACAGAGCATTGTGATAAAAATTTCATGGAACATTGTGGTGACAAAGATCACAGAGCTTTGTGTGACGAGGTCATGGACCATTGTGATGACAAGTGTCATGAAGCATTGTGATGACTGGAGTCACGGAGCATTGTGATAACAGGGGTCTTGGAGCATTGTGATGAAAAGGGAATGGATCATTGTGATGAAAAAGGCATGGAGCCTTGTCGTGACAGTGTTCAAGGAGCATACTGATGACAAGTGTCAGCGAGCATTGTGATGCGAAGTGTATGAGCATTGTGGTGAGAAAGGTCATGGAGCATTGTGATGAGAAGACCTTGCATAATTGTGATGACGAGCGTCATGGGGCATGTGAGGACAAGTGTTATGGAACATTGTGATCAGAAGGGTTTGGAGCATTGTGATGACAGAGGACATGGAGCATTTGATTTCATTGTGATGACAATAGCATGAATCATTATGATGATGGGCATGGTGCATTGTGATGACAGTGTTCATGGAGCATTGAGATGAAAAGTGGCATGGAGAATTGTGATTACAGAGGTCTTGGATCATTGTGAAGACAAGGGTCATGGAGCCTTGTGATAACAAGGCCGTGGAACATTGTGATGGCAGGGGTCATGGAGCATTGTTATGACAGGTGTAATGGAGCATTGTGATGACAAGGGCATGGAGCAATGTGATGAGAGATTTCACTGAGCATTGTGATGACAATGGCATGGAGCATTGTGATGCCAAGCGTCATGGAGCTTTGTGATGACAAATGTCATGGGGCATTTTGATGAAAAGGGCATAGTGCATTGTGATGAGAAGGGCAGGGAGCATTGTGATGACAGGGTCATGGAGCAATTTGAATAAACGTGTCATTGAATATTTTGATGACAGGGGTTATGGAACATTGTGATGTCAGGGGTCATGAAACACTGTGATGAAATGGGTCATGGAGCATTTTGTGACAGGGTTTATGGAACATTGTGATGTCAGGGGTCATGGAGCATTGTGATGATAAGGGCATGTAGCACTGTGATGACTGTGGTCATGGAACATTGTGATGACAGAGGTGAGGGAGAATTGTGATGACTAGTGATGGAACATTGTGATATATGTGTTGAGAGAGCATTTTGATGAGAAGTGCATGGAGCATTGTAATGACAAGTTTTATGGAGGATTGCGATGAAAAGGATGTGGAGCATTGTTATGAAAAGAGCATGGCACATTGTGATGACATGTGTCATGGAGCACTGTGCTGACAAGCACAGGGAGCATTTTGATGACAAGTGTCATGGAGCATTGTGCTGACAAAGGCATGGAGCAATGTGATGACAAGGGACACAGAGCATTGTGATTAATATTTCATGGAGCATTGTGGTGACAAAGATCACAGAGCCTAGTGTGACGAGGGCATGGACCATTGTGATGAAAAAGGTCATGAAGCATTGTGATGACGGAGTCACGGAGCACTGTGATGACATGGGTCATGGAGCATTTTGGTGACAAGGGCATGGAGCAATATGATGACAGGGGCATGGAACATTGGTCTGACAATTTTCATTGATTATTGTGATGACAGTGGGCATGGAGCATTGAGATGACAAGGGCATGGAGCATTGTGGTGACAAAGGTCACAGAGCCTTGTGTGACGAGGGCATGGACCATTTTGAGGACAAAGGTCATGAAGCATTGTGATGACTGGAGTCACGGAGCATTGTGATGACAGGGGTCATGGAGCATTGTGATGACAAGGGTAGGGAACATTGTGATGACAGGGGCATGGAACATAGGTCTGACATGTTTCATGGATTATTGTGATGACAGTGGGCATGGCACATTGTGATGACAAGGGCATGGAAATTTGTGATGACAAGGTCATGGAGTATTGTGAAGACAGGTGTCAGGGAGCATTGTGATGACATATATCATTGTCCATTGTGATGACAATGGCATGGAGCATTGTGATACCAAGTGTCATGGAGGATTGTGATGACAATGGTAATGGAGCATTTTGATGACAAGGGCATGGAACATTGTGATGACAAGGGTCGTGGAGCATTGTGATGACAAGGGCATGGAGCATTCTGATGAAAAGGTGCATGGAGCATTGAGATTACAGGGGTTTTGAAGCCATGTGATTACAAGGGATTGGAGCATTGTGATGAGAAGGCAATGGAGCATTCTGATGACATGCGTCATGGAGCTTTGTGATGACAAGGACATGGAGCATTGTGATTACAGGGGTCTTGGAGCATTGTGATGAAAAGGGAATGGATCATTGTGATGAAAAATGCATGGAGCCTTGTCATGACAGGGTTCAAGGAGCATACTGATGACAACTGTCAGGGAGCATTGTGATGATAAGTGTATTGAGCATTGTGATGATAATGATCATGGAGCATTGTGATGAGAAGACCATGGATATTTGTGATGACCAGCGTCATGGGGCATTGTGATGACAAGTGTTATGGAACATTGTGATCAGAAGGGTTTGGTGCATTGTGATGACAGAGGTCATTGAGCATTTTGATTCCATTGTGATGACAATAGCATGAAATATTATGGTGATGGGCACGGTGCATTGTGATGACAGTGTTCATGGAGCATTGAGATGAAAAGGAGCATGGAGCATTGTGATTACAGTGGGGTGGGAGCATTGTGATGACATGGGCATGGAGCATTGTGATGAGAAGTCCATGGAGCATTCTGATGACATGCATCATGGAGCTTTGTGATGACAAGGGCATGGAGAATTGTGAATACAGGGGTCATGGAATATTGTGATGACAGGGGTGAGGGAGTATGGTGATGACTAGTGATGGAACATTGTGATATCAGTGGTGACAAGGCATTTTGAGGAGAAGTGCATGGAGCATTATGATGACAAGGTTTATGGAGCATTTTGATGACAAGGATGTGGAGCATTGTGATGACAAGTGCATGGTGCACTGTGATGACATGGGTTATGGAGCATTGTGCTGACACACGCATCGAGCATTGTGATGACAAGGGTCATGGAGCATTGTGCTGACAAAGGCATGGAGCTTTGTGATGACAAGGGTCACAGGGCATTGTGATAAAAGTTTCATGGAGCATTGTGGTGACAAAGGTCACAGAGCTTTGTGTGACGAGGTCATGGACCATTGTGATGACAAGTTTCATGAAACATTGTGATGCCTGGAGTCACGGAGCATTGTGATAACAGGGGTCTTGGAGCATTGTGATGAAAAGGGAATGGATCATTTTGATGAAAAAGGCATGGAGCCTTGGCATGACAGTGTTCCAGGAGAATACTGATGACAAGTGTCAGCGAGCATTGTGATGCCAAGTGTATTGAGCACTGTGGTGAGAAAGGTCATGGAGCATTGTGATGAGAAGACCTTGCATAATTGTGATGACGAGCGTGATGGGGCATGTGATGACAAGTGTTATGGAACATTGTGATCAGAAGGGTTTGGAGCATTGTGATGACAGAGGACATGGAGCATTTTAATTTCATTGCGATGACAATAGCATGAATCATTATGATGATGGGCATGGTGCATTGTGATGACAGTGTTCATGGAGCATTGAGATGAAAAGTGGCATGGAGAATTATGATTACAGAGGTCTTGGAGCATTGTGATGACAAGGGTCATGGAGACTTGTGATGACAAGGCCGTGCAACATTGTGATGGCAGGGGACATGGTGCATTGTTATGACAGGTGTAATGGAGCATTGTGATGACAAGGGCATGGAGAAATGTGATGAGAGATTTCATTGAGCATTGTGGTGACAATGGCATGGAGCATTGTGATGCCAAGGGTCATGGAGCTTTGTGATGACAAATATCATGGGGCATTTTGATGAAAATGGCGTAGTGCATTGTGATGAGTAGGGCAGGGACCATTGTGATGACAGGGTCTTGGAGCAATTTGAATAAACGTGTCATGGAATATTTTGATGACAGGGTTTATGGAACATTGTGATGTCAGGGGTCATGGAACATTGTGATGATAAGGGCATGTAGCACTGTGATGACAGTGGTCATGGAACATTGTGATGACAGGGGTGAGGGAGTATTGTGATGACTAGTGATGGAACATTGTGATATATGTGTTGAGAGAGCATTTTGATGAGAAGTGCATGGAGCACTTTAATGACAAGTTTTATGGAGCATAGCGATGAAAAGGATGTGGAGCATTGTGATGAAAAGAGCATGGCACATTGTGATGACATGTGTCATGGAGCATTGTGCTGACAAGCGCAGGGACCATTTTGATGACAAGTGTCATGGAGCATTGTGCTGACAAAGGCATGGAGCACTGTGATGACAGGGGACACAGAGCATTGTGATTAAACTTTCATGGAGCATTGTGGTGACAAAGATCACAGAGCCTTGTGTGATGAGGGCATGGACCATTGTGATGAGAAAGGTCATGAATCATTGTGATGACTGGAGTCACGGAGCACTGTGATGACATGGGTCATGGAGCATTTTGATGACAAGGGCATGGAGCAATACGATGACAGGGGCATGGAACATTGGTCTGACAAGTTTCATGGATTATTGTGATGACAGTGGGCATGGAGCATTGAGATGACAAGGGCATGGAGCATTGTGGTGACAAAGGTCACAGAGCCTTGTGTGACGATGGCATGGACCATTTTGAGGACAAAGGTCATGAAGCATTGTGATGACTGGAGTCACGGAGCATTGTGATGACAGGGGTCATGGAGCATTGTGATGACAAGGGTAGGGAACATTGTGATGACAGGGGCATGGAACATTGGTCTGACATGTTTCATGGAGTATTGTGATGACAGTGGGCATGGCGCATTGTGATGACAAGGGCATGGATCTTTGTGATGACAATGTCATGGAGGATTGTGAAGACAGGTGTCAGGGAGCATTGTGATGACATATATCATTGTCCATTGTGATGACAATGGCATGGAGCATTGTGATACCAAGTGTCATGGAGGATTGTGATGACAAAGGTAATGGAGCATTTTGATGACAAGGGCATGGGACATTGAGATGACAAGGGTCGTGGAGCATTGTGATGACAAGGGCATGGAGCATTCTGATGAAAAGGTGCATGGAGCATTGAGATTACAGGGGTTTTGAAGCAATGTGATTACAAGGGCATGGAGCATTGTGATGAGAAGGCAATGGAGCATTCTGATGACATGTGTCATGGAGCTTTGTGATGACAAGTGTCATGAAGCATTGTGATGACTGGAGTCACGGAGCATTGTGATAACAGGGGTCTTGGAGCATTGTGATGAAAAGGGAATGGATCATTGTGATGAAAAAGGCATGGAGCCTTGTCATGACAGTGTTCAATGAGCATACTGATGACAATTGTCAGCGAGCATTGTGATGCCAAGTGTATTGAGCATTGTGGTGACAAAGATCATGGAGCATTGTGATGAGAAGACCTTGCATAATTGTGATGACGAGCGTCATGGGGCATGTGATGACAAGTGTTATGGAACATTGTGATCAGAAGGGTTTGGAGCATTGTGATGACAGAGGACATGGAGCATTTTGATTTCATTGTGATGACAATAGCATGAATCATTATGATGATGGGCATGGTGCATTGTGATGACAGTGTTAAAGGAGCATTGACATGAAAAGTGGCATGGAGAATTGTGATTACAGAGGTCTTGGAGCATTGTGATGACAAGCATCATGGAGCCTTGTGATGACAAGGCCTTGGAAAATTGTGATGGCAGGGGTCATGGAGCATTGTTATGACAGGTGTAATGGAGCATTGTGATGACAAGGGCATGGAGCAATGTGATGAGAGATTTCATGGAGCATTGTGATGACAATGTCATGGAGCATTGTGATGCCAAGGGTAATGGAGCTTTGTGATGACAAATGTCATGGGGCATTTTGATGAAAAAGGCGTAGTGCATTGTGATGAGAAGGGCAGGGAGCATTGTGATGACAGGGTCATGGACCAATTTGAATAAACGTGTCATTGAATATTTTGATGACAGGGGTTATGGAACATTGTGATGTCAGGGGTCATGAAGCATTGTGATGAAATGGGTCATGGAGCATTTTGTGACAGGTGTTATGGAACATTGTGATGTCAGGGGTCATGGAGCATTGTGATGATAAGGGCATGTAGCACTGTGATGACTGTGGTCATGGAACATTGTGATGACAGAGGTGAGGGAGAATTGTGATGACTAGTGATGGAACATTGTGATATATGTGTTGAGAGAGCATTTTGATGAGAAGTGCATGGAGCATTGTAATGACAAGTTTTATGGAGCATAGCGATGAAAAGGATGTGGAGCATTGTGATGAAAAGAGCATGGCACGTTGTGATGACATGTGTCATGGAGCATTGTGCTGACAAGCACAGGGAGCATTTTGATGACAAGTGTCATGGAGCATTGTGCTGACAAAGGCATGGAGCAATGTGATGACAAGGGACACAGAACATTGTGATTAAAATTTCATGGAGCATTGTGGTGACAAAGATCACAGAGCCTTGTGTGACGAGGGCATGGACCATTGTGATGAGAAAGGTCATGAAGCATTGTGATGACTGGAGTCGCGGAGCACTGTGATGACATGGGATATGGAGCATTTTGATGACAAGGGCATGGAGCAATATGATGACAGGGGCATGGAACATTGGTCTGACATGTTTCATGGATTATTGTGATGACAGTGGGCATGGAGCATTGAGATGACAAGGGCATGGAGCATTGTGGTGACAAAGGTCACAGAGCCTTGTGTGACGAGGGCATGGACCATTTTGAGGACAAAGGTCATGAAGCATTGTGATGACTGGAGTCACGGAGCATTGTGATGACAGGGGTCATGGAGCATTGTGATGACAAGGGTAGGGAACATTGTGATGACAGGGGCATGGAACATTGGTCTGACATGTTTCATGGATTATTGTGATGACAGTGGGCATGGCGCATTGTGATGACAAGGGCATGGATCTTTGTGATGACAATGTCATGGAGTATTGTGAAGACAGGTGTCAGGGAGCATTGTGATGACATATATCATTGTCCATTGTGATGACAATGGCACGGAACATTGTGATACCAAGTGTCACGGAGGATTGTGATGACAAAGGTAATGGAGCATTTTGATGACAAGGGCATGGAACATTGCGATGACAAGGGTCGTGGAGCATTGTGATGACAAGGGCATGGAGCATTCTGATGAAAAGGTGCATGGAGCCTTGAGATTACAGGGGTTTTGAAGCAATGTGATTACAAGGGCATGGAGCATTGTGATGAGAAGGCAATGGAGCATTCTGATGACATGCGTCATGGAGCTTTGTGATGACAAGGACATGGAGCATTGTGATTACAGGGGTCTTGGAGCATTGTGATGAAAAGGGAATGGATCATTGTGATGAAAAATGCATGGAGCCTTGTCATGACAGGTTTCAAGGAGCATACTGTTGACAACTGTCAGGGAGCATTCTGATGATAAGTGTATTGAACATTGTGATGACAAAGATCATGGAGCATTGTGATGAGAAAACCATGGATAATTGTGATGACCAGCGTCATGGGGCATTGTGATGACAAGTGTTATGGAACATTGTGATCAGAAGGGTTTGGTGCATTGTGATGACAGAGGTCATTGAGCATTTTTATTTCATTGTGATGACAACAGCATGAAATATTATGGTGATGGGCACAGTGCATTGTGATGACAGGGTTCATGGAGCATTGCGATGAAAAGGGGCATGGAGCATTGTGATTACAGTGGTGTTGGAGCATTGTGATGACAAGGACATGGAGCATTGTGATGACAAGGGCATGGAGCATTGTGATGAGAAGTCCATGGAGCATTCTGCTGACATGCGTCATGGAGCTTTGTGATGACAAGGGCGTGGAGAATTGTGATTACAGGGGTCATGGAATATTGTGATGACAGGGGTGAGGGAGTATTGTGATGACTAGTGATGGAACATGGTGTTATCAGTGGTGAGAAGGCATTTTGAGGAGAAGTGCAGGGAGCATTGTGATGACAAGGTTTATGGAGCATTTTGATGACAAGAATGTGGAGCATTGTGATGACAAGTGCATGGTGCATTGTGATGACATGGGTTATGGAGCATTGTGCTGACACGCGCATCGAGTGTTGTGATGACAAGGGTCATGGAGCATTGTGCTGACAAAGGCATGGAGCTTTGTGATGACAGGGGTCACAGAGCATTGTGATAAAAGTTTCATGGAGCATTGTGGTGACAAAGGTCACAGAGCTTTGTGTGACGAGATCATGGACCATTGTGATGACAAGTGTCATGAAGCATTGTGATGACTGGAGTCACGGAGCATTGTGATAACAGTTGTCTTTGAGCATTGTGATGAAAAGGAAATGGATCATTTTGATGAAAAAGGCATGGAGCCTTGTCATGACAGTGTTCAAGGAGCATACTGATGACAAGTGTCAGCAGGCATTGTGATGCCAAGTGTATTGAGCATTGTGGTGACAAAGGTCATGGAGCATTGTGATGAGAAGACCTTGCATAATTGTGATGACGAGCGTCATGGGGCATGTGATGACAAGTGTTATGGAACATTGTGATCAGAAGGGTTTGGAGCATTGTCATGACAGAGGACATGGAGCATTTTGATTTCATTGCGATAACAATAGCATGAATCATTATGATGATGGGCATGGTGCATTGCGATGACAGTGTTCATGGAGCATTGAGATGAAAAGTGGCATGGAGAATTATGATTACAGAGGTCTTGGAGCATTGTGATGACAAGTGTCATGGAGCCTTGTGATGACAAGGCCGTGCAACATTGTGATGGCAGTGGTCATGGAGCATTGTTATGACAGGTGTAATGGAGCATTGTGATGACAAGGGTATGGAGCAATGTGATAAGAGATTTCATTGAGCATTGTGATGACAATGGAATGGAGCATTGTGATGCCAAAGGTCATGGAGCATTTTGATGACTAATGTGTAGCATTGTGATGACAAGGGCATGGTGCATTGTGATGACATGGGTTATGGAGCATTGTGCTGACATGCGCATCGAGCATTGTGATGACACGGGACATGGAGCATTGTGCTGACAAAGGCATGGAGCTTTGTGATGACAAGGGTCACAGAGCATTGTGATAAAAATTTCATGGAGCATTGTGGTGACAAATATCACAGAGCTTTGTGTGACGAGGTCATGGACCATTGTGATGACAAGTGTCATGAAGCATTGTGATAACTGGAGTCACGGAGCATTGTGATGACAGGGGTCATGAGCATTGTGCTGACAAAGTCATGGAGCACTGTGATGACAAGGGACACAGAGCATTGTGATTAAAATTTCATGGAGCATTCTTGTGACAAAGATCACAGAGCCTTGTGTGACGAGGGCATGGACCATTGTGAGGACAAAAGTGATGAAGCATTGTGATGACTGGAGTCACGAAGCACTGTGATGATATGGGTCAAGGAGCTTTGTGATGAAAAGGACATGGAGCATTGTGATTACAGGGGTCTTGGAGCATTGTGATGAAAAGGGAATGGATCATTGTGATGAAAATATCATGGAGCCTTCTCATGACAGGGTTCAAGGAGCATACAGATGACAACAGTCAGGGAGCATTGTGATGATAAGTGTATTGAGCATTGTGATGACAAAGATCTTGGAGCATTGTGATGAGAAGATCATGGATAATTGTGATGACCAGCGTCATGGGGCATTGTGATGACAAGTGTTATGGAACATTGTGATCAGAAGGGTTTGGTGCATTGTGATGACAGAGGTCATTGAGCATTTTGATTTCATTGTGATGACAATAGCATGAAATACTATGGTGATGGGCACGGTGCATTGTAATGACACGGTTCATGGGGCATTGAGATGAAAAGGGGCATGGAGCATTGTGATTACAGTGGTGTTGGAGCATTGTGATGACAAGGGCATGGAGCATTGTGATGAGAAGTCCATGGAGCATTCTGATGACATGCGTCATGGAGCTTTGTGATGACAAGGGCATGGAGAATTGTGATTACAGGGGTCATGGAATATTGTGATGACAGGGGTGAGGGAGTATTGTGATGACTAGTGATGGAACATTGTGATATCAGTGGTGAGAAGGTATTTTGAGGAGAAGTGCATGGAACATTATGATGACAAAGTTTATGGAGCATTTTGATGACAAGGATGTGGAGCATTGTGATGACAAGTGCATGGTGCATTGTGATGACATGGGTTATGGAGCATTGTGCTGACAAGTGCATGGTGCATTGTGATGACAAGGGTGATGGAGCCTTGTGCTTACAAATGCATGGAGCTTTGTGATGACAAGGGTCACAGAGCATTGTGATAAATGTTTCATGGAGCATTGTGAATGACAAAGGTCACAGAGCTTTGTGTGACGAGGTCATGGACCATTGTGATGACAAGTGTCAGGAAGCATTGTGATGACTGGAGTCATGGAGCATTGTGATAACAGGGGTCTTGGAGCATTGTGATGAAAAGGGAATGGATCATTGTGATGAAAAAGGCATGGAGCCTTGTCATGACAGTGTTCAAGGAGCATACTGATGACAAGTGTCAGCGAGCATTGCGATGCCAAGTGTATTGAGCATTGTGGTGACAAAGGTCATGGAGCATTGTGATGAGAAGACATTGCATAATTGTGATGATGAGCGTCATGGGGCATGTGATGTCAAGTGCTATGGAACATTGTGATCAGAAGGGTTTGGAGCATTGTGATGACAGAGGACATGGAGCATTTTGATTTCATTGCGATGAAAATAGCATGAATCATTATGATGATGGGCATGGTGCATTGTGATGACAGTGTTCATGGAGCATTGAGATGAAAAGTGGCATGGAGAATTGTGATTACAGAGGTCTTGGAGCATTGTGTTGACAAGGGTCATGGAGCCTTGTGATGACAAGGCCGTGCAACATTGTGATGGCAGGGGTCATGGAGCATTGTTATGACAGGTGTAATGGAGCATAGTGATGACAAGGGCATGGAGCAATGTGATGAGAGATTTCATTGAGCATTGTGATGACAATGGCATGGAGCATTGTGATGCCAAAGGTCATGGAGCTTTGTGATGACAAATGTCATGGGGCATTTTGATGAAAAGGGCGTAGTGCATTCTGATGATAAGGGCAGGAAGCATTGTGATGACAGGGTCATGGAGCAATTTGAATAAACCTGTCATGGAATATTTTGATGACAGGGGTTATGGAGCATTGTGATGTCAGGGGCCATGAAGCATTGTGATGAAATGGGTCATGGAGCATTTTGTGACAGGTGTTATGGAACATTGTGATGTCAGCGGTCATGGAGCATTGTGATGATAAGGGCATGTAGCACTGTGATGACAGTGGTCATGGAACATTGTGATGACAGGGGTGAGGGAGTACTGTGATGACTAGTGATGGAACATTGTGATATATGTGTTGAGAGAGCATTTTGATAAGAAGTGCATGGAGCATTGTAATGACAAGTTTTATGGAGCATAGCGATGAAAAGGATGTGGAGCATTGTGATGAGAAGAGCATGGCACATTGTGATGACATGTGTCATGGAGCATTGTGCTGACAAGTGCAAGGATCATTTTGATGACAAGTGTCATGGAGCATTGTGCTGACAAAGGCATGGAGCACTGTGATGACAAGGGACACAGAACATTGTGATTAAAATTTCTTGGAGCATTGTGGTGACAAAGATGACAGAGCCTTGTGTGACGAGGGCATGGACCATTGTGATGAGAAAGGTCATGAATCATTGTGATGACTGGAGTCACGGAGCACTGTGATGACAAGGGTCATGGAGCATTTTGATGACAAGGGCATGGAGCAATATGATGACAGGGTCATGGAACATTGGTCTGACATGTTTCATGGATTATTGTGATGACAGTGGGCAGGGAGCATTGAGATGACAAGGGCATGGAGCATTGTGGTGACAAAGGTCACAGAGCCTTGTGTGACGAGGGCATGGACCATTGTGAGGACAGAGGTCATGAAGCATTGTGATGACTGGAGTCACGGAGCATTGTGATGACAGGGGTCATGGAGCATTGTGATGACAAGGACATGGATCATTGTGATGACAGGGGCATGGAACATTGGTCTGACATTTTTCATGGATTATTGTGATGACAGTGGGCATGGCGCATTGTGATGACAAGGGCATGGAACATTGTGATCACAGGGTCATGGAGTATTGTGAAGACAGGTGTCAGGGAGCATTGTGATGACATATGTCATTGTCCATTGTGATGACAATGGCATGGAGCATTGTGATACCAAGTGTCATGGAGGATTGTGATGACAAAGGTAATGGAGCATTTTGATGACAAGGGCTTGGAACATTGTGATGTCAATGGTCAAGGAGCATTGTGATGACAAGGGCATGGAGCATTGTTATGACAAGGACCATTGAGAATTTTGATGACAATGTAATGAAGCATTGTGATGACAAACGCATGGAGCTTGCTATGATAGGGGTCATAGAGCATTGCGATGACATATGCATGGAGAATTGTAATGAAAAGATCATATAACATTGTGATGAGAAGTGTCATGGTGCATTGTGATGACAAGGATTTGGAGAATTGTAATGACATGGGACATGGAGCATTGTGATGAACAGGGCATGGAGAATTGTGATGGCAAGACCGTGGAGCATTGTGATGAGAAGACCATGGATAATTATGATGAAGAGCGTCATGGATCATTGTAATGACAAGGGGCATGGAGCATTGTGATGACAGGTGTCATGGAGCATTGTGATGAGAGGGGTCATGGAGCATTGTGATGACAAGGGTCATGGAGCACTGTGATGAGAAGGTCATGGAGCACTGGCTTGAAAATGTTCATGGAGTATTGTGGTGACAGTGGTCAAGGAGCATTGTGATGACAAGGGAATGGAGCATTGTGATGACAAGGTCCTGGAGCAGTGTGATGAGAAGACCATGGAGCCTTGTGATGACAGGTCTCATGGAGCATTCTGATGAATAGGGGCATGGAGCATTGTGATTACAGGGGTCTTGGAGCATTGTGATGACAAGGGCATGGAGCATTGTGATGAGAAGGCCATGGAGCATTCTGATGACATGTGTCATGGATCTTTGTGATGACAAGGGCATGGAGCATTGTGATTACAGGGGTCTTGGAGCATTGTGATGACAAGGGTCATGGAGCCGTGGATGCCAAGGTAGTGGAACATTGTGATGTCAGGGGTCATGGAGCATTGTTATGACAGGGGTAATGGAGCATTGTGATGACAAGGGCATGGAACATTGGTCTGTAAAATTCATGGATTATTGTGATGAGATTAGGCATAGAACATTGTGATGATTAGGGCACGGAACACTGTGATACACGTGTTATGGAGGATTGTAATGACAAGGGCATGGAGCATTGTGATGAGAAGAGTATCGAGCATTGTGATGACAAGCGTCATGGAGCATTGTGGTGACAAGTGCATGGAGCAATGTGATGAGAGGTTTCATGTAGCATTGTGATCAAATGGCATGGAGCATTGTGATGCCAAGGGTCATGGAGCATTATGATGACAAACGTCATGAAACATTTTGATGACAAGGTCGTTGTGCACTGTGATGAGAAGGGCATGGAGCATTGTGATGACAGGGTCATGGAGCAAATTGATGAAAAGTGCCATGGAACATTTTGATGACAGGGGTTATGGAACATTGTGATGTCAGGGTTAATGGAGCATTTTGATGAAAAGGTTCATGGAGCATTCTGACGAAAAGGTGCTTAGAGCATTGAGATTACAGGGGTTTTGAAGCAATGTGATTACAAGGGCATGGAGCATTGTGATGAGAAGGCAATGGAGCATTCTGATGACATGCGTCATGGAGCTTTGTGATGACAAGGGCATGGAGAATTGTGATTACAGGGGTCATGGAATATTGAGATGACAGGGGTGAGGGAGTATTGTGATGACTAGTGATGGAACATTGTGATATCAGTGGTGAGAAGGCAATTTGAGGAGAAGTGTATGGAGCATTGTGATGACAAGGATTATGGAGCATTTTGATGACAAGGATGTGGATCATTGTGATGAGAAGTGCATGGTGCATTGTGATGACATGGGTTATGGAGCATTGTGCTGACATGCGCAACGAGCATTGTGATGACAAGGGTCATGGAGTATTGTGCTGACAAAGGCAAGGAGCTTTATGATGACAAGGGTCACAGAGCATTGTGATAAAAATTTTATGGAGCATTGTGGTGACCAAGGTCACAGAGATTTGTGTGACGAGGTCATGGACCATTGTGATGACAAGTGTCATGAAGCACAGTGATGACTGGAGTCACGGAGCATTGTGATAACAGATGTCTTGGAGCATTGAGATGAAAAGGGAATTGATCATTGTGATGAAAAAGGCATGGAGCCTTGACATGACAGCGTTCAAGGAGCATACTGATGACAAGTGTCAGCGAGCATTGTGATGCCAAGTGTATTGAGCATTATGGTGACAATGGTCATGGAGCATTGTGATGAGAAGACCTTGCATAATTGTGATGACGAGCGTCATGGGGCATGTGATGACAAGTGTTATGGAACATTGTGATCAGAAGGGTTTGGAGCATTGTGATGACAGAGGACATGGAGCATTTTGATTTCATTGTGATGACAATAGCATGAATCATTATGATGATGGGCATGGGGCATTGTGATGACAGTGTTCATGGAGCATTGAGATGGAGAGTGGCATGGAGAATTGTGATTACAGAGGTCTTGGAGCATTGTAATAACAAGGGTCATGGAGCCTTGTGATGACAAGGCCGTGGAACATTGTGATGGCAGGGGTCATGGAGCTTTGTTATGACAGTTGTAATGGAGCATTATGATGACAAGGACATGGAGCAATGTGATGAGAGATTTCATTGAACATTGTGATGACAATTGCATGGAGCACTGTGATGCCAAGAGTCATGGAGCTTTGTGATGAAATATGACAAGGGGCATTTTGATGACATGGGCGTGGTGCATTGTGATAAGGGCAGGGAGCATTCTGATGACAGGGTCATGGAGCAATTTGAATAAACGTGTCATTGAATATTTTGAAGAAAGGTGTTATGGAACATTGTGATGTCAGTGGTCATGAAGCATTGTGATGAAATGGGTCATGGAGCATTGTGTGACAGGTGTTATGGAACATTGTGATGTCAGGGGTCATGGGTCATTGTGATGATAAGGGCATGTAGCACTGTGATGACAGTGGTATGGAACATTGTGATGACAGGAGTGAGTGAGTATTGTGATGACTAGTGATGGAACATTGTGATATATGTGGTGAGAGCCCATTTTCATGAGAAGTGCATGAAGCATTGTGATGACAAGTTTTATGGAACATAGCGATGAAAAGGATGTGGAGCACTGTGATGAAACGAGCATGGCACATTGTGATGACATGTGTCATGAAGCATTGTGCTGACAAGCGCATGGAGCATTTCGATGACAAGTGTCATGGAGCATTGTGCAGACAAAGGCATGGAGCATTATGATGACAAGGGACACAGAGCCTTGTGATGAAAATTTAATGAAGCATTGTGGTAAAAAAGATCACAGAGCCTTGTGTTACGAGGGCATGGACCACTGTCAGGACAAAGGTCATGATGCATTGTGATGACTGGAGTCACGGAGCATTGTGATGACAGGGGTCATGGAGCATTGTGATGACAATGGCATGGAGCATTGTTATGACAGGGGCATGGAACATTGGTCTGACATGTTTCATGGATTATTGTGATGACAGTGGGCATGGCGCATTGTGATGACAATGGCATGGAACATTGTGATGACAAGGTCATGGAATATTGTGAAGACAGGTGTCAGGGAGCATTGTGATGACATATGTCATTGTCCATTGTGATGAATATGGCATGGAGCATTGTGATACCAAGTGTCATGGAGGATTGTGATGACAAAGGTAATGGAGCATTTTGATGACAAGGGCTTGGAACATTGCGATGACAAGGGTCATGTAGCATTGTGATGACAAGGGCATGGAGCATTCTGATGAAAAGGTGCATGGAGCATTGAGATTACAGGGGTTTTGAAGCAATGTGATTACAAGGGCATGGAGCATTGTGATGAGAAGGCAATGGAGCATTCTGATGACATGGGTCATGGAGCTTTGTGATGACAAGGACATGGAGCATTGTGATTACAGGGGTCTTGGAGCATTGTGATGAAAAGGGAAAGGATCATGGTGATGAAAAATGCATGCAGCCTTGTCATGACAGGGTTCAAGGAGCATACTGATGACACCTGTCAGGGAGCATTGTGATGATAAGTGTATTGAGCATTGAGATGACAAAAATCATGGAGCATTGTGATGAGAAGACCATGGATAATTGTGATGACCTGTGTCATGGGGCATTGGGATGACAAGTGTTATGGAACATTGTGATCAGAAGGGTTTGGATCATTGTGATGACAGAGGTCATTGAGCATTTTGATTTCATTGTGATGACAATAGCATGAAATATTATGGTGATGGGCACAGTGCATTGTGATGACAGGTTTCATGGAGCATTGAGATGAAAAGGGGCATGGAGCATTGTGATTACAGGGGTGTTGGAGCATTGTGATGACAAGGGCATGTAGCATTGTGATGAGAAGGCCATGGAGCATTCTGATGACATGCATCATGGAGCTTTGTGATGACAAGGGCATGCAAAATTGTGATTACAGGGGTCATGGAATATTGTGATGACAGGGGTGAGGGAGTATTATGATGACTAGTGATGGAAGATTGTGATATCAGTGGTGAGAAGGCATTTTGAGGAGAAGTGCATGGAGCATTGTGATGACAAGGTTTATGGAGAATTTTGATGACAAGGATGTGGAGCATTGTGATGAGAAGTGCATGGTGCATTGTGATGACATGGGTTATGGAGCATTGTGCTGACACGCGCATCAAACATTGTGCTGACAAAGGCATGGAGCTTTGTGATGACAAGGGTCACAGAGCATTGTGATAAAAATTTCATGGAGCATTGTGGTGACATAGGTCACAGAGCTTTGTGTGACGACATCATGGACCATTGTGATGACAAATGTCATGAAGCATTGTGATGAATGGAGTCACGGAGCATTGTGATAACAGGGGTCATGGAGCATTTTGATGAAAAGGGAATGGATCATTGTGATGAAAAAGGCATCGAGCCTTGTTATGACATTGTTCAAGGAGCATACTGATGACAAGTGTCAGCGAGCATTGTGATGCCAATATATTGAACATTGTGGTGACAAAGGTCATGGAGCATTGTGATGAGAAGACCTTGCATAATTGTGATGACGAGCGTCATGGGGCATGTGATGCCAAGTGGTATGGAACATTGTGATCAGAAGGGTTTTGTGCATTTTGATGACAGAGGTCATTGGGCATTTTGATTTCATTGTGATGACAATAGGATGAAATATTATGGTGATGGGCACGGTGCATTGTGATGACAGGGTTCACGGAGCATTGAGATGAAAAGTGGCATGGAGCATTGTGATTACAGGGGTGTTGGAGCATTGTGATAACAAGGGCATGGAGCATTGTGATCAGAAGGCCATGGAGCATTCTGATGACATGCGTCATGGAGCTTTGTGATGACAAGGGCATGCAGAATTGTGATTACAGGGGTCATGGAATATTGTGATGACACTGGTGAGAGAGTATTGTGATGACTAGTGAAGGAACATTGTGATATCAGTGGTGAGAACGCATTTTGGGGAGAAGTGCATGGAGCATTGTGATGACAAGGTTTATGGAGAATTTTGATGACAAGTATGTGGAGCATTGTGATGACAAGTGCATGGTGCATTGTGATGACATGGTTCATGGAGCATTGTGCTGACACGAGCATCGAGCATTGTGATGACAAGGGTCACAGAGCATTGTGATAAAAATTTCATGGAGCATTGTGGTGACAAAGGTCACAGAGCTTTGTGTGACAAGGTCATGCACCACTGTGATGACAAATGTCATGAAGCATTGTGATGACTGGAGTCACGGAGCATTGTGATAACAGGGGTCTTGGAGCATTGTAATGAAAAGGGAATGGATCATTGTGATGAAAAAGGCATGGAGTCTTGTCATGACAATGTTCAAGGAGCATACTGATGACAAGTGTCAGCGAGCATTGTGATGCCAAGTGTATTGAGCATTGTGGTGACAAAGGTCATGGAGCATTGTGATGAGAAGAGCTTGCATAATTGTGATGACGAGTGTCATGGGGCATGGGATGACAAGTGTTATGGAACATTGTGATCAGAAGGCTTTGGAGCATTGTGATGACAGAGGACATGGAGCATTTTGATTTCATTGTGATGACAAGTGTTATGGAACATTGTGATCAGAAGGATTTGGAGCATTGTGATGACAGAGGACATGGAACATTTTGATTTCATTGTGATGACAATAGCATGAATCATTAAGATGATGGGCAAGGTGCATTGAGATGAAAGTTTTCATGGAGCATTGAGATGAAAAGTTGCATGGAGAATTGTGATTACATAGGTCTTGGAGCATTGTGATGACAAGGGACATGGAGCCTTGTGATGACAAGGCCGTGGAACATTGTGATGGCAGGGGTCATGGAGCATTGTTATGACAGTTGTAATGGAACATTGTGATGACAAGGGCATGGAGCAGTGTGATGAGAGATTTCATTGAGCATTGTGATGACAATGGCATGGAGCATTGTGATGCCAACGGTCATGGAGGTTTGTGATGACACATGTCATGGGGCATTTTGATGACAAGGGCGTGGTGCACTGTGATGAGAAGTGCAGGGAGCATTGTGATGACAGGGTCATGGAGAAATTTGAATAAAAGGGTCATGGAATATTTTGATGACAGGGGTTATGGAACATTGTGATGTCACGGGTCATGAAGCATTGTGATGAAACGGGTCATGGAGCATTTTGTGACAGGGGTTATGGAACTTTGTGATATCAGGGGTCATGGAGCATTGTGATGATAAGGGCATGTATCACTGTGATGACATTGGTCATGGAACATTGTGATGACAGGGGTGAGCGAGTATTGTGATGACTAGTGATGGAACATTGTGATATATGTGGTGAGAAAGCATTTTGATGAGTAGTGCATGGAGCATTGTGATGACAAGTTTTATGGAGCATAGCGATGAAAAGGATGTGGAGCATTGTGATGAATAGAGCATGGCACATTGTGATAACATGTGTCATGGAGCATTGTGCTGACAAGCGCATGGAGCATTTTGATGACAAGTGTCATGGAGCATTGTGCGGACAAAGGCATGCAGCATTGTGATGACAAGGGACACAGAGCATTGTGATGAAAATTTCATGGAGCATTGTGGTGACAAAGATCACAGAGCCTTGTTTGACGAGGGCATGGACCATTGTGATGAGTATTGTCATGAATCATTGTGATGACTGCAGTCACGGAGCATTGTGATGACAGGGGCATGGAACATTGGTCTGACATGTTTCATGGATTATTGTGATGACAGTGGGCATGGCGCATTGTGATGACAAGGGCATGGAACACTGTGATGACAAGGTCATGGAGTATTGTGAAGAGAGGTGTCAGGGAGCATTGTGATGACATATGTCATTGCCCATTGTGATGACAATGGCATGGAATATTGTGATACCAAGTGTCATGGAGGATTGTGACGACAAAGGTAATGGAGCATTTTCATGACAAGGGCTTGGAACACTGTGATGACAAGGGTCATGGAGCATTGTGATGACAAGTGCATGGAGCATTCTGATGAAAAGGTGCATGGCACATTGAGATTACAGGTGTTTTGAAGCAGTGTGATAACAAGGGCATGGAGCATTGTGATGAGAAGGCAATGGAGCATTATGATGATATGCGTCATGGAGCTTTGTGATGACAAGGACATGGAGCATTGTGATTACAGGGGTCTTGGATCATTGTGATGAAAAGGGAATGGATCATTGTGATGAAAAATGCATGGAGCCTTGTCATGACAGGGTTCAAGGAGCATACTGATGACAACTGTCAGGGAGCATTGTGATGATAAGTGTATTGAGCATTGTGATGACAAAGATCATGGAGCATTGTGATGAGAAGACTATGGATAATTGTGATGACCAGCGTCATGGGGCATTGTGATGACAAGTGTTATGGAACATTGTGATCAGAAGCGTTTGGTGCATTGTGATGACAGAGGTCATGGAGCATTTTGATTTCATTGTGATGACAATAGCATGAAATATTATGGTGATGGGCATGGTGCATTGTGATGACAGGGTTCATGGAGCATTGAGATGAAAAGGGGCATGGAGCATTGTGATTACAGGGGTTTTGGAGCATTGTGATGACAAGGGCATGGAGCATTGTGATGAGAAGGACATGGAGCATTCTGATGACATGCGTCATGGAGCTTTGTGATGACAAGGGCATGGAGAATTGTGATTACAAGGGTCTTGGGATATTGTGATGACAGGGGTTAAAGATTATTGTGATGACTAGTGATGGAACATTGTGATATCAGTGGTGAGAAAGCATTTTGAGGAGAAGTGCATGGAGCATTGTGATGACAAGATTTATGGAGCATTTTGATGACAAGGATGTGGAGCATTGTGATGACAAATGCATGGTGCATTGTGATGACATGGGTTATGGAGCATTGTGCTGACAAAGACATGGAGCTGTGTGTTGACAAGGGTCACAGAGCATTGTGATAAAAATTTCATGGAGCATTGTGGTGACAAAGGTCACAGATCTTTCTGTGACCAGGTCATGGACCATTGTTATGACAAATATCATGAAGCATTGTGATGACTGGAGTCACGGAGCATTGTGATAACAGTGGTCTTGGAGCATTGTGATGAAAAGGGAATGGATCATTGTAATGAAAAAGGCATGGATCTTGTCATCACAGTGTTCAAGGAGCATACTGATGACAAGTGTCAGCGAGCATTGTGATGCCAAGTGTATTGAGCATTGTGATGACAAGTGCATGGTGCATTGTGATGACATGGGTTATGCAGCATTGTGCTGACATGCGCATTGAGCATTGTGATGACAAGGGTAATGGAGCACTGTGCTGACAAAGGCATGGAGCTTTGTGATGACAAGGGTCATGGAGCATTGTGATGACAAGGGCTTGGAGCATTGTGATGACAAGTGTCATGGAGAATTGTAATGACAATGGCAGGGAGCATTGTGATGTCAAGGGACATTAAGAATTTTTATAAAAATGTCATGAAGCATTGTGATGACAAGCATATGGAGCTTGCTATGACAGGGTTCAGGGAGCATTGCAATGACATGTGCACGGAGAATTGTGATGACAAGAGCATGTAACACTGTGATGAGAAATGTCATAGAATATTGTGATGACAAAGAGGTGGAGAATTGTGATGACAATGGACATGGAGCAATGTGATGGCAAGACCATGGAGCATTGTGATGAGAAGACCAAGGATAATCGTGGTGACAATCATCATGGAGCATTATGATGACAAGAGCCATGGAGCATTCTGACATAAGATATCACTTATGAAGGAAATGTAAACATGGGTACACATGAACTGAATTAGTAAAGAGAACAGAGTCTCACATACAGAAAACATACGTATGCCTGCTTACGGGGAAAGGAGAGGTGGGTTGATGCATAACACCAGAGTTTGATATTAGCACAGGTACCATTCCATGATCCAAATACAGAATAGACAAGACCTATACCTTCCTCAGGGAATGGGACACAAAACCCAATATTTCCCGCCGAGGAATATATCTGACTAGTAAGAATCTTAAAACCTATGTATTGATATGTCACCATAAGGGAATCAGGTGTGTCTAGACTGGCATAAACAAGGCAGTAAGAATCAGTTCAAACCCACCATAAAAAGGAATTTAAAAACAAAACAAAAAAACAGGGAAATTCTTTACAATTCCTTCAGGGGCTCTGATGAAACCTGGAATGACCCTATCTACAATGACAGCTGGATGTGGCATAAGGCTGGACACTTGGGACTGAGAGGATTGGAGAGATTCAGTGAGCAAATGCAGATCATTTAAAGCAATAATGCGTGGCACACATTCCAAGGTCCCAACTCTCCAGGTTGAAGGGAATATTACTACAGCTATAACATGTACGCGAAAACTAGAGAATGGACAGACTGTGAATACGAAAGGTTTCTAAAACTCAACTAATAGTCCCTCTCCTGGTGCTCTGGTTTGAATTTCCAACTGCTTTACTATCAATCTCCCAAATTGCAGAGACAGCCCCTTTATCTTCCTGGTACGCACAGGTTGCTAATTTGGCAGAGGATGAAAGGGAAGAGAGAGACCCAATGAGAGAGTAGCTGTTAGGCATTTGGACGGGCACATGTCACTCTAATTTCCCGGCAGGAAGAAGAATTAACCAAAGGCTCAGCCAGACGCCGGGAACCAGTATATGTCCTGATCCAACGTTTGGGACTTGCGGTCAGCTCACAAAAAACGAGTTGAAAAATGGATCTCAGGTGCATAGCAATTCACAGACTTGTAGAGTAATAAAGGACAACTATCGTCCAAAAATCTGTTCAGGGAAGGCACCGAGGCGACCTTGAAAGCGAGCCAGAAGAGCAGGAAACCGATTTCAACAGGTACATTGGAATTGCATTTAAAGCACAGGAATAGGGGCACAACTTCGACAATGATGCACTTGGCAAAAAAGGGCGTATGTGTTTTCTCCTGAATATATTCAGGAGAAAACCCATACGCCCTTTTTGGCCAAGCAAGCAAGCGGGCAATGCAAATCTGCACTACAAAGAAGTGTCACTTCCCACCGGTCAAAAGGGACATCCGCAAAATGTGTAAAACCAAAAAGGCAAGACAGGCCCTGGAGAACAGGGAGCCTAGTTATGCTGATGGGCAGGATGTAAATTGACAACTGCCTCTCTGGAGGAATGCATTGTGTTCCCTAAAACAAGTAATCAACTGAGCTCCAGAGCCAACGGCACTTCCTGTCTATGGAATATACCTTGCGAACACTGAAAATCAATAATACAGAGCCACCCCAAAATTTAGGGCTGCACTGCTTACAAGAACTTCAACTTGGGGACACCTGAAATATCCCAGGAAAGACAAAAATGGTTCAAGAAATTGTGTTACTTATGTAAGATGGAATATCCCTCAGCCATGAAATCAATGTCATAAGGCCAGTAGCAACAAAATGAGTGGATTAAAGTACGATGATTCTAAGTGAAATAAGTCACAGAGAAAAAGAAACTTATCATAAGATATCACTTATGAAGGTCCTGTAAACATGGATACACATGAACTGAGTTAGGAAAGAGAACAGAGTCTCACAGTAAGAAAACACTCTTATGCCTGCTTAAGGGGGAAGGAGAGGTGGGGTGATGCATAAAACCAGAGTTTCATATTAGTACATGTACCGGTCCAAAAACCAAATACGGAATAGACAACATCTACACCTTCCTCAGTGAAAGGGACTCAAAACCCAATATTTCCCGCTGAGGAATATATCTGACTAGTAAGAATCTTAAAACCTATGCATTGATATGTCTCTGTAAGGGAATCAAGTGCATCTAGACTGGCATAAACATGGCAGTGAGAATCAGCTCAAACCCACTATAAAAAGGAATTTCAAAAACAAAACAAAAAACAGGGAAATTCTTTACAATTCCTACAGGGGCTCTGATGAAACCTGGAATGACCCTATCTACAACGACAGCTGGATGTGGCATAAGGCTGGACACGTGGGACTGAGAGGATTGGAGAGATTCGGTGAGCAAATGTAGACCATTTAAAGCAATAATGCGTGGCACACATTCCGACCATTTAAAGCAATAATGCGTGGCACAAATTCCAAGGTCCCAACTCTCCAGGTTGAAGGGAATATTACTACAGCGATGACATGTACGGGAAAACTAGAGAATGGACACACTGTGAATATGAAAGGTTTCTAAAACTCAACTAATAGTCCCTCACCTGGTGCTCTGGTTTGAATTTCCAACTGCTTTACTATCAATCTCCCAAATTGCAGAGGAAGCCCCTTTATCCTCCTGGTTCGCAAAGGTTGCTAATTTGGCAGAGGATGAAAGGGAAGAGGGAGAACCAATGAGAGAGTAGCTGTTAGGCATTTGGACGGGCACATGTCACTCTAATTTCCCGGCAGGAAGAAGAATTAACCAAAGTCTCAGCCACCCACCGGGAATCAGTATAGGTCCTGAACCAACATTTGTAACTTGCGGTCAGCTCACAAAAAACGAGTTGAAAAATGGATCTCAGGTGCATAGCAATTCAGAACCTGGCAGAGTAATAAAGGACAAATATCGTCCAAAAATCTGTTGAAGGAAGGCATCGAGGCAACCTTTAAAGCGAGCCAGAATAGTAGGAAACAGATTTCAAGACGTACATTGGAATTGCATTTAAAGCACAGGACGAGGGGCACAACTTCAACAATGATGCGCTTGGCAAAAAAGGGCGTATGCGTTTTCTCCTGAATATATTCAGGAGAAAACGCATACGCCCTTTCTGGCCAAGCAAGCAAGCAGGCAATGCAAATCTGCACTACATAGAAGTGTCACTTCTCACCGGTCAAAAGGGACATCCGCAAAATGTGTAAAACCAAAAAGGCAAGACAGGCCCTGGAGAACAGGGAGCCTAGTTATGCTGATGGGCAGGATGTAAATTGACAACTGCCACTCTAGAGGAGTGCATTGTGTTCCCTAAAACAAGTAATCAACAGAGCTACAGAGCCAAGGGCACTTCCAGTCTAGGGAATATACCTTGGGAAAACGGAAAATCAATAAGACAGAGCCACCCCAAAATTTAGGTCTGCACTGCTATCAAGAACCTCAACTTGGGTACACCTTAAATATTCCAGGAAAGACAAAAATGGTTCAAGAAATTGTGTTACTTATGTAAGATGGAATATCCCTCAGCCATGAAATAAATGTCATAAGGCCAGTAGCAGCAAAATGAGTGGATTCAGGTATGATGATTCTAAGTGAAATAAGTCACAGAGAAAAAGAAACTTAACATAAGATATCACTTATGAAGTTCCAGTAAACATGGCTACACAAGAAATGAGTTAGGAAAGAGAACAGAGTCTCACATTTAGAAAACATTTTTGTGCCTGCCTAAGGGGGAAGGAGAGGTGGGGTGATGCATAAAACCAGAGTGTGATATTAGTACATGTACCGTTCCAAAAACCAGCTACGGAATAGACAAGACCTACACCTTCCACAGTGAAAGGGACTCAAAACCCAATATTTCCAGTCGAGGAATATATCGGACTAGTGAGAATCTTAAAACCTATGTATTGATATGTCTCCATAAGGGAAACAAGTGTGTCTAGACTGGCATAAACATGGCAGGGAGAAACAGCTCAAACCCACTATAAAAAGGAATTTCAAAAACAAAACAAAAAAACAGGGAAATTCTTTGCAATTCCTACAGGGGCTCTGATGAAACCTGGAATGACCCTATCTACAACGACAGCTGGATGTGGCATTAGGCTGGACACTTGGTACTGAGAGGATTGATGAGATTCGGTGAGCAAATGCAGACCATTTTAAGAAATAATGCGTGGCACACCACATTCCAAGGGTCCCAACTCTCAGGTTGAAGGGAATATTACTACATCTATAACATGTACGTGAAACCTAGAGAATGGACACACTGTGAATACGAAAGGTTTCTAAAACTCAACTAATTGTCCCTCTCCTGGTGCTCTGGTTTGACTTTCCTACTGCTTTACTATCAATGTCCCAAATTGGAGAGACAGCCCCTTTAACCTCCTGGTTCGCACAGGTTGCCAATTTGGCAGAGGATGTAAGGGAAGAGGGAGAACCAATGAGAGAGTAGCTGTTAGGCATTTGGACGGGCACATGTCACTCTAATTTCCCGGGAGGAAGGAGAATTAACCAAAGTCTCCGCCACCCTCCGGGAACCAATATAGGTCCTGAACCAAAATTTTGGACTTGCAGTCAGCTCACAAAAAACGAGTTGAAAAATGGAGCTCAGGGGCACAGCTATTCACAAACTGGCAGAGTAATAATGGACAACTATCGTCCAAAAATCTGTTGAGGGAAGGCAACGAGGCGGACTGGAAAGTGAGCCAGAATAGCCGGAAACAGATTTCAAGAGGTACATTGGAATCACCTTTAAAGCACAGGAAGAGGGGCACAACTTCGACAATGATGCACTTGGCCAAAAAGGGCGACTGTGTTTTCTCCTGAATATATTCAGGAGAAAACGCATACGCCCTTTTTGGCCATGCAAGCAAGCGGGCAATGCAAATCTGCACTACAAAGAAGTATCACTACCCAACGGTCAAAAGGGACATCCGCAACATGTGTAAAAAATCAGAAAGGCAAGACAGGCCATGGAGAACAGGGAGCCTACTTATGCTGAAGGGCAGGATGTAAATTGTCAACTGCCTCTCTGGAGGAGTGCATTGTGTTCCCTAAAGCAAGTAAACAACAGAGCTACAGAGCCAAGGGCACTTCCAGTCTAGGGAATATACCTTGGGAAAACTGAAAATCAATAAGACAGAGCCACCCCAAAATTTAGGGCTGCTCTGCTTACAAGAACCTCAACTTGTGTCCACCTAAAATATCCCAGGAAAGACAAAAATGTTTCAAGATATTGTGTTACTTACGTAAGATGGAATATCCCTCAGCCATGAAATCAATGTCATAAGGCAAGTAGCAGCAAAATGAGTGGATTCAGGTACGATGATTCTAAGTGAAATAAGTCACAGAGAAAAAGGAACTTATCATAAGATAACACTTATGAATGTCCTTTATACATGGCTGGATACACATGAACTGAGTTAGGAAAGAGAACAGAGTCCACATTTAGAAAACACTCTTATGCCTGCTTAAGGGGGAAGGAGAGGTGGGGTGATGCATAAAACCAGAGTTTGATATTAGTAGAAGTACCGTTCCAAAAACCAACTACGGAATAGACAAGACCTACACCTTCCTCAGTGAAAGGGACTCAAAAACCCATATTTCCCGCAGAGGAGTATATCTGACTAGTAAGAATCTGAAAACCAATGTATTGATAAGTCTCCGTAAGGGAATCAAGTGTGTCTAGACGGGCATAAACATGGCAGTAAGAATCAGCTCAAACCCACTATAAAAATAATTTCAAAAAAAAACAAAAAAAAGGGAAATTCTTTACAATTCCTACAAGGGCTTTGATGAAACCTGGAATGACCCTATCTACAATGACAGCTGGATGTGGCATAAGGCTGGACACTTGGGACTGAGAGGATTGGTGAGATTGGGTGAGCAAATGCAGACAATTTAAAGCAATAATGCGTGGCACACATTCCAAGGGACCCAACTATCCAGGTTTAAGGGAATATTACTACAGGTATAACTTGTACAGGGAACCTAGAGAATGGACGCCCTGTGAATACGAAAGATTTCTAAAACTCAACTAATATTCCCTCTCCTGGTTCTCCGGTTTGACATTCCAACTGCTTTACTATCAGTCTCCCAAATTGGAGAGAGAGCCCCTCAAACCTCCTGGTTCGCACAGATTTCCAATTTGGCAGAGGATGAAAGGGAAGAGGGAGAACCAATGAGAGAGTAGCCTTTAGGCATTTGGACGGGCACATGTCACTCTAATTTCCCGGCAGGAAGCAGAATTAACCAAAGTCTCATCCACCTGCTGGGAACCAGTTTAGATCCTTAACCAAAATTGTGGAATTGCGGTCAGCTCACAAAAAAACGAGATGAAAAATGGAGCTCAGGGGCACAGCAATTCACAAACTGGCAGGGTAATAAAGGTCATCTATCGTTCAAAAATCTGTTGAGGGAAGGCAACGAGACGGACTTGAATGCGAGCCAGAATAGCAGGAAATAGACTTCTAGAGGTACATTGGAATTACCTTTAAAGCACAGGAAGAGGGGCACAACTTCGCAAATGATGCACTTGGCCAAAAAAGGTGTATGTGTTTTCTCCAGATTATATTCAGGAGAAGACGCATACACACTTTTTGGCAAAGCAAGCAAGCGGGCAATGCAAATCTGCACTACAAAGAAGTATCACTTCCCACCGGTCAAAAGGGACATGCACAACATGTGTAAAAAACCAGAAAGGCAAGACAGGCCATGGAGAACAGGGAGCCTAATTATGCTGAAGGGCAGGATGTAAATTGCCAACTGCCTCTCTGGAGGAGTGCATTGTGTTCCCTAAAACAAGTAAAAAACAGAGCTACAGAGCCAAGGGCACTTCCAGTCTATGGAAGATACCTTGGGAAAACTGAAAATCAATAAGACACAGCAAACACAAAATTGAGTACTGCACTGCTTACAAGAACCTCCACTTGGGTACACCTTAAATATCCCAGGAAAGACAAAAATGGTTCAAGAAATTGTGTTACTTACGTACAATGGAATACCCCTCAGCCATGAAATCAATGTCATAAGGCAAGTAGCAGCAAAATGAGTGGATTCAGGTACGATGATTCTAAGTGAAATAAGTCACAGAGAAGAAGAAACTTATCATAAGATATCACTTATGAAGGTCCTGTAAACATGGCTACACATGAACTGAGTTAGGAAAGAGAACAGAGTCTCACATTTAGAAAGCACTCTTATGCCTGCTTAAGGGGGAAGGAGAGGTGGGGTGATGCATAAAACCAGAATGTGATATTAGTACAGGTACCGTTCCAAATACCAACTACGGAAAAGACAAGACCTACACTTTCCTCAGTGAAAGGGACTCAAAACACCATATTTCCCGCAGAGGAATATATCTGACTAGTAAGACTCTTAAAACCTATGTATTGATAGGTCTCCGTAAGGGAATCAAGTGTGTCTAGACTGCCATAAACATGGCAGTGAGAATCAGCTCAAACCCACTATAAAAAGGAATTTGAAAAACAAAAAAAAAAAAAGGGGAATTTCTTTACAATTCCTTCAGGGGCTCTTATGAATCCTGGAATGACCCTATATACAACGACACCTGGATGTGGCATAAGGCTGGACACTTGGGACTGAGAGTATTGGTGAGATTCGGTGAGCAAATGCAGACCATTTAAAGCAATAATGCATGGCACACATTCCAAGGGTCCCAGCTCTCCATGTTGAAGGGAATATTACTACAGCCATAACGTGTATGTGAAACCTAGAAAATGGACACATTGTGAATACAAAATGTTTCTAAAACTCAACTAATAGTCCCTCTCCTGGTGCTCTGCTTTCACTTTCCAACTGCTTTACTATTAATGTCCCAACTTGGAGAGACAGCCCCTTTAACCTCCTGGTTCGCACAGGTTGCCAACTTGGCAGAGGATGAAAGGGAAGAGGGAGAATCAATGAGAGTAGCTGTTAGGCATTTGGATGGGCACATATCACTGTAATTTCCGGTCAATGAAAAGAATTAACCAAACTCTCAGCCACCCGCTGGGAAACAGTATAGGTACTGAACCAAAATCTTAGACTTGCGGTCAGCTCACAAAAAACGAGTTGAAAACTGGAGCTCAGGGACAGAGCATTTCAGAAAATGGCCGAGTAATAAAGGAAAACTATCGTCCAAAAATCTGTTGAGGGAAGGCAATGAGGCCGACTTGAAAGCGAGCCAGAAGAGCAGGAAACAGACTTCAAGAGGTACATTGGAATCACCTTTAAAGCACAGGAAGAGTGGCACAACTTAGACAATGATGCACTTGGCAAAAAAGGGCGTATGCGTTTTCTCCTGAATATATTCAGGAGAAAACGCATACGCCCTTTTTGGCCAAGCGAGCAAGCGGGCAATGCAAATCTGCCTTACTAAAAGTATCACTTCCCACTGGTCAAAAGGGACATCCGCAAAATGTGTAAAAACTAGAAACGCAAGACAGGCCCTGGAGAACAAGGATCCTAGTTATGCTGATGGGCAGGATGTAAATTGCCAACTGCCTCTCTGGAGGAGTCAATTGTGTTCCCTGAAACAAGTAAACAACAGAGCTACAGATCCAAGGGCACTTCCAGTCTAGGGAATATACCTTGGGAAAACTGAAAATCAATAAGACATAGCCACCCAAAAATTTAGGCCTGCACTGGCTACAATAACCTCAACTTGGTTACATATTGATGACAAGCGCATGGCGCATTGTGATAACATGGGTCATGGAGCAATGCGCTGACAAGCACATGGAGCACTCTCATGACAAGTGTAAGGGAGCATTGTGCTGAGGAAGGCATAGAATATGGTGATGACCAGTGTCAGAGAGCATTGTGATGAAAAGTTCATGGAGCATTGTAGTGACAAAGTCACAGAGACTTGTGATGACGAGGGTATGGACCATTGTGATGAAAAACGTCATGAATCATTGTTATGACGAGTCACGGAGCATTGTGATGACAGGGTCATGGAGCATTTTGATGACAAGGGCATGGAGCATTGTGATGACAGGGTCATAGAGCATTTCTCTGACAAGATTTATGGACTATTGTGATGAGAGTGGGCATGGCGCATTGTGATGACAAGGGCATGGAGCATTGTGATGACAAGGTCATAGAGTATTGTGAAGAGAGGTGTCAGGGAGCATTGTGATGACATATGTCATGGCCCATTGTGATGACAATGGCATGGGGCATTGTGATGACAGGTGTCATGGAGTATTGTGATGACAAAGGCAATGGAGCATTGTGTTGACAATGGCTTGGAGCACTGTGATAACAAGGGTCATGGAGCATTGTGATGACAAGGGCATGGAGCATTGTGATGACAACGGACATTGAGAATTTTGATGACAATATCGTGAAGAATCTTGATGACAAAGGCAAGGAGCTTGCTATGACAGGGGTCATATGGCATTGAGATGACAATTTCATGGAAAATTTTGAAGACAAGTGCATGTAACATTGTGATGAGAAGTGTCATGGAGCATGGTGATGACAAGGACGTGGAGAATTCTGATGACAAGGGGCATGGAGCATTGTTATTACCAGGGAATGGAGCATTGTGATAGCAAGACCGTGGAGCACTGTGATGAGAAGTCCATGAATAACTGTGATGATGAGCCTCATGGAGCACTGTAATGACAAGGGGCATGGAGCATTCTGATGACAGTTGTCATGGAGCATTGTGATGACAGGGGTCATGGAATATTCTGATGACAGGGGTCATGGAGCATTGTGATGACAAGGGTCACGGAGCATTCTGATGATAAGTTTGTGGACTATAGTGATAACAATGGAATGGAGCATTGTGATGAAAAGGGCATGGATCATTGTGATGAAAAAGGTATGGAGCGTTGTCATGAGAGGTTTCAAGGAGCATACTAATGACAAGTGTCAGGGAGCACTGTGATGACCAGTGTATTGAGCATTGTGATGACAAAGGTCATGGAGCATTGTGATGAGAAGACCATGGAAAATTGTGATGACGAGAGTCATAGACCTTTGTGATGACAAAGGTCATGGAGCATTTTGATGACAATGGTGTTGTGCATTGTGATGAGAAGGGCAGGGAATATTGTGATGACAGGGTCATGGAACAATTTGATGAAAAGGGTCATGGATCATTTTGATGACAGGGGATATGGAACATTGTGATGTCAGGGGTCATGGAGCTTTGTGATGAGTAGGGTCATGGAGCATTTTGATGCCAGGGGTTATGGAACATTGTGATATCAGGCGTCATGGACCATTGTGATGACAGGCATCATGGAGCGTTATGATGACAAGTGTTATGAACATTGTGATCACAAGGCTTTGGAGCATTGTGAGGACAGAAGTCATGTATCATTTTCATTTCAAGGAGCATGGATTATTTTGATGACAAGGGCATGAAGCAATGTGAACCCAAGGTTCATGGAGGATTTTGATGACAATGGGAATGGAGTATTGTGATGACAAGTGCATGGAGCATTGTGATTACAAGGTCATGTAGCATTTTGCTGACAAATGTATGGAGCATTTTGATGACAAGAGTCATGGAGCATTGTGATGACAAGCGTCATGGAGCATTGTGATTACAGGGGTCATGGAGCATTGGGATGGCAAGGGCATGGATCATTGTGATGACAAGGGTCATGGAGCATTTCGATGACAAGATTCTCAGATCATTGTGTTGTCTGGTGTCATGGAGCGTTGTGATGACAGTGGTCATGGATCATTGTGAATACAGGGGTTATGGAGCATTGTGATGAGAATTTCATGGAGCACTGAGCTGACAATATTCCTTGAGTATTGTGATGGCAGGGCTCATGGAGCATTGTGATGACAAGGGAATGGAGCATTGGGATGACAATGTCCTGGAGCATTGTGATGAGAAGTCCATGGAGCATTGTGATGACAAGTCTCATGGAGCATTCTGATGAAAAGGGGCATGGAGCATTGTGATTACCGGGGTCTTGGAGCATTGTTATGACAAGGGTCATGGAGCCTTGTGATGACAACACCGTGGAACATTGTGATGGCAGGGGTCATGGAGCACTGTTATGACAGGGGTAGTGGAGCATTGTGATGACAAGGGCATGGAGTATTGGTTTGAAAAGTTTCATGGATTATTGTGATGAGAGTGGGCATGGAGCATTGTGATGACAAGGGCACAGAACGACGGTGATACATGGGTCATGGAGGATTGTAATGACAAGGGCATGGATCATTGTGATGAGAAAGGCATCGAGCATTGTGATGACAAGCATCATGGAGCTTTGTGATGACAAGAGCAAGGAACAATGTGATGATAGGTTTCATGGAGCATTGTGATGAAAATGGCATGGAGCATTGTGATGCCAAGGGTCATGGAGTTTGTGATGACAAAGGTCATGGAGCATTTTGATGACAAGAGCGTTGTGCATTGTGATGAGAAGGGCAGGGAGCATTGTGATGACAGGGTCATGGAGCAATTTGATGAAAATCGTCAGGGAACATTTTCATGACAGGGTTATGGAACATTGTGTTGTCAGTGGTCATGGAGCAATATGATGATAAGGGCATGTAGCATTTTGATGATAGGGGTCATGGAACATTGTGATGAAAGGGGTGAGGGAGTATTGTGATGAGTAGTAATGGAACACTGTGATATCAGTGGTGAGAGAGCATTTAGATGAGAAGTGCAAGGAGCATTGTGATGACAAGGTTTATGGAGCATTGTGATGATAAGGTTGTGGAGCATTGTGCTGACTAGCGCATGGATCATTGTGATGACAAGGGTCATGGATCATTATGCTGACAAAGGCATGGAGCATTGTGATGAAACGTGTTACAGAGAAATGTGATGATGAGGCAATGGACCATTGTGATGACAAAGGTCATAAAGCATTGTGATGACTGGATTCACGGAGAATTATGATGTGCGGGGTCATGGAGAATTGTGATGACAAGGGCATGGAGCATTGTGATGACAAGGGCATGGAGCATTTGTCTGACAAGTTTCATGGATTATTGTGATGACATTCGGCATGGCGGATTGTGGTGACAAGGGCATGGAGCATTGTGATGAAAAGGTCATGGAGTATTGTGAAGACAGGTGTCAGGGAGCATTGTGATGACATATGTCATGTTCCATTGCGATGACAATGGCGTGGGGCATTGTGATGCCAAGTGTCATGGAGGAATGTGATGACAAAGATAATGGGGCATTGTGATGATTAGGGCTTGGAACACTATGATCACAAGGGCCATTTAGAATCTTGATGAGAAGGTCGTTAAGCATTGTGATGACAAAGTCCTGGAGCATTGTGTTGAGAAGACCATGGAGCCTTGTGATGACAAGCCTCATGGACCATACTGATGAAAAGAGGCATGGAGCATTGTGTTTACAGGGATCTTGGAACATTGTGATGACAAGGGCATGGAGCATTGTGATGAGAAGGCCAAGGAGCATTCTGATGACATGCGTCATGGAGCTTTTTGATGACAAGGGCATGGAGCATTGTGAATACAGGCGTCTTGGAGCATTGTGATGACAAGGGCATGGAGCATTGCAATGAGAAGGCCATGGAGCATTCTGATGACATGCATCAAGGAGCTTTGTGATGACAATTGCATGGAGCATTGTGATTACAGGGGTCTTGGAGCATTGTGAGGACAAGAGTCATGGAGCCTTGTGATTAAAAGGCCGTGGATCATTGTGATAGCAGGGGTCATGGAGCATTGTTATGACAGGTGTAATGGAACACTGTGATGACTAGGGCATGGAACATTGGTCTGAAAAGTTTCATGGATTATTGTGATGAGAGTTGGCAAGGAGCATTTTGATGACAAGGGCACAGAACACTGTGATACATGGGTCATGGGGGATTATAATGACAAGGACATGGAGCATTGTGATGAGAAGGGCATCGAGCATTGTGATGGCAAGCGCCATGGAGCTTTGTGATGACAAGGGCATGGAACAATGTGATGAGAGGGTTCATGGAGCATTGTGATGGCAATGACATGGAGCATTGTGATGCCAATTGTCATGGAGATGTGTGACGACAAATGTCATGGAGCATTTTGATGACAAGTTCGTGGTGCATTGTGTTGTGAAGGGCAGGGAGCATTGTGATGACAGGGTCATGGAGCAATTTGATGAAAAGGGTCATGGAATATTTTGATGACAGGGTTTATGGAACATTGTGATGTCAGGGGTCATGGAGCATTTTGATGAAAAGGGTCATGGAGCATTTTGATGACAGGGGTTATGGAACATTGTGATGTCAGGGGTCATCAAACATTGTGATGATAAGTGCATGTAGCAATGTGACGACAGGGGTCATGGAACATTGTGATGATGGGTGAGGGAGTATTGTGATGACTTTTGATGGAACATAGTGATATCAGTTGTGAGAGAGCATTTTGTTGAGAAGTGCCTGGAGCATATTAATGACAAGGTTTATGGAGCATTGTGATGACAATGTTGTGGAGCACAGTGATGACAAGCGTATGGCATATTTTGATTACATGGGTAATGGAGCAATGTGCTGAGAAGCACATGGAGCATTGTGATGACAAGGGTCATGGAGCATTGTGCTGAGAAAGGCATAGAGCATTGTGATGACAATGGTCAGAGAGCATTGTGATGAAAAGTTCATGGAGCATTGTGGTGACAAAGGTCGCAGAGAATTGTGATGATGAGGGCATGGACCATTGTGATGACAAAGTTCATGAAGCACTGTGATGACTGGAGTCACGGAGCATTGTGATGACAGGGTTCATGGAGCATTGTGATGACAAGGCCGTGTAACATCATTATGACAGTGGTCATGGAGCATTGTTATGACAGGGGTAATGGAATATTGTGATGGCAATGGTATGGAACATTGTGATGAGAAAGCCATGGAGCATTCTGATGACATGTGTCATTGAGCTGTGTGATGACAAAGGCATGGAGCATTGTGATTACAGGGGTCTTGGATCATTGTAATGACAAGGGTTATGGCGCCTTGTGATGACAAGGCCGTGGAACATTTTGATGGCAGGGGTTACGGAGCACTGTCATGACAGGGTTAATGGAGCATTGTGATTACAAGTTTATGGAGCATTGTTCTGAAACTTTTCATGGATTATTGTGATGAGAGTGGGCATGGAGCATTGTGATTACAAGTTTATGGAGCATTGGTCTGAAACTTTTCATGGATTATTGTGATGAGAGTGGGCATGGAGCATTATGATGACAAGGGAAAGGAACACTGTGATACATGGGTCATGGAGAGTTGTATTGACAAGGGCATGGAACATAGTGATGAGAAGGGAATCGTGCACTTTGATGACAATCATCGTGGAGTTTTGTGATGATAAGGACATGGAAGCAATGTGATGAGAGGCTTCAGGAAGCATTGTGATGACAATGGCATGGATCATTCTGATGCCAAGGGTCATGGAGCTTGGTGATGACAAAGATCATGGAGCATTGTGATGACAAGGGTCACGGAGCACTGTTCTGAGAAACACATAGTGCATTGTGATGACAAAGGTCACAGAGCATTGTGATGAAAAGTTCATGGATCATTGTGGTGACAAATGTCACAGAGACTTGTGATGACGAGGGCATGGACCATTGTGATGAGAAAGGTCATGAAGCATTGTGATGACAGGAGTCACGGAGCATTGTGATGACGTGTCATGGAGCATTGTGATGACAAGGGCATGGAGCATTTGTCTGACAAGTTTCATGGATTATTGTGATGACATTCGGCATGGCGGATTGTGGTGACAAGGGCATGGAGCATTGTGATGAAAAGGTCATGGAGTATTGTGAAGACAGGTGTCAGGGAGCATTGTGATGACATATGTCATGTTCCATTGCGATGACAATGGCGTGGGGCATTGTGATGCCAAGTGTCATGGAGGAATGTGATGACAAAGATAATGGGGCATTGTGATGATTAGGGCTTGGAACACTATGATCACAAGGGCCATTTAGAATCTTGATGAGAAGGTCGTTAAGCATTGTGATGACAAAGTCCTGGAGCATTGTGTTGAGAAGACCATGGAGCCTTGTGATGACAAGCCTCATGGACCATACTGATGAAAAGAGGCATGGAGCATTGTGTTTACAGGGATCTTGGAACATTGTGATGACAAGGGCATGGAGCATTGTGATGAGAAGGCCAAGGAGCATTCTGATGACATGCGTCATGGAGCTTTTTGATGACAAGGGCATGGAGCATTGTGAATACAGGCGTCTTGGAGCATTGTGATGACAAGGGCATGGAGCATTGCAATGAGAAGGCCATGGAGCATTCTGATGACATGCATCAAGGAGCTTTGTGATGACAATTGCATGGAGCATTGTGATTACAGGGGTCTTGGAGCATTGTGAGGACAAGAGTCATGGAGCCTTGTGATTAAAAGGCCGTGGATCATTGTGATAGCAGGGGTCATGGAGCATTGTTATGACAGGTGTAATGGAACACTGTGATGACTAGGGCATGGAACATTGGTCTGAAAAGTTTCATGGATTATTGTGATGAGAGTTGGCAAGGAGCATTTTGATGACAAGGGCACAGAACACTGTGATACATGGGTCATGGGGGATTATAATGACAAGGACATGGAGCATTGTGATGAGAAGGGCATCGAGCATTGTGATGGCAAGCGTCATGGAGCTTTGTGATGACAAGGGCATGGAACAATGTGATGAGAGGGTTCATGGAGCATTGTGATGGCAATGACATGGAGCATTGTGATGCCAATTGTCATGGAGATGTGTGACGACAAATGTCATGGAGCATTTTGATGACAAGTTCGTGGTGCATTGTGTTGTGAAGGGCAGGGAGCATTGTGATGACAGGGTCATGGAGCAATTTGATGAAAAGGGTCATGGAATATTTTGATGACAGGGTTTATGGAACATTGTGATGTCAGGGGTCATGGAGCATTTTGATGAAAAGGGTCATGGAGCATTTTGATGACAGGGGTTATGGAACATTGTGATGTCAGGGGTCATCAAACATTGTGATGATAAGTGCATGTAGCAATGTGACGACAGGGGTCATGGAACATTGTGATGATGGGTGAGGGAGTATTGTGATGACTTTTGATGGAACATAGTGATATCAGTTGTGAGAGAGCATTTTGTTGAGAAGTGCCTGGAGCATATTAATGACAAGGTTTATGGAGCATTGTGATGACAATGTTGTGGAGCACAGTGATGACAAGCGTATGGCATATTTTGATTACATGGGTAATGGAGCAATGTGCTGAGAAGCACATGGAGCATTGTGATGACAAGGGTCATGGAGCATTGTGCTGAGAAAGGCATAGAGCATTGTGATGACAATGGTCAGAGAGCATTGTGATGAAAAGTTCATGGAGCATTGTGGTGACAAAGGTCGCAGAGAATTGTGATGATGAGGGCATGGACCATTGTGATGACAAAGTTCATGAAGCACTGTGATGACTGGAGTCACGGAGCATTGTGATGACAGGGTTCATGGAGCATTGTGATGACAAGGCCGTGTAACATCATTATGACAGTGGTCATGGAGCATTGTTATGACAGGGGTAATGGAATATTGTGATGGCAATGGTATGGAACATTGTGATGAGAAAGCCATGGAGCATTCTGATGACATGTGTCATTGAGCTGTGTGATGACAAAGGCATGGAGCATTGTGATTACAGGGGTCTTGGATCATTGTAATGACAAGGGTTATGGCGCCTTGTGATGACAAGGCCGTGGAACATTTTGATGGCAGGGGTTACGGAGCACTGTCATGACAGGGTTAATGGAGCATTGTGATTACAAGTTTATGGAGCATTGTTCTGAAACTTTTCATGGATTATTGTGATGAGAGTGGGCATGGAGCATTGTGATTACAAGTTTATGGAGCATTGGTCTGAAACTTTTCATGGATTATTGTGATGAGAGTGGGCATGGAGCATTATGATGACAAGGGAAAGGAACACTGTGATACATGGGTCATGGAGAGTTGTATTGACAAGGGCATGGAACATAGTGATGAGAAGGGAATCGTGCACTTTGATGACAATCATCGTGGAGTTTTGTGATGATAAGGACATGGAAGCAATGTGATGAGAGGCTTCAGGAAGCATTGTGATGACAATGGCATGGATCATTCTGATGCCAAGGGTCATGGAGCTTGGTGATGACAAAGATCATGGAGCATTGTGATGACAAGGGTCACGGAGCACTGTTCTGAGAAACACATAGTGCATTGTGATGACAAAGGTCACAGAGCATTGTGATGAAAAGTTCATGGATCATTGTGGTGACAAATGTCACAGAGACTTGTGATGACGAGGGCATGGACCATTGTGATGAGAAAGGTCATGAAGCATTGTGATGACAGGAGTCACGGAGCATTGTGATGACGTGTCATGGAGCATTGTGATGACAAGGGCATGCAGCATTGTGATGACAGGGACATGGAACATTGGTCTTACAAGTTTCATGGATTATTGCGATGACAGTGGGAATGGCACATTGTGATGAAAAGGGCATGGAGCATTGTGATGAGAAGCTCATGCATTATTGTGAAGACAGGTGTCTGGGAGCATTGTGAAGACATATGTCATGGCCCATTGTGATGACAATGCCATGGAGCATTGTGATGCCAAATGTCATGGAGGATTGTGATGACAAAGGTAATGGAGCATTTTGATGACAAGCGCATGGAGCATTGTGATGACAAGGGTCATGGAGCACTGTGCTGACAAGGGCATGGAGCATTGTGATGACAAGGGTCATGGAGCATTGTGCTGAGAAAGGCATGGAGCATTGTAATTACAACGGTCAGAGACCATTATGATGATAAGTTCATGGAGCATTTTGGTGACAAATGTCACCGAGCCTTGTGATGACGAGGGCATGGAACATTGTGATGACAAAGGTCATGAAGCATTGGGATGACTGGAGTCACGGAGCATTGTGATGACAGGGGTCATGGAGTATTGTGATGACAAGGGTCATGCAACATAATGATGAGAAGCTTGTGGAGTATTGTGATGACAATGGCATGGATCATTGTGATGAACAGGGCATGGTGCCTTTTCATGACAGTGTTCAAGGAGCATTCTGACGAAAAGTGTCAGGGAGCATTGTGACGACAAGTGTATTGAACATTGTGATGACAAAGCTCATGGAGCATTGTGATGACACGGGCATGGAGTATTGTGATGACAGGCATCATGGAGCATTGTGATGACAAGTGTTTTGGAACAATGTGATTACAACGTTTTGGAGCATTGTGATGACAGAGGTCATGGATCATTTTGATTTCAAGGAGCATGGAGCATTGTGATGAAAGGGGTCATGGAGCATTGTTATGACGGGTCATGGAACATTGTGAAGACAAGTGCATGGAGCATTGTGAAGACAGGGGCATGGAACATTGGTCTTACAAGTTTCATGGATTACTGCAATGACAGTGGGGAAGGTGCATTGTGATGACAAGGGAATGGAGCATGGTGATGACAAGGTAATGCAGTATTGTTAAGGCAGGTGTCTGGGAGCATTGTGAAGACATAAGTCGTGGCCCATTGTGATGACAATGCCATGGAATATTGTGATGCCAAGTGTCATGGAGGTTTGTGATGACAAAGGTAATGGAGCATTGTGATGACAAGGGCTTGGAGCATTGTGATGACAAGGGACACGGAGCACTATGCTGACAGGGGCATGGAGCATTGCGATTAAACGTGTCATGGAGCATTGTGCTGAAAAAGCATGGAGCATTGTGATGACAAGGTAATGTAGAATTTTGCTGACAAATGCATGGAGCATTTTGATGAAAAGTGTCATGGAGCACTGTGATGACATGCGTCATGGATCATTGTGATTACAGTGGTCATGAAGCATTGGGATGGCAAGGGCATGGATCATTCTGATGACAAGTGTCATGGAGCATTTTGATTACAAGGGTCCCGGATCATTGTGTTGTCTGGTGTCCTGGAGCGTTGTGATAACTGTGGTCATGGAACATTGTGATGACAGGGGTCATGGAGCATTGTGATCAGAATTTCATGGAGCATTTGGCTGAAAATATTCATTGAGTATTATGATGGCAGGGGTCATGGAGCATTGTGGTGACAATGGAAAGGAGCATTGTGATGGCAAGGTCCTGGAGCATTGTGAGGAGAAGACCATGTAGCCTTGTGATGACAAGTACCATGGAGCATTCTGATGACAAGTGGCATGGAGCATTGTGATTACATGGGTCTTGGAGCATTGTGATGAATAAGGCATGGATGATTGTGATGAAAAAGCATGGAGCCTTGTCATGAGAGTGTTCAAGGAGCATACTGACGACAAGTGTCAGTGAGCATTTTGATGACAAGTGTATTGAGCATTGTGATGAGAAAGGTCATGGAGCATTGTGATGAGAAGACCATGGATAATAGTGATGATGAGCGTCATGGGGAGTTTTGATGAGAAGTGTTATGGAACATTGTGAACACAAAGGTTTGGAGCATTATGATGACAGTGTTTATGGAGCATTTTGATTTCATTGTTATGACAATAGCAGGAAGGATTATGATGATGGGCTGGGTTCATTGTGATGACAGAGTTCGTGGAGCATTGTGATTACAGGTGTCTTCGAACATTGTGATGAAAAGGGCATGGAGCATTGTGATGCTAAGGCCATGGAGCTGTCTGATGACAAGTGTCATGGATCTATTTGATAACAAGAGCATGCAGCATTGTGATTACAGGGGTCTTGGAGCATTGTGATAACAAGGGTCATGGAGCCTTGTGATGACAAGGACGTGGAACATTGCCATGACAGGCGTGAGGGAGTATTGTAATGACTAGTGATGGAACATTTTTATATCAGCGGTGAAAGAGCATTTTGATGAGAAGTGCATGGAGCTTTGTGATGACAAGGTTTATAGAGTATTGTGATGACAAAGTTGTGGAACATTGTGATGACAAGTGCATGGCATATAGTGATGACATGGGTCATGGAGCATTGTTCTGACAAGCCCATGGAGCATTGTGATGACAAGGGTCATGGAGCACTCTGCTGAAAAAGGCATGGAGCATTGTGATGACAAGTGTCAAAGAGCATTGTGATGAAAAGTTCATGGAGCATTATGGTGACAAAGTTCACAGAGCCCTGTGATGATGAGGTTATGGACCATTGTGAGGACAAAGGTCATGTAGCATTGTGATGACTGGAGTCATGGACCATTGTGATGACAAGGGCATGGAGCATTGTCATGACAGGAGCATGGAGCATTGGTCTGACAACTTTCATTGATAATTGTGATGATAGTGGGCATGGCGCACTCTGATGACAGCGGCATGGAGCATTAATAAGACCAGGTCATGGAATATGGTGAAGACAGGTGTCAGGGAGCATTGTGGTGACATATGTCATAGTGCATTGTTTTGACAATGGCATGGAGAATTGTGAAGACAAGTGTCATGGAGGATTGTGATGACAGATGTAGTGGAGCATTCTGATGACAAGGGCTTGGAGCATTGTGAGAGAAGACCATGGATAATTGTGATGACCAGCGTTATGTTGAATTGTGATGACAAGTGTTATGGAGCATTGTGATCACAAGGATTTGGTGCATTGTAATGACAGATGACATTGAGCATTTTGATTTCATTGTGATGACAAAAGCATGAAATATTATGGTGATGGGCACGGTGCATTGTGATGACAGGGTTCATGGAGCATTGAGATGAAAAGGGGCAAGGAGCATTGTGATTCCAGGGGTGTTGGAGCATTGTGATGACAAGGGCATGGAGCTCTGTGAGGAGAAGGCCATGGAGCATTCTGATGACATTGGTCATGGAGCTTTGTGATGACAAGGGCATCGAGATTTGTGATTACAGGGGTCTTGGAGCATTGTGATGGCAAGGGTCATGGAGGCTTGTGATGACAAGACCGTGGAATCTTGTGATGTCAGGGGACATGGAGCATTGTTATGACAGGGGTAATGGAGCATTTTGATGACAAGTACATGGGGCAATGGTCTGAAAAGTTTCATGGAATATTGTGAAGAGAGTTGGCATGGAACAGTGTGATGACAAGGGCATGGAACACTGTGATACATAGACCATGCAGGATTGTAATGACAATGGCATGGAGCATTGTGATGAGAAAGGCATCGAGCATTGTGATGACAAGCGTCATGGAGATTTGGGATGACAAGTGCATGGAGCATTGTGATGAGAGGGTCCATGGAGCATTGTGATGATAATGGAATGGAGCATGGTGATGCCAAGGGTCATGGAGATTTGTGATGAAAAATCTCATGTAGCATTTTGATGAAAAGGGCCTGGTGCATTGTGATGAGAAGGGCAGGGAGCATTGTGATGACAGGGTCATGGAGCAATTTGATGAAAAAGGTCATGGAACATTTTGATGACAGGGGTTATAGAACATTCTGATGTCAGGGATGATGGAGCTTTGTGATGAAAATTGTCATGGAGCATTTTGATTACAGGGGTTATGGAACTTTGTGATGTGAGGTGTCATGGAACATTGTGATGATAATGGCATGTAGCATTGTGATGACAGGGGTAATGGAACATTGTGATGACAGGGTTGAAGGAGTATTGTGATGACTAGTGGTGGAACATTGAGATATCAGTGGTGAGAGAGCATTTTGATAAGTGCATGGAGCATTGTGATGACAAGGTTTATGGAGCATTTTGATGACAAGGATGTTGAGCATTGTGATGACAAGTGCATGGCGAATTGTGATGACATTGGTTGTGGAGCATTGTGCTGACACACGCATCGAGCATTGTGATGACAAGAGTCATGGAACATTGTGCTGACAAAGGCATGGAGCTTTGTGATGACAAAGGTCACAGAGCATTGTGATAAAAAGTTCATGGAGCATTGTGGTGACAAAGGTCACAGAGCTTTGTCTGACAAGGTCATGGACCATTGTGATGACAAACGTCATGAAGCATTGTGATGACTGGAGTCACGGAGCATTGTGATAACAGGGGTCTTGGAGCATTGTGAAGAAAAGTGAATGCATCATTGTGATGAAAAATGCAGGGAGCCTTGTCATGACAGTGTTCAAGGAGCATAGTGATGACAAGTGTCAGGGAGCATTGTGATGACAAGTGTATTGATCATTGTGTTGACAAAGGTCATGGAGCATTGTGATGAGAAGACCTTGCATAATTGTGATGACGAGCGTCATGAGGCATTGTGATGACAAGTGTCATGGAACATTGTGATCAGAAGGGTTTGCAGCTTTGTGATGACAGAGGACATGGAGCATTTTGATTTCATAGTGATGACAATAGCATGAATCATTATCATGATGGGCATGGTGCATTGTGATGACAGGGTTGATGGAGCCTTGTGATGACAAGGCCGTGGAACATTGTGATGGCAGGGGTCATGGAGCATTGTTATGACAGGTGTAATTGAGCATTGTGATGACAAGGGCATGGAGCAATGTGATGAGAGATTTCATTGAGCATTGTGATGACAATGGCATGGAGCATTGTGATGCCAGGGGTCATGGAGCTTTGTGATGAAAAATGTCATTGGGCATTTTATTGACAAGGGCGTGGTGCATTGTGATGAGAAGGGAAGGGAGCATTGTGATGACAGGGTCATGGAGCAATTTGATGAAAATCCTCATGGAATATTTTGATGACAGGCGTTATGGAACATTGTGATGTCAGGGGTCATGAAGCATTGTGATGAAATGGGTCATGGAGCATTTTGTGGCAGGGGTCATGGAGCATTGTGATGACAAGGGCACGGAGCAATGTGATGACAGGGGCATGGAACATTTGTCTGACAAGTTTCATGGATTATTGTGATGACAGTGGGCATGGAGCATTGTGATGACAAAGGTCACAGAGCCTTGTGTGAAGAGGGCATGGACCACTGTGTTGACAAAAGTCATGAAGCACTGTGATGACTGGAGTCACTGAGCATTGTAATGGCATGGGTCATGGAGCATTTTGCTGACAAGCGCATGGAGCATTTTGATGACAAATGTCATGGAGCATTGTGCTGACAAAGGCATGGAGCATGGTGATGACAAGGGACACAGAGCATTGTGATGAAATATTAATGGAGCATTGTGGTGACAATGATCACAGAGCCTTGTGTGACGGGGGCATGGACAATTGGTCTGACAAGTTTCATGGATTATTGTGATGACAGTGGGCATGTAGCATTGTGATGACAAAAGTCATGAAGCATTGTGATGATTGGAGGCAAGGAGCATTTTGATGACATGGGTAATGGAGCATTGTGATGACAATGATCACAGAGCCTTGTGTGACGGGGGCATGGACAATTGGTCTGACAAGTTTCATGGATTATTGTAATGACAGTGGGCATGGAGCATTGGGCTGAAAATATTCATGGAGTATTGTGATGACAGGGGTCAAGGGGCATTGTGATGACAAGTGTATTGAGCATTGTGATGACAAAGATCATGGTGCATTGTGATGAGAAGACCATGGATAATTGTGATGACCAGCGTCATGGGGCATTGTGATGACAAGTGTTATGGAACATTTTGATCAGAAGGGTTTGCTGCATTGTGATGACAGAGGTCATTGAGCATTTGATTTCATTGTGATGACAATAGCATGAAGCATTATGATGATGGGCATGGTGCATTGTGATGACAGGGTTCATGGAGAATTGAGATGAAAAGTGGCAAGGAGCATTGTGATTAAAGTGGTCTTGGAGCATTATGATGACAAAGGCATGGAGCATTGTGATGTTAAGGCAATGGAGCATTCTGATGACATGCGTCATGTAGTTTTGTGATGAGAAGGGCATGGAGCCTTGTGAAGACAGTGGCATGGAAAATTGGTGTAACAAATTTTATGGATTATTGTGATGACAGTGGGCATGGCGAATTGTGATGACAAGGGCATGGAGCATTGTGACGCCAAGTGTCATGGAGGATTGTGATGACAAAGGTAATGGAGCATTGGGATGACAAGGGTTTGGAGCATTGTGATAACAAGGGTCATGGAGCATTGTGATGAAAACGGGCATTGAGAATTTTGATGACAAGGTATGAAGCATTTTGATGACAAAGCCATGGATCTTGCTATGACAGGTGTCATGGGACATTTCGATGACAGGTGCATGGAGAATTGTGATGAAAAGAGCATGTAAAATTGTGATGAGAAGTGTCATGGAGCATTGTGATGACAAGAACTTGGAGAATTGTGATGACAAGGGACATGGAGCATTGTTATGACCAGGGAATGGAGCATTGTGATCGAAAGACCATGGAGCACTGTGATGAGAAGAAAAATGGATAACTGTGATGACGAGCATCATGGAGCACTGTAATGACAAGGGGCATGGAGCATTCTGATGACATGCGTCATGGAGCATTGTGATGACAGAGGTCTTGGAACATTGTGATGTCAGGAGTCATGGAGCATTCTGATGATAAGCTTGTGGAGTATTGTGATGACAATGGCATGGAGCATTGTGATGAAAAGGGCATGGATCATTGTGATGAAAAATGCATGGAGCCTTTTCATGACAGATTTAAAGGAGCATTGTGACAACAAGTGTGAGGGAGCATTGTGATGACAAGTGTATTGAGCATTGTGATGAAAATGGTCATGGAGCATTGTGATGACAAGGACATGTAGTATTGTGATGACAGGCATCATGGAGCATTGTGATGTCAAGTGCTATGGAACATTGTGATCACAAGGGTTTGGAGCATTGTGATGACAGGTCATGGAACACTCTGATACATGGGTCATGAAGGATTGTAATGACAAGGGCATGGAGCATTGTGATGAGAAGGGCATCAAGCATTTTGATGACAAGCGTCTTGGAGCTTTTTGATGACCAGGACATGGAACAATGTGATGAGAGGCTTCCTAAAGCATTGTGATGACAATGGCATGGAACATTGTGAGGCAAAGGGTCATGGAGCTTTGTGATGACAAAGGTCATGGAGCACTTTGATGACAAGTGCGTCGTGCAATGTGATTAGAAGGGCAGCGTGCATTGTGATGACAGGGTCATGGAGCAACTTGATAAAAAGTGTCATCGAACATTTTGATGACAGGGGTTATGGAACATTGTGATGTCAGTGTTCATGGAGCATTTTGATGAAATGGGTCATGGAGAATTTTGATGACAGGTGTTATGGAACAATGTGATGTCAGGGGTCATTGAACATTGTGATGATAAGGGCATGTACCATTGTGATGACAGGAGTCATGGAACATTGTGATGACAGGGCTGAGGGACTATTGTGATGACTAGTGATGGAACATTGTGATATCAGTGGTGAGAGAGCATTTTGATGAGAAGTGTATGGAGCATTGTGATGACAATGTTTATGGAGCGTTGTGATGACAAGTTTGTGGAGCATTGTGATGACAAGTGCATGACACATTGTTATGACATGTGTTATGGAGCATTGTGCTGATTAGCACATGGAGCATTGTGATGACAATGGTCATGGAGCATTTTTCTGAGGAAGGCATGGAGCATTGTGATGACAAGGGTCACGGAGCATTGTGATCAAAAGTTCATGGAGCATTGTGGTGACAAAGGTCACAGGGACTTGTGATGAAGAGGGCATGGACCATTGTGATGACAAATGTCATGAATCATTGTTATGACTGGAGTCAAGAAGGACTGTGATGACAGGGGTCATGGAGCATTGTGATGAAAAGGCCATGGAGCATAGTGATGACAGGACCATAGAGCATAGCTCTGACAAGTTTTATGGATTATTGTGATTACAGTGGGCATGGCACTTTGTGATGACAAGGGCATGGAGCATTGTGATGACAAGGTGATACAGTATTGTAAAGACAGGTGTCAGGGAGCACTGTGATGACATATGCGGTGGTCCATTGTGATGACAATGGCATGGAGCATTGTGTTGCCAAGTGTCATGGAGTATTGTGATGGCAAGGGCTTGGAGCATTGTGATGACAAGGGTCATGGAGCACTGTGATGAAAAGGGCATGGAGCATTGTGATTACAGGGGTCTTGGAGCATTGTGATAAAAGGGCATGGTTCATTGTGATGGAAAAGGCATGGAGCCTTGTTATGACAGGGTTCAAGGAGCATACTGACGACAAGTGTCAGGGAGCATTGTTATGACAAGTAAATTGAGCATTGTGATGACAAAGGTCATGGAGCATTGTGATGAGAAAACCATGGATAATTGTGATGACGAGCATCATGGGGCGTTGTGATGACAAGTGTTATGGAACATTGTGATCATAAGGGTTTGGAGCATTGTGATGACAGAGTTCATGGAGCATTTTGATTTCATTATGATGACCATAGCATGAAGCATTATGATGATGAGCATGGTGCATTGTGATTACAGGGTTCATGGAGCATTGAGATGAAAAGGGGCATGGAGAATTGTAATTAAATTGGTCTTGGAGCATTGTGATGACAAGGGCATGGAGCATTGTGATGAGAAGGCAATGTAGCATTCTGATGACATGCGTCATGGAGCTTTGTGATGACAAGGGCATGGAGCATTGTGATGACAGTGGCATGGAAAATTGGTCTAACAAGTTTCATGGATTATTGTGATGACAGTGGGCATGGATTATTTTGATGACAAGGGCATGGAGCATTCTGATGATAAGCTTGTGGAGTATTGTGATGACAATGGCATGGAGCATTGTGATGAAAATGGCATGGATCATTGTGATGAAAAATGCATGGAGCCTTTTCATGACAGGTTTCAAGGCGCATTCTGACAACAAGTGTCAGTGAGCACTGTGATGACAAGTGTATTGAGCATTGTGATGACGATGGTCATGGAGCATTGTGATAACAATGGCATGGATTATTGTGATGACAGGCATCATGGATCATTGTGATGTCAAGGTTTATGGAACATTGTGATCACAAGGTTTTGGAGCATTGTGATGACAGGTCTTGGAACATTTTGACTTCAAGGAGCATGGAGCATTGTGATGACAAGGGCATGAAGCAATGTTATCCAAAGTTTCATGGAGGATTTTGATGACAAGCGCATGGGGCATTGTGATGACCATGTCATGTAGCATTTTGCTGACAAAGGCATGGAGCATCGTGATGACAAGTTTCATGGAGCACTGTGAAGACAAGCGTCACGGAGCATTGTTATTACAGCGGTCATGGAGAATTGGGATGGCAAGGGCACGGATCATTGTGATGACAAGGGTCAGGGAGCATTTTGATGATAAAAGTCCCAGATTATTGTGTTGTAAGGGGTCATGGAGCATTGTTCTGACAGTGGTCATGGAGCATTGTGATGACGGGGGTCATGGAGCATTGTGATGAGAAGTTCATGGAGCATTGGGCTGAAAATGTTCATGGAGTATTGTGATGACAGGGGTCATGGAGCATTGTGATGACAAGGGAATGGAGCATCGTGATGACAAGATCCTGGAGCATTGTGATGAGAAGACTATGGAGCTTTGTGATGACAAGTCTCATGGAGCATTCTGATTAAATGGGGCATGGAGCTTTGTGATTAAAGGAGCCTTGGAGCATTGTGATGACAAGGGCATGGAGCATTGTGATGAGAAGGCCATGGAGCATTCTGATGACATGCATCATGAAGCACTTTGATGACCAGGGCATGGAGCATTGTGATTACAGGGGTCTTGGAGCATTGTGATGAAAACGGCATGGATCATTGTGATGAAAAAGGCATGTAGCCTTGTCATGACAGGGTTCAAGGAGTATACTGATGACAAGTGTCAGGGAGCATTGTGATGACCAGTGTATTGAGCATTGTGATGAAAAAGGTCATGGAGCATTGTGATGAGAAGACCGTGGATAACTGTGATGACGAGAGTCAAGGGGCGTTGTGAAGACAAGTGTTATGAACATTGTGATCACACGGGTTTGGAGCATTGTGATGACAGAGGTCATGGAGCATTTTGTTGACAAGTGCGTGGTGCATTGTAATGAAAAGGGCAGGGTGCATAGTGATGACAGTGTCATGGAGCAATTTGATGAAAATGGTCAACGAACATTTTTATGACAGGGGTTATGGGACATTGTGATGTCTGGGGTCATGGAGCATTGTGATGAAAAGGGTCATGGAGCATTTTGATGACAGGGATTATGGAACGTTGTGATGTCATGGGTCATCGAACATTGTGGTGATAAGGGCATGTAGCATTGTGATCACAGGGGTCATGGAACATTGGGATGACAGGGGTGAGGGAGTATTGTGATGACTAGTGATGGATCAGTGTGATATCAGTGGTGAGAGAGCATTTTGGTGAGAAGTGTATGGAGCATTGTGATGACAAGGTTTATGGAGCGTTGTGATGACAAGGTTGTGGAGCATTGTGATGACAAGCGTGTGGTGCATTGTTATGACATGTGTTATGGAGCATTGTGCTGACTAGCGCATGAAGCATTGTGATGAAAAGGGTCATGGAGCATCATGCTGAGAAACGCATCGAGCATTGTGATGACAAGGGTCATGGAGCATTGTGATCAAATGTTCATGGAGCATTGTGGTGACAAAGGTCACAGAGACTTGTGATGACGAGGGCATTGAGCATTTTGATGACAAAGGTCATGAATCATTGTTATGACTGGAGTCACGGAGCATTGTGACGACCGGGGTCATGGAGCATTGTGATGACAAGGGCATGGAGGATTGTGATGACAGAGGCATAGAGCATTGCTCTGACAAGTTTTATGGATTATTGGATGACAGTTGGCATGGCTCATTGTGATGACAAGGTCATACATTATTGTGAAAGCAGGTGTCAGGGAGCATTGTGATGACATATGTCACGATCCATTGTGATGACAATGCCATTGGGCATTGTGATGCCAAGTGTCATGGAAGATTGGGATGACAAAGGTAATGGAGCATTGTGATGACAAGGGCTTTGAGCATCGTGATGACAAGGTCAAGGGGCACTCTGATGACAAGATCATGGAGAGTTGTGATGACAAGGGCCATTGAGAATTTTGATGAGAATGTCGTGAAGCACTGTGATGAGAAGCGCATGGAGCTTGCTATGACAGGGGTCATGGAGCATTGCAATGAAAAGTGCATGGAGAACTGTATTGACAACAGCATGTAACATTTTGATGAGAAGTCTCTTGGAGCATTGTGATGTCAAGGACATGTAGAATTGTGATGACCAGGGCATGGAGCATTGTGATGGCAGGACCGTGGAGCATTGTGATGAGAAGACCATGGATAATTGTGATGATGAGCGTCATGGAGCACTGTAATGACAAGGGGCATGGAGCATTGTGATGACAGGTGTCATGGATCATTGTGAGGACAAGTGTCATGGACCATTCTGATGACAAGCTTGTGGAGTAATGTGCTGAAAAAGGCATGGAGCCTTTTCATGACAGTGCTCCAGCAGCATTCTGATGACAAGTGTCAGGGAGCATTGTGATGACATGTGTATTGAGAATTGTGATGACAAAGGTCATGGAGCATTGTGATGATAGGCATCATGGAGCATTGTGATGACAAGTATTATGGAACATTGTGATCACGAGGATTTGGAGCATTGTGATGACAGAAGTCATGTATCATTTTCATTTCAAGGAGCATAGAGCATTGTGATGACAAGGGCATGAAGCAATGTGAACCCAAGGTTCATGGAGGATTTTGATGACAATGGGAACGGAGTATTGTGATGACAAGCGCATGGAGCATTGTGATGACAAGGTCATATAGCATTTTGCTGACAAATGCATGGAGCATTGTGTTGACAAGCGTCATGGAGCATTGTGTTTACAGGGGCCATGGAGCTCTGGGATGGCAAATACATGGATCATTGTGATGACAAGGGTCATGGAGAATTTTGATGACAAGAGTCCCGTATCATTGTGTTGTCTGGTGTCATGGAGCGTTGTGATGACATTGGTCATGGAGCATTGTGATTACAGGGGATTTGGAGCATTGTTCTGAAAAGTCCATGGATCATTGTGAGGAAAATGCATGGAGCCTTGTCATGACAGGGTTCAAGGAGCATACTTATGACAAGTGTCAGGGAGCATTGTGATGACAAAGGTCATGGAGCATTGTGATGAGAAGACCATGGATAATTGTGATGAGGAGTGTCATGGGGCATTGTGATGACAAGTGTTATGGAACATTGTGATCACAAGGGTTTGGAGCATTGTGATGACAGAGGTCATGGAGCATTTTGATTTCATTTTGATGACAATAGCATGAAGCTTTATGATGATGGGCATGTTGCATTGTGATGACAGTGTTCATGGAGAATTGAGGTGAAAAGGGCCATGGAGCCTTGTGATTACAGGGTTCATGAAGCATTGTTATGACAAGGGTCATGGAGCCTTGTCATGACAACGCCCTGGTACACTGTGATGGCAGGGGTCATGGAGCATTGTTATGACAGGTGTAATGGAGCATTGTGATGACAAGTGCATGGAGCATTAGTTTGAAATGTTTCATGGATTATTGTGACGAGAGTGGTCATGGAGCCTTGTGATGACAAGGACACAGAACACGGTGATACATGGGTTATAGAGGATTGTAATGACAAGGGCATGGATCTTTGTGATGAGAAATGCACCGGGCATTGTGATGACAAGTATCATGGAGCTTTGTGATGACAAGGGCAAGGAGCAATGTGATGATAGGGTTCATGGAACATTGTGATGACAATGGCATGGAGCATTGTGATGCCAAGGGTCATGGAGATTTGTGAGGACAAAGGTCAATGAGAATTTTGATGACAAGAGCATTGTGCATTGTGATGAGAAGGGCAGGGAGCATTGTGATGACAGGATCATGGAGCAATTTGATGAAAAGGGTCAGGGAACATTTTGATGACAGGGGTTATGGAACAGTGTGACGTCAGTGGTCATGGAGCATTGTGATGATAACGGCATGTAGCATTTTGATGACAGGGGTCATGGAACATTGTGATGAAAGGGGTGAGGGAGTATTGTGATGACTAGTGATGGAACATTGTGATATCAGTGGTGAGAGAGCATTTAGATGACAAGTTCATGGAGAATTGTGATAACAAGGTTTATGGAGCAATGTGATGACAAGGTTGTGGAGCATTGTGTAGACAAGTGCATGGCATATTGTGATGACCTGTGTTTTGGAGCATTGTGCTGACAAGCGCATGGAGCATTGTGATGACACGTGTTACAGAGCATTGAGATGATGAGGGAATGGACCATTTTCATGAAAAAGGTCATAAAGCATTGTGATGACTGGATTCACGGAGCATTATGATGTGAGGGGTCATGGAGCATTGTGATTACAAGGGCATGGTTCATTGTGATGAAAATGGCATGGAGCATTGTTATGACAAGGTCATATAGTATTGTGAAGACAGCTGTCAGGGAGCATTGTGATGACATATGTCGTGGTGCATTGTGATGACAATGGCATGAAGCATTGTGATGCCAAATGTCATGGAGGATTGTGATGACAAAGGTAATGGAGCATTGTGATGAGGAGACCATAGAGCCTTGTGATGACAAGTCTCATGGAGCATTCTGATGAAAAGGGGCAAGGAGCATTGTGATTACAGGAGCCTTGGAGCATTGTGATGACAAGGGCATGGAGCATTGTGATGAGAAAGCCATGGAGCATTCTGATGACATGCGTCATGAAGCTTTGTGACGACAAGGTCATGGAGAATTGTTATTACAGGTGTCTTGGAGCATTGTGATGAAAAGTGCATGGATCATTGTGATGAAAAAGGCATGGAGCCTTGTCATGGCAGGGTTCACGGAGCATACTGATGACAAGTATCAAGGAGCACTGTGATGACAAAGGTCATGGAGCATTGTGATGTGAAGACAATGGATAATTGTGATGAGGAGCGTCATGGGGCATTGTGATGACAAGTGTTATGGAATATTGTGATCACAAGGGTTTGGAGCATTGTGATGACAGAGGTCATGGAGCATTTTGATTTCATTGTGATGACAATAGCATGAAGCTTTATGATGATGGGCATGGTCCATTGTAATAACAGTGTTCCTGGAGAATTGAGATGAAAAGGGGCATGGAGCCTTGTGATTACAGGGGTCATGGAGCATTGTTATGACAAGGGTCATGGAGCCTTGTGATGACAACGCCATGGAATATTGTGATGGCAGGGGTCATGGAGCATTGTTTTCACAGGTGTAATGGAGCATTGTGATGACAAGGGCATTGAGCATTGGTTTGAAATGTTTCATAGATTATTGTGATGAGAGTGGGCATGGAGCATTGTGATGACAAGGTCACAGAACACGGTGATTCATGGGTCAGGGAGGATTGTAATGACAAGGGCATGGACAATTGTGATGAGAAAGGCATTGAGCATTGTGATGAGAAGCGTCATGGAGCTTTGTGATGACAAGGGCAAGGAGCAATGTGATGATAGTGTTCATGGAGCATTGTGATGACAATGCCATGGAGCATTGTGATGCCAAGGGTCATGGAGCTTTGTGATGACAAAGGTCATGTAGCATTTTGATGAAAAGGGTGTTGTGCATTGTGATGAGAAGGGCAGGGAGCATTGTGATGACAGGGTCATGGAGCAATTTGATGAAAAGTGTCGGGGAACATTTTGATGACAGGGGTTATGGAACATTGTGATGTCAGTGGTCATGGAGCATTGTGATGATAAGGGCATGTAGCATTTTGATGACATGGGTCATGGAACATTGTGATGAAAGGGGTGAGGGAGTATTGTGATGACTAGCGATGGAACATTGTGATATCAGTGGTGAGAGAGCATTTAGATGAGAAGTGCATGGAGCATTGTGATGACAAGTTTTATGGAGCATTGTGATGACAAGGTTGTGGAGCATTGTGATGAAAAGTGCATGGCATATTGTGATGACATGTGTCTTGGAGCATTGTGCTGACAAGCGCATGGAGCATTGTGATGACAAGGTCATGGAGCATTGGGCTGACAAAGGCATGCAGCATTGTGATGACAAATGTTACACAGCACTGTGATGACGAGGGAATGGACCATTGTGATGACAAAGTCATAAAGCATTGTGATGACTGGATTCACGGAGCATTATGATGTGAGGGGTCATGGAGCATTGTGATTACAAGGGCATGGAGCATTGTGATGACAGGGGCATGGATAATTGGTCTGACAAGTTTCATGGATTATTGCTATGAGGGTGGGCATGGCACATTGTGATGACAAGGGAATGGAACATTGTTATTACAAGATCATGTAGTATTGTGAAGACAAGTGTCAGGGAGCATTGTGATGACATACGTCATGGTGCATTGTGATGACAATGGCGTGACGAATTATGATGATGGGCATGATGCACTGTGATGGCAGGGTCATGGAGCAATTTGATGAAAAGGGTCATGGAACATTTTGATGACAGGTGTTTTGGCACATTGTGATATCATGTGTCATGGCGCATTGTGATGATAAGTGCATGTAGCATTGTGATGACGGGGTCCTGGAACATTGTGATGATAGGGGTGAGCGAGTATTGTGATGACTAGTGATGGAACATTGTGATATAAGTGGTGAGAGAGCATTTTGATGAGAAGTGCATGGAGCATTGTGATGACAATGTTTATGGAGCATTGTGATAACAAGGTTGTGGACTATTGTGATGAAAAACATGTGGCACATTGTAATGACAAGGGTCCTGGAGTATTGTGCTGACAAAGGCAAGGAGCATTGAGATGACAAGTGTCACGGAGCATTGTGATGACGCGGGCATGGACTATTGTGATGACTAAGGTCATGAAGCATTGTGATGAATGGAGTCACGGAGCATTGTGATGACAAGGGCATGGAGCATTGTGATGACAGGGGCATCGAGCATTGGTCTGACAAGTTTCATGGATTATTGTGATGACAGTGGGCATGGCGGATTGTGATGACAAGGGCATGGAGCATTGTGATGACAAGGTCACGGAGTATTGTGATGACAAGGTCACGGAGTATTGTGAAGAAAGGTATCAGGGAGCATGTGATGTCATATGTCATGGTCCATTGTGATGACAATGGCATGGGGCATTGTGATGCCAAGTGTCATGGAGGATTGTGATGAGAAATATAATGGGGCATTATGATGATTAGGGCTTGGAACATTATGATGACAAGCGCATTGAGAATTTTGTTGAGAAGGTCCTGAGACATTGTGATGACAAGGTCCTGGAGCATTGTGATGAGAAAACCATGGAGCCTTGTGAGGACAGGTCTCATGGAACATACTGATGAAAAGGGGCATGGAACATTGTGATTACAGGGGTCTTGGAACATTGTGATGACAAGGGCATGGAGCATTCTGATGAGAAGGCCAAGGAGCATTCTGCTGCCATGCGTCATGGAGCTTTGTGGTGACAAGGGCATGGAGCATTGTGATGAGAAGGCCATGGAGCATTCTGATGACATGGGTCTTGGAGCTTTGTGATGACAAGGGCATGGAGCATTGTGATTACAGTGGTCTGGGAGCATTGTGATGACAAGGATCATAGAGCCTTTTGATGACAAGGCCGTGCAATAATGTGATGGCAGGGTTCATGGAGCATTGTTATGACAAGTCTAATGGAGCATTGTGATGACAAGGGCATGGAGAATTGGTCAGAAATTTCCATGGATTATTGTGATGAGAGTGGGCATGGAGCATTGTGATGACAAGGTCAAGGAACACTGTGATACATGCGTCATGGAGGATTGTAATGACAAGGGCCTGGAGCACTGTGATGAGAAGGGCATCGAGCATTGTGATGACAAGCGCCATGGAGCTTTGTGATGACAAGGGCATGGAGCTTTGTGATGAAAAAGGCATGGAGCCTTTTCATGACAGGGTTCAAGGAGCATTTTGATGACAAGTGTCAGGGAGCATTGTGATGACAAGTGTATTGAGCATTGTGAGGACAAATGTCAGGGAGCATTGTGATGACAAGGGCATGGAGTATTGTGATGACAGGCATAATGGAGCGTTGTGATGACAAGTGTTATGGAACATTGTGATCACAAGGGCTTGGAGCATTGTGATGACAGAAGTCATAGATCATTTTGATTTCAAGTAGAATGGACCATTGTGATGACAAGGGCATGAAGCAATGTGATCCCAAGGTCCATGGAGGATTGTGATGACAAAGGTAATGGAGTATTTTGATGACAAGCACATGGAGCATTGTGATGACAAGGTCATGTAGCATTTTGCTAACAAAGGCATGGAGCATTGTGATGACAAAGTCATGAAGAATTGTGATGACTGGAGTCACGGAGCATTGTGATGACAGGGGTCATGGAGCATTGTGATGACAAGGGAAAGGAGCATTGTGATGAAAGAGGCATAGAGCATTGCTATGACAAGTTTTATGGATTATTGTGCTGACAGTGGGCATGGCACATTGTGATGACAAGGGCATGGAGCATTGTGATGACAAGGTCATACAGTATTGTGAAGACAGGTGTCAGGGAGCATTGTGATGACATATGTCATGGTCCATTGTGATGACAATGTCATGGGGCATTGTGATGCCAAGTGTCATGGAGGATTGTGATGACAAAGGAAATGGAGCATAGTGATGACAAGGGTCATGGAGCATTGTGATGACAAGATCATGGAGCACTGAGTTGACAAGGGCCATTGAGAATTTTGATGAGAAGATCGTGAAGCTTTGTGATGACAAGCACATGGAGCTTGCTATGAAGGGGTCAGGGAGCATTTCGATGACAATTGCATGGAGAATTGTATTAACAAGAGCATTTTGATTAGAAGTGTCATGGAGCATTGTGATGACAAGGATATGTAGAATTGTGATGACCAGGGCATGGAGCATAGTGATGGCAAGACCGTGGAGCATTGTGATGAGAAGACCATGGATCATTGTGATGACGAGCGTCATGGAGCACTGTAAAGACAAGAGGCATGGAACATTGTGATGACTGGTGTCATGGATCATTGTGATGACAAGGGTCATGGAGCATTCTGATGACAAGCTTGTGGAGTAATGTGATGACAATGGCATGGAGCATTGTGAGGAAAAGGGCATGGAGCATTGTGATGAAAAAGGCATGGAGCCTTTTCATGACAGTGTTCAAGGAGCATTCTGACGACAAGTGTCAGGGAGCATTGTGATGACAAGTGTATTGAGCATTGTGATGACAAAGGTCATGGAGCATTGTGATGACAGGCATCATGGAGCATTGTGATGACAAGTGTTATGGAACATTGTGATCACAAGGATTTGGAGCATTGTGATGACAGAAGTCATGTATCATTTTCATTTCAAGGAGCATGGAGCATTGTGATGACAAGGGCATGAAGCAATGTGAACCCAAGGTTCATGTAGGATTTTGATGACAATGGGAATGGAGTATTGTGATGACAAGCGCATGGAGCATGTGATGACAAGGTCATGTAGCATTTTGCTGACAAATGCATGTAGCATTTTGATGACAAGTGTCATGGAGCACTGTGATGACAAGCGTCATGGAGCATTGTGATTACAGGGGTCATGAGCATTGGGATGGCAAGGGCATGGATCATTGTGATGACAAGTGTCATGGAGCATTTTGATGACAAGAGTCCCGGATCATTGTGTTGTCTGGTGTCATGGAGCTTTTTGATGACTGTGGTCATGGAGCATTGTGATGACAGGGGTCATGGAGCATTGTGAACAGAAGTTCATGGAGCATTGGGCTGACAATATTCATTGAGTATTGTGATGGCAGGTGTAATGGAGCATTGTGATGACAATGGAATGGAGCATTGTGATGACAAGGTCCTGGAGCATAGTGAGGAGAAGACCATGGAGCCTTGTGATGACAAGTCTCATGGAGCATTCTGATGAAAAGGAGCATGGAGCATTGTGATTACAGTGGTCTTGGAGCATTGTGATGAATAGGGCATGGGTGATTGTGATGAAAAAGCATGGAGCCTTGTAATGAGAGGGTTCAAGGAGCATACTGACGACAAGTGTCAGGGAGCATTGTGATGATAAGTGTATTGAGCATTGTGATGAGAAAGGTCATGGAGCATTGTGATGAGAAGACCATGGATAATTGTGATGACGAGCATCATGGGGGTTGTGATGACAAGTGTTATGGAACATTGTGATCACAAGGGTTTGGAGCATTGTGATAACAGAGCTAATGGAGCATTTTAATTCCATTGTGATGACAATAGCATGAAGCATTATGATGATGGGCATGGTTCATTGTGATGACAGAGTTCATGGAGCATTGAGATGAAAAGGGGCATGGAGCATTGTGATTACAGTTGTCTTGGAGCATTGTGAAGAAAAGGGCATGTAGCTTTGTGATGATAAGGCCATGGAGCTGTCTGATGACATGCATCATGGAGCCTTGTGATGACAAGGCCATGGAATATTGTCATGACAGGGGTGAAGGAGTATTGTGATGACTAGAGATGGAACATTTTGATATCAGTGGTGAAAGAGCATTTTGATGAGAAGTGCATGGAGCTTTGTGATGACAAGGTTTATGGAGCATTGTGATGACAATGTTGTGGAATATTGTGATGACAAGTGCATGGCACATTGTGATGACATGGGTCATGGAGCATTGTGCTGACAAGTGCATGGAGCATTGTGATAAAAGGGTCATGTAGCACTCTGCTGACAAAAGCATGGAGCGTTATGTTGACAAGGGTCACAGAGCATTGTGATGAAAACTTCATGGAGCATTATGGTGACAAAGTTCACAGAGTCCTGTGATGACGCGGGCATGGACCATTGTGATGACAAAGGTCATGAAGCATTGTGATGACTGGAGTCACCGAGCATTGTGATGAAAAGGGCATGGAGCAGTGTGATGACAGGGGGATGGAGCATTGGTCTGACAAGTTTCATGGATTATTGTGATGATAGTGGGCATGGCGCACTGTGATGACAAGGGCATGGAACATTGTTATGACAAGGTCATGGAGTATTGTGAAGACAGGTTTCAGGGAGCATTGTGATGACATATGTCATGGTGCATTGTGATGACAATGGCATGGAGCATTGTGAAGCCAAGTGTCATGGAGGATTTTGATGACAAATTTAATGGAGCATTGTGATGAGAAGGGCTTGGAGCATTGTGATGACAATGGTCATGGAGCATTGTGATGACAACGGCATGGAGCATTGTTATGACAAGGGCCATTGAGAATTTTGATGACAAGGTCGTGTAGCACTTTGATGAAAAGCACATGGAGCTTGCTATGTCAGGTGTCATGGAGCATTGCGATGACAAGCGCATGGAGAATTGTGATGACAAGAGCATGTAACATTGTGATGAGAAGTGTCATGGAGCATTGTGATGGCAAGACGGTGGAGCATTGTGATGAGAAGACCATGGATAATTGTGATGACGATCGTCATGGAGCACTGTAATGATAAGGGGCATGGAGCATTGTGATGACAACGGTCATGGAACATTCTGATGACAAGCTTGTGGAGTATTGTGATGACAATGGCATGGAACATTGTGATGAAAAGGGCATGGAGCATTGTGATGAAAAAGGCATGGAGCCTTTTCATGACAGGGTTCAAGGAGCATTCTGACGACAAGTGTCAGGGAGCATTGTGATGACAAGTGTATTGAGCATTGTGATGACAAAATTGATGGAGCATTGTGATGACACGGGCAAGGACTATTGTCATTACAGGCATCATGGAGCTTTGTGATGACAAGTGTATTGAGCATTGTGCTGACAAAGGCATGGAGCATTGTGATGACAAGTGTTACAGAGAATTGTCATGACGAGGGAATGGACCATTGTGATGACAAAGGTCGTAAAGCATTGTGATTACTGGATTCACGGAGCATTATGATGTGAGGGGTCATGGAGCATTGTGATTACAAGGGCATGGAGCATTGTGATGACAGGGCCATGGAGAATTGGTCTGACAAGTTTCATGGATTATTGCTATGAGGGTGGGCATGGCACAATGTGCTGACAAGGGAATGGAACATTGTTATGACAAGGTCATGTAGTATTGTTAAGAGAGGTGTCAGGGAGCATTGTGATGACATATGTCATGGTGCATTGTGATGACAATGGCGTGGAGCATTGGGATGCCAAATGTCATGGAGTACTGTGATGACAAATGTAATGGAGCATTGTGATGCCAAGTGACATGGCAGATTGTGATGACAAATGTAATGGAGCGTCGTGATGAAAACTGCTTCGGGAATTGTGATGAAAAGGGTCATGGAGCATTGTGATGACAAGGACATTGAGCACTGTCATGACTAGGGCCATGGAGAATTTTGATGACAACATCGTGAAGCATAGTGATGACAAGCGCACGGAGCTTACTTTAACAGGGGACATGGAGCATTGCGATGAAAAGTGCATGGAGAATTGTGATGACAAGAGCATGAAATATTGTGATGAGAAGTGTCATAGAGTATTGTGATGACAAGCACGTGGAGAATTGTGATGACAAGGGACAAGTTGCATAGTGATGACCAGGGCAGGGAGCATTGTGATGACATATGTCATGGTCCATTGAGATGACAATGGCATGGAGCATTGTGATGACAGGTGTCATGGGGCATTGTGATGACATGTGTCATGGAGCATTCTGATGACAAGCTTGTGGAGTACTGTGATGACAATGGCATGGAGCATAGTGATGAAAAAAGCAGGGAGCATTGTGATGAAAAATGCATGGACCCTTTTCATGACAGGGTTCAAGGAGCATTCTGAAGACAAGTGTCTGGGAGCATTGTGATGACAAGGGCATGGAGAATGGTGATGAGAAGGCCATGGAGCATTCTGATGATATGGGTCATGGAGCTTTGTGATGACAAGGGCATGCAGCATTGTGATTACAGTGGTCTTGGAGCATTGTGATGAAAATCGCATGGATCATTGTGATGACAAATGCATGGAGCCTTGTCATGACAGGATTCAAGGAGGATACTGACGACAAGTGTCAGGGAGCATTGAGATGACAAGTGTATTGAGCATTGTGATGACAAATGTCATGGAGCATTGTGATGAGAAGACCATGGATAATTGTGATGAGGAGCGTCATGGGGAATTGTGATGACAAGTGTTATGGAACATTGTGATCACAAGGGTTTGGAGGATTGTGATGACAGAGGTCATGGAACATTTTGATTTCATTGTTATGAAAATAGCATGAAGCATTATGATGATGGGCATGGTGCATTGTGATGACAGTGTTCATGGAGCATTAGAGATGAAAAGTGGCGTGGAGAATTGTGATCACAGGGGTCTTGGAGCACTGTGATGACAAGGGCATGGAGCATTGTGATGAGAAGGCCATGGAGCATTCTGATGACATAAGTCATGGAGCTTCGTGATGACAAGGGCATGGAGCATTGTGATTACAGGGGTCTTGGAGAATTGTGATGACAAGGGTCATGGAGCCTTGTGATCACGAGGCCGTGGATCATTGTGATGGCAGGGGTCATGGAGCATTGTTATGACACGGGTAATGGAGCCTTTCAATGACAAGGGCATGGAGCATTGGTGTGAAAAGATTCATGGATTATTGTGATGAGAAGGGCATTGAGCATTGTGATGACAAGTGTCAGGGAGCTTTGTGATGACAAGTGCATGGAGCAATGTGATGAGAGTGTTCATGGAGCATTGTGATGACAATGGCATGGAGCATTGTGATGTCAAGGGTCATGGAGCACTGGGATGACAAGTGTCACAGACTATTCTGATTACAGGGGTCATGGGGCATTGGGATGACAAGCGCATGGATCATTGTGATGACAAGTGTCATGGAGCATTTTGATGACAAGAGTCCCAGATCATTGTGTTGTCAGGGGTCATGGATCGCTGTGATGACAGTGGTCATGGAGCATTGTGATGTCAGGGGTAATGGAGCATTGTGATGGCAAGGGCATGTAGCATTCTGATGACATGCATCACGGAGCATTGTGATTACAAGGGCATGGAACCTTTTGATGACACGTGTCATGGAACATTGTGATGACAGGAGTGAGGGAGTACTGTGAGGACTAGTGATGGAACATTGTGATATCAGTGGTGAGAGAGCATTTTGATTCGAAGTGCATGGAGCATTGTGATGACAAGTTTTAAGGAGCATTGTGATGACAAGGGCATGGAACATTTTGATGACAGGGGTCACGGAACATTGTGATGACAAGAGTGAGGGAGTATTGTGATGACTAGTGATGGAACATTGTGATATCAGTGGTGAGAGAACATTTTGATGAGAAGTGCATGGAGCATTGTGATGACAAGTTTTAAGGAGCATTGTGATGACAAGTTTGTGGAGCATTGTGATGACAAGCGCATGTCTCATTGTGATGACATGGGTCATGGAGCATTGTGCTGACAAAGGCATGGAGCATTATGATGACAAGGGTCAAGGAGCATTGTGATGAAATGTTCATGGAGCATTGTGGTGACAAAGGTCACAGAGACGTGTGATGACGAGGGCATGGACCATTGTGATGACAAAGGTCATGAAGCATTGTGATGACTGGAGTCATGGAGCATTGTGATGACAGGGTTCATGGTGCATTGTGATGACAATGGCATGGAGCATTGTGATGATAGGTGCATGGAGAACTGGTCTGACAACTTTCAAGGATTATTGTGATGAGTGACGGCATGGCACATTGTGAAGACAAGGGCATGGAGCATTGTGATGACAAGGGCATGGAGCATTGTGATGACAAGGTCATGGAGTATTGTGAAGACAAGTGTCAGGGAGCATTGTAATGACATATGTCATGGTCCATTTTGATGAAAAGGCATGGAGCATTGTGATGCCATGTGTCATGGAGGATTGTGATGACAAGAGCATGTAACATGGTGATGAGAAGTGTCATGGAGCATTGTGATGACAAGGGACAGGGAACATTGTGATGTCCAGGGCATGGAGCATTGTGATGGCAAGACCGTGGAGCATTGTGATCGCAAGACCATGGAGCATTTTTTTGACGAGTGTCATCGAGCACTGTAGTGAAACGCGGCATGGAGAATGGTGATGATAGGTGTCATGGATCATTGTGATGACAAGGGTCATGAAGCATTCTGATGACAAGCTTGTGGAGTATTGTGATGACAATGGCATGGAGCATTGTGATGAAACAGGCATGGAGCATTGTGATGAAAAAGACATGGAACCTTTTCATGACAGGGATCAGGGAGCATTCTGACGTTAAGTGTCAGGGAACATTGTGAGGAGAAGTGTATTGAGCATTGTGATAACAATGGTCATGGAGCATTGTGATGACAGGCATCATGGAGCATTGTGATGAGAAGGCCATGGAGCATTCTGATGACATGTGTCATGGAGCTTTGTGATGAGAAGGGCATGCAGCATTGTGATTTCAGGGGTCTTGGAGCATGGTGATGAAAAGGGCATGGATCATTGTGACGGAAAATGCATGGAGCCTTGTCATGACCGGGTCCAAGGAGCATAGTGACGACAAGTATCAGGGAGCATTGTGATGAAAAGTGTATTGAGCATTGTGATGACAAAGGTCATGGAGCATCGTGATGAGAAAACTATGGATAATTGTGATGACGAGCGTCATGGGGCGTTGGGATGACAAGTGTTATGGAACATTGTGATCACAAGGGTGTGGAGCATCGTGATGACAGGGTTCATGGAGCATTGAGATGAAAAGGGGCATGGAGCATTGTGATTAAAGTGGTCTAGGAGCATTGTGATGACAAGGGCATGGACCATTGTGATGAGAATGCAATGGAGCATTCTGTTGACATGTGTCATGCAGCTTTGTGATGACAAGGGCATATAGCATTGTGATGACAGTGGCATGGAACATTGGACTGACAAGTTTGATGGATTATTATGATGACAGTGGGCATGGCGCATTGTGATGACAAGGGCATGGAGCATTGTGATGACAAGGTCATGGAATACTCTGAAGACAGGTGACAGGGAGCATTGTGATGACATATGTCATGGTCCATTGAGATGACAATGGCATGGAGCATTGTGATGACAGGTGTCATGGAGCATTGTGATGACACGGGTCATGGAGAATTGTGATGACATGGGTCATGGAGCATTCTGATGACAAGCTTGTGGAGTATTGTGATGACAATGGCATGGAGCATAGTGATGAAAACAGCAGGGAGCATTGTGATGAAAAAGGCATGGACCCTTTTCATGACAGGGTTCATGGAGCATTCTGAAGTCAAGTGTCTGGTAGCATTGTGATGACAAGGGCATGGAGCATGTTGATGAGAAGGCCATGGAGCATTCTGATGATATGGGTCATGGAGCTTTGTGATGACAAGGGCATGCAGCATTGTGATTACAGTGGTCTTGGAGCATTGTGATGAAAATCGCATGGATCATTGTGATGAAAAATGCATGGAGCCTTGTCATGACAGGGTTCAAGGAGGATACTGACGACAAGTGTCAGGAAGCATTGAGATGACAAGTGTATTGAGCATTGTGATGACAAATATCATGGAGCATTGTGATGAGAAGACCATGGATAATTGTGATGAGGAGCGTCATGGGGAATTGTGATGACAAGTGTTATGGAACATTGTGATCACAAGGGTTTGGAGGATTGTGATGACAGAGGTCATGGAACATTGTGATTTCATTTTTATGCCAATAGCATGAAGCATTATGATGATGGGCATGGTGCATTGTGATGACAGTGTTCATGGAGCATTGAGATGAAAAGTGGCATGGAGAATTGTGATTACAGGGTTCTTGGAGCACTGTGATGACAAGGGCATGGAGCATTGTGATGAGAAGGCCATGGAGCATTCTGATGACAGAAGTCATAGAGCTTCGTGATGACAAGGGCATGGAGCATTGTTATTACAGGGGTATTGGAGAATTGTGATGACAAGGGTCATGGAGCCTTGTGATGACGAGGCCGTGGATCATTGTGATGGCAGGGGTCATGGAGCATTGTTATGACACGGGTAATGGAGCCTTTCGATGACAAGGGCATGGAGCATTGGTGTGAAAATATTCATGGATTATTGTGATGAGAAGAGCATTGAGCATTGTGATGACAAGCGTCAGGGAGCTTTGTGATGACAAGTGCATGGAGCAATGTGATGAGAGGGTTCATGGAGCATTGTGATGACAATGGCATGGAGCATTGTGATGTCAAGGGTCATGGAGCACTGGGATGACAAACGTCACAGACTATTCTGATTTCATGGGTCATGGAGCATTGCGATGACAAGCGCATGGATCATTGTGATGACAAGTGTTGTGGAGCATTTTGATGACAAGAGTCCCGGATCATTGTGTTGTCAGGGGTCATGGATCGCTGTGATGACAGTGGTCATGGAGCATTATGATGACAGGGGTAATGGAGCATTGTGATGGCAAGGGCATGTAGCATTCTGATGACATGCATCACGGAGCATTGTGATGACAAGGGCATGGAACATTTTGATGACAGGGGTCATGGAACATTGTGATGACAAGGGTGAGGGATTATTGTGATGACTAGTGATGGAACATTGTGATATCAGTGGTGAGAGAGCATTTTGATGAGAAGTGCATGGAGCATTGTGATGACAAGTTTTAAGGAGCATTGTGATGACAAGTTTGTGGAGCATTGTGATGACAAGCGCATGGCTCATTGTGATGACATGTGTCATGGAGCATTGTGCTGACAAAGGCATGGAGCATTATGATGACAAGGGTCACGGAGCATTGTGATGAAAAGTTCATGGAGCATTGTGGTGACAAAGGTCACAGAGACGTGTGATGACGAGGGCATGGACCATTGTGATGACAAAGGTCATGAAGCATTGTGATGACTGGAGTCATGGAGCATTGTGATGACAGGGTTCATGGTGCATTGTGATGACAATGGCATGGAGCATTGTGATGATAGGTGCATGGAGAACTGGTTTGAGAACTTTCAAGGATTATTGTGATGAGTGACGGCATGGCACATTGTGAAGACAAGGGCATGGAGCATTGTTATGACAAGGGCATGGAGCATTGTGATGACAAGGTCATGGAGTATTGTGAAGACAGGTGTCAGGGAGCATTGTAATGACATATGTCATGGTCCATTTTGATGACAATGGCATGGAGCATTGTGATGCCATGTGTCATGGAGGATTGTGATGACAAGAGCATGTAACATGGTGATGAGAAGTGTCATAGAGCATTGTGATGACAAGGGACAGGGAGCATTGTGATGTCCAGGGCATGGAGCATTGTGATGGCAAGACCATGGAGCATTGTGATCGCAAGACCATGAAGCATTTTGTTGACGAGTGTCATCGAGCACTGTAGTGATATTGGGCATGGAGAATTGTGATTATAGGTGTCATGGATCATTGTGATGACAAGGGTCCTGGGGCATTCTGATGACATGCTTGTGGAGTAATGTGATGACAAGTGCATGGAGCATTGTGATGAAAAAGGCATGGAGCATTGTGATGAAAAAGACATGGAACCTTTTCATGACAGGGATCAAGGAGCATTCTGACGTCAAGTGTCAGGGAACATTGTGATGACAAGTGTATTGAGCATTGTGATAACAATGGTCATGGAGCATTGTGATGACAGGCATCATGGAGCATTGTGATGAGAAGGCCATGGAGCATTCTGATGACATGCGTCATGGAGCTTTGTGATGACAAGTGCATGCAGCATTGTGATTTCAGGGGTCTTGGAGGATGGTGATGAAAAGGGCATGGATCATTGTGACGGAAAATGCATGGAGCCTTGTCATGACATGTTTCAAGGAGCATAGTGACGACAAGTATCAGGGAGCATTGTGATGACAAGTGTATTGAGCATTGTGATGACAAAGGTCATGGAGCATCGTGATGAGAAAACTATGGATAATTGTGATGACGAGCGTCAGGGGCGTTGTGATGACAAGTGTTATGGAACATTGTGATCACAAGGGTTTGGAGCATTGTGATGACAGGGTTCATGGAGCATTGAGATGAAAAGGGGCATGGAGCATTGTGACTAAAGTGGTCTAGGAGCATTGTGATGACAAGGGCATGGACCATTGTGTCATGCAGCTTTGTGATGACAAGGGCATATAGCATTGTGATGACAGTGGCATGGAACATTGGACTGACAAGTTTGATGGATTATTGTGATGACAGTGGGCATGGCGCATTGTGATGACAAGGGCATGGAGCATTGTGATGACAAGGTCATGGAATACTCTGAAGACAGGTGACAGGGAGCATTGTGATGACATATGTCATGGTCCATTGAGATGACAATTGCATGGAGCATTGTGATGCCAAGTGTAATGGAGGATTGTGATGACAAAGGTAATGGAGCATTGTGATGACAACGGCTTGGAGCATTGTGATAACAAGCGTCATGGAATATTGTGATGACAAGGTCATGGAGCATTGTGATGACAAGGGCATGGAGCATTGTGATGACAAGGGCCATTGAGAATTTTGATGACAAGTTCGTGAAGCACTGTGGTGAAAAGCACATGGAGCTTGCTATGACAGGTGTCATGGAGCATTGCGATGACAAGTGCATGGAGAATTGTGATGACAAGAGCATGTAACATTGTGATGATAAGTGCATGTAGCATTTTGATGACAGGTGTCCTGCAACATTGTGATGACAGGGGTGATGGAGTATTGGGATGACTAGTGATGGAACATTGTGATATCAGTGGTGAGAGAGCATTTTGATGAGAAGTGCATGGAGCACTGTGATGACAAAGTTTATGCAGCATTGTGATGACAAGGATGTGGAGCATTGGGATGACAAGCACATGATGCATTGTGATGACATGGGTCATGGAGCATTGTGCTAAAAACTCATGGAGCATTGTGATGACAAGAGTCATGGAGCATTGTGCTGAGAAACACATAGAGCATTGTGATGACAAGGGTCACAGAGCATTGTGATGAAAAGTTCATGGAGCATTGTGGTGACAAAAGTCACAGAGACTTGTGATGACGAGGGCATGGACCATTGTGATAAGTAAGGTCATGAAGCATTGTGATGACAGGAGTCACGGAGCATTGTGATGACAAGGGTCATGGAGCACTTTGCTGACAAGGGCATGGAGCATTGTGATGCCAAGTGTCATGGAGGACTGTGATGACAAGGGCCATTAAGAATTTTGATGCCAACGTCGTGAAGCATTGTGAGGACAAGCGCACTGAGCTTGCTATGACAGGGGATATGGAGCCTTTTCATGACAGTGTTCATGGAGCATTCTGAAGACAAGTGTCAGGGAGCAGTGTGATGACAAGTGCATGGAGCATGGTGTTGAGAAGGCCATGGAGCATTCTGATGACATAAGTCATTGAGCTTCGTGATGACAAGGGCATGGAGCATTGTGATTACAGAGGTCTTGGAGAATTGTGATGACAAGGGTCATGGAGCCTTGTGATGGCGAGGCTGTGGAACATTGTGATGGCAGGGGTCATGGAGCATTGTTATGACACGGGTAATGGAGCCTTTTGATGACAAGGGCATGGAGCATTTCTGTGAAAATTTTCATGGATTATTGTGATGAGAGTGGGCATGGAGCATTGTGATGTCAAGAGCAAGGAACACGGTGATACATGGATCATGGAGGATTGTAATGACATGGGCATGGCCACTGTGATGAGAAGGGCATCGAGCATTGTGATGACAAGCGTCATGGAGCTTTGTGATGACAAGGGCATGGAGCAATGTGATGAGAGAGTTCTTGGAGCACTGTGATGACAATGGCATGGAACATTGTGATGTCTAGGTTCATGGAGCACTGGGATGACAAGCGTCATGGAGCATTCTGATTACAGGTGTCATGGAGTATTGGGATGACAAGCGCATGGATCATTTTGATGACAAGTGTCATGGAGCATTTTGATGACAAGAGTCCCAGAACATTGTGTTGTCTGGGGTCATGGAGCGCTGTGATGACAGTGGTCATGGAGCATTGTGATGACAGGTGTAATGGAGCATTGTGATGGCAAGGGCATGAAGCATTGTGATGAGAAGGCCATGGAACATTCTGATGACATGCATCATGGAGCTTTGTGATGACAAGGGCATGGAGCATTGTGATTACAGGGGTCATGGAACATTGTGATGACAGGGGTGAGGGAGTATTCTGATGACTAGTGATGGAACATTGTGATATCAGTGGTGAGAGAGCATTTGGATGAGAAGTGCATGGTGCATTGTGATAACAAGGTTTATGGAGCATTGTGATGACAAGGTTGAGGAGCATTGGAATGAGAAGCGCTTGGCACATTGCAATGTCATGGGTCATGGAACATTGTGCTGAGAAGCGCATGGAGCATTGTGATGACAAGGGACATGGAGCATTGTGATGTCCAGGTCATGGAGCATTGTGATGGCATGACCATGGAGCATTTTGATGGCGAGTGTCATCGAGAACTGTAATGACACGGGGCATGGAGAATTGTGATGACAAGTGTCATGGATCATTGTGATGACAAGGGTCAAGGAGCATTCTGATGACAAGCTTGTGGAGTATTGTGATGACAATGGCATGGAGCATTGTGAGGAAAAGGGCATGGAGAAAGTGATTACAAGAGCATGTAACATTGTGATTTGAAGTGTCATGGAGCATTGTGATGGCAAGACGGTGGAGAATTGTGATGAGAAGACCATGGATAATTGTGATGACGAGCGTCATGGAGAACTGTAATGACAAGGGGTATGGAGCATTGTGATTACAGGTGTCATGGAGCATTGTGATGACAGGGGTCATGGAGCATTGTGATGAAAAGGGTCATGGAGCATTCTGATGACAAGCTTGTGGAGTATTGTGATGACAATCGCATGGAGCATTGTGATGAAAAGGGCATGGAGCACTGTGATGAAAAAGGCATAGAGCCTTTTCATGACAGGGTTCGAGAAGCATTCTGACGACAAGTATCAGGGAATATTGTGATGACAAGTGTATTGAGCATTGTGATGACAAAGGTCATGGAGCATTGTGATGACAAGGGCATGGAGTATTGTGATGACAGGCATCATGGAGCGTTGTGATGACAAGTGTGAGGGAGTATTGTGATGACAAGTGATGGAACATTGTGATATCATTGGTGAGAGATCATTTTCATGAGAAGTGCATGGAGAATTGTGATGACAAGTTTTATGGAGCATTGTGATGACCAGGATGTGGAGCATTGTGCTGACAAGCTCATGGAGCATTGTGATGACAAGAGTCATGGAGCATTGTGCTGAAAAAGTCATGGAGCATTGTGATGCCAAGGGTCACAGAGCATAGTGATGAAAAGTTCATGGACCATTGTGATGAGAAAAGTCATGAAGCATTGTGATGACTGGAGTCATGGAGCATTGTGATGACAGGGTTCATGGAGCATTGTGATGACAAGGGCATGGAGCATTTTGATGACAGGGTCATGGAGCATTGGTCTGACAAGTTTCATGGATTATTGTGATGACATTGGGCATGGCGCCTTGTGATGACAAGGGAATGGAGCTTTGTGATGACAAGGTCATAGATTATTGTGAAGACCGGTGTCAGGGAGCATTGTGATGACATGTATCATGGTGCATTGTGATGACAATGGCTTGCAGCATTGTGATGACAAGTGTCATGGAGGAATGTGATGACAAAGGTAATGGAGCATTGTGAAGACAAGGGATTGGAGCATCGTGATGACAACGGTCATTGAGCATTGTGATGAAAAGGGCATGGAACATTGTGATGACAAGGGCAAGAAGCATTGTGATGACAACGGCCATTGAGAAATTGATGACAACGTCGTGAAGCATTGTGATGTCAAGCACATGGAGCTTGCTATGACAGGGTTCATGGAGCATTGCGATGACAAGTGCATGGATAATTGTGATGACAAGAGCATGTAACATTGTAATGAGAAGTATAATGGAGCATTGTGATCACAGGGACGAGGTGAATTGTGATGACAAGGGACCTGGAGCATTGTGATGACCAGGGCATTGAGCATTGTGATGGCAAGACGGTGGAGCATTGTCATGAGAAGACCATGGATAATTGTGATGACGAGTGTCAGGGACAACTGTAATGACAAGGGGCCTGGAGCATTGTGATGACAGGTGTCATGGAGCTTTGTGATAACAGGGGTCATGGAGCATTGTGATGAGAAGATCATGGAGCATTGAGCTGAAAATGTTCATGGAGTATTCTGATGAAAGGGGTCATAGAGCATTGTGATGACAAGGTCCTGGAGCACTCTGATGAGAAGACCATGGAGCCTTGTGATGAGAAGTCTCATGGAGCATTCTGATGAAAACGGGCATGGAACATTGTGATTACAGGGGTCTTGGAGCATTGTGATGAAAAGGGCATGGATCATTGTCATGAAAAAGGCATGGAGCCTTGTCATGACAGGGTTCAAGGAGAATACTGACGACAAGTGTCAGGGAGCATTGTGATGAAAAGTGTATTGAGCATTGTGATGACAATGGTCATGGAACATTGTGATGAGAAGTGCATGGATAATTGTGATGATGAGCCTCATGGGGCGTTGTGATGACAAGTGTTATGGAGCATTGTGATCACAAGGGTTGGGAGCATTGTGATGACAGAGGTCATGGAGCATTTTGATTTCATTGTGATGACAATAGCATGAAGCCTTATGATGATGGGCATGGTTCGTTGTGATGACAGGGTTCATGGAGCATTGAGATGAAAAGGTTTATGGAGCACTGTGATTACTCGAGTCATGGAGCCTTGTGATGACAAGGCCGTGTAACATTGTGATGACATGGGTGAGGGAGTATTGTGATGACTAGTGATGGAAAATTGAGATATCAGTGGTGAGAGAGCATTTTGATTTGAAGTGCATGGAGCTTTGTGATGACAATGTTTATGGAGCATTGTGATGACAATTTTGGGGAGCATTGTGATGACAAGTGCATGGCACACTGTGATGACATGGGTCATGGAGCATTGTTCTGACAAGCGCATGGAGCATTGTGATGACAATGGTCATGGAGCATTGTGCTGACAAAGGCATAGAGCGTTGTTATGACAAGGCTCAGAGAGCATTGGGATGAAAAGATCATGGAGAATTATGGTGACAAAGTTCACAGAGCCTTGTGATGACGAGGGCAAGGACCATTGTGATGAAAAATGTCATGAAGTATTGTGATGACTGGAGTCACAGAGCATTGTGATTACAAGGGAATGGAGCATTGTGATGACAGCGGCATGGAACATTGGTCTGGCAAATTTCATGGATTATTGTGATGAAAGTCGGCATGGCGCATTGTGATGACAAGGGCGTGGAGCATAGTGATGACAAGGTCATGGAGTATTGTGAAGACACGTGTCAGTGTTCATTGTGATGGCATATGTCATATTCCATTGTGATGACAATGGCATGGAGAATTGTGATGCCAATTGTCATGGAGGATTGTGACGACAAAGGTAATGGAGCATTGTGATGACAAGGGCTTTGAGCATTGTGATGACAATGGTCATGGAGCATTGTGATGAAAAGGGCATGGAGCATTGTGATGACAAGGGCTTTTGAGAATTTTGATGACAAGTTCGTGAAGCACTGTGATGAAAAGCACATGAGGCTTGCTATGACAAGGGTCATGGAGCATTGCGATGACAAGTGCATGGAGAATGTGATTACAAGAGCATGTATCATTGTGATTTCAAGGGTCATGGAGCATTGTGATTGCAAGACAGTAGCAAATTGTGATTAGAAGACCATGGATAATTGTGATGACGAGCGTCATGGAGAACTGTAATGACAAGGGGCATGGAGCATTGTGAAGACAGGTGTCATGGAGCATTGTGATGACAGGGGTCATGGAGCATTGTGATGACAAGGGTCATGGAGCATTCTGATGACAAGCTTGTGGAGTATTGTGATGACAATGGCATGGAGCATTGTGATGAAAAGTGCATGGAGCATTGTGATGAAAAAGGCATAGAGCCTTTCCATGACAGGGTTCGAGAAGCATTCTGACGACAAGTGTCAGGGAGCATTGTGATGACAAGTGTATTGAGCATTGTGATGACAAATGTCATGGAGCATTGTGATGACAGGCATCATGGAGAGTTGTGATAACAAGTGTTATGGAACAATGTGATCACAAAGGTTTGGAGCACTGTGAAGACAGAGGTCATGGATCATTTTGATATCAAGGAGCATGGAGCATTGTGATGACAGGGGTCATGGAGCATTGTAATGAGAAGGTCATGGAGCATTGAGCTGAAAATGTTCATGGAGTATTCTGATGAAATGGGTCATGGAGCATTGTGATGACAAGGTCCTGGAGCACTCTGATGAGAAGACCATGGAGCCTTGTGATGAGAAGTCTCATGGAGCATTCTGATGAAAAGGGGCATGGAGCATTGTGATTACAGGGTCTTGGAGCATTGTGATTACAAGGGCATGGAGCATTGTGATAGATGTCCAAGGAGCATTCTGATGTCATGTGTCATGGAGCTTTGTGATGACCATTGCAAGGAGCACTGTGATTACAGGGGTCTTGGAGCATTGTGATGAAAAAGGCATGGATCATTGTAATGAAAAAGGCATGGAGCCTTGTCATGGCAGTGTTCAAGGAGCATACTGATGGCAAGAGTCAAGGAGCATTGTGATGACAAGTGTATTGAGCATTGTGATGACAAAGGTCATGGAACATTGTGATGAGAAGACCAAGGATAATTGTGAAGACGAGCGTCATGGGGCATTGTGATGACAAGTGTTATGGAACATTGTGATCACAAGGATTTGGAGCATTGTGATGACAGAAGTCATGGAGCATTTTCATTTCATTGTGATGACAATAGCATGAAGCATTATGATGATGGGCATGGTGCATTGTGATGACTGGGTTCATGGAGAATTGAGATGAAAAGGGACATGGAGCATTGTGATTACAGGTGTCTTGGAGCAGTGTGATGGCAAGGGCATGGAGCATTGTAAATGAGAAGGCCATGGAGCATTCTGATGACATGCGTCATGGAGCTTTGTGAGGACAAGGGCATGGAGCATTTGTCTGAAAATTTTCATGGATTATTGTGATGAGAGTGGGCATGGAGCATTGTGATGAAAAGGACACGGAACACTGTGATACATGGGTCATGGAGGATTGTAATGACAAGGTCATGGAGCATTGTGATGAGAAGGGCATCGAGCATTGTGATGACAAGCGTCATGGAGCTTTGCGATGACAAGGGCATGGAGCAATGTGATGAGAGGCTTCATGAAGCATTGTGATGACAATGGCATGGAGCATTGTGATGCCAAGGGTCATGGAGCTTTGTGATTACAAAGGTCATGGAGCATTTTGATGACAAGAGAGTGGTGCATTGTGATGATAACGGCATGTAGCATTGTGATGATAGGGATCATGGAACAATGTGATTACAGGGGTGAAGGAGTATGGTGATGACTAGTGATGGAACATTGTGATATCAGTGGTGAGAGAGCATTTTCATGAGAAATGCATGGAGCATTGTGATGCCAAGGGTCACAGAGCATTGTGATGAAATGTTCATGGAGCATTGTGGTGACAAAGGTCACAGAGACTTGTGATGATGAGGGCATGGACCATCCTGATGACAAAGTCTTGAAGCATTGTGATGACAGGTGTCATGGAGCATTGTGATGACAAGTGCATGGATCATTGTGATGACAGGGGCATGGAGCATCGGTCTGAAAAATTTCATGGATTATTGTGATGACAGTGGGCATTGCACATTGTGATGACAAGGGCATGGAGCACTGTGAAGAAAAGGTCATGGAGTATTGTGAAGTCAGGTGTCAGGGAGCATTGTGATGACCTATGTCATGGTGCATTGTGATGACAACGGCATGGAGCATTGTGATGACAAGTGTCATGGAGGATTGTGATGACAAATGTAATGGAGCATTTTGATGACAATGGTCATGGATCATTGTGATGAAAAGGGCATGGAGCATTGTGATGACAAGTGCTTTTGAGAATTTTGAAGACAAGTTCATGAAGCACTGTGATGAAAAGCACATCGAGCTTGCTATGGCAGGGGTCATGGAGCATTGCGATGACAAGTTCATGGAGAATGTGATTACAAGAGCATGTAACATTGTGATTTGAAGTGTCATGGAGCATTGTGATGGCAAGACGGTGGAGCATTGTGATGAGAAAACCATGGATAATTGTGATGACGAGCGTCATGGAGAACTGTAATGACAAGGGGCCTGGAGCATTGTGATGACAGGGGTCATGGAGAATTGTGATGACAAGTGTCATGGAGCATTCTGATGACAAGCTTGTGGAGTATTGTGATGACAATGGCGTGGAGCATTGTGATGAAAAGGGCATAGAGCATTGTGATGAAAAAGGCATAGAGCCTTTTCATGACAGGGTTCGAGAAGCATTCAGACGACAAGTGTCAGGGAGCATTGTGATGACAAATGTATTGAGCATTGTTATGACAAAGGTCATGGAGCATTGTGATGACAAGGGCATGGAGTATTGTGATGACAGGCATCATGGAGCATTGTGATGACAAGTGTTATGGAACAAAGTGAACACAAGGGTTTGGAGCACTGTGATGACAGAGGTCATGGATCATTTTGATATCAAGGTGCATGGAGCATTGTGATGACAAACGTCATGGAGCATTGTGATGACAAAGTCCTGGAGCACTCTGATGAGAAGACCATGGAGCCTTGTGATGAAAAGTCTCATGGAGCATTCTGATGAAAAGGGGCATGGAGCATTGTGATTACAGGGGTCTTGGATAATTGTGATTACAAGGGCATGGAGCATTGTGAGAGATTTCCAAGGAGCATTCTGATGACATGTGTCATGGAGATTTGTGATGACAAGGGCATGAATCACTGTGATTGATGGGGTCTTGGAGCATTATGATGAAATGGGCATGGATCATTGTGATGTAAAAGGCATGGAAACTTGTCATGACAGTGCTCCAGGAGCATACTGATGGCAAGAGTCAGGGAGCATTGTGATGACAAGTGTATTGAGCATTGTGATGACAAGGGTCATGGAGCACTCTGCTGACAAAGGCATGGAGCATTGTGATGACAAGGGTCAGAGAGCATTGTGATGATAAGTTCATGGAGCATTACGGTGACAAAGTTCACAGAGCCCTGTGATTACGAGGGCATGGACTATTGTGATGACAAAGGTCAAGAAGCAGTGTGATGACTGGAGTCACGGAGCATTGTGATGACAAGGGCATGGAGCATTGTGATGACAAGGGCTTGGAGCATTGTTATGACCAGGTCACGGATTATTGTGAAGACAGGTATCAGGGAGCATTGTCATGACATATGTCATGGTGCATTGTGATGACAATGTCATGTCATGGAGCATTGTGAAGCAAAGTGTCATGGAGGATTGTGATGACAAAGATAATGGAGCATTGTGATGACAAGGGCTTGGAGCACTGTGGTGACAAGGGCCATTGAGAATTTTGATGACAAGGTCGTGAAGCATTGTTATGACAAGCACATGGAGCTTGCTATGACAGGGGTCATGGAACATTGCGATGACAAGTGCATGGAGCATTGTGATTACAGTGGTCTTGGAGCATTGAGATGACGATGGCATGGAGCATTGTGATGCCAAGTGTTATGGAGCTATGTGATGACAAATGTCATGGAGCATTTTGATGACAAGGGCATGGTTCATTGTGATGAGATGGGCAGGGAGAATTGTGATGACAGGGTCATGGTTCATTGTGATGAGAAGGGCAGGGAGAATTGTGATGACAGGGTCATGGAGCAATTTGATGAAAAGGGTCATGGAACATTTTGATTACATGGGTTATAGAATATTGTGATGTCAGGGGTTATGGAGCAGTGTGATGAAAAGGGTCCTAGAGCATTGTGATGACAAGGGTCGCAGAGCATGGTGATGAAATGTTCATGGAGCATTGTGGTGACAAATGTCAAAGAGACTTGTGATGACGAGGGCATGGACCATTGTGATGAGAAATGTCATGAAGCATTGTGATGACAGGAGTCACGGTGCATTATGATGACGGGTCATGGAGCATTGTGATGACAAGGGCATGGAGCATTGGTGTTACAGGTTTCAAGGATTATTGTGATGACAGTGGGAATGGCGCATTGTGATGACAAGGGCATGGAGCATTTTGATGACAAGGTCATGCAGTATTTGAAGACAGGTGTCTGTGAGCATTTTGAAGACATAAGTCATGGCCCATTGTGATGACAATGCCATGGAGCGTTGTGATGCCAAGTGTCATGGAGGTTTGTGATGACAAAGGTAATGGAGCATTGTGATGATAAGGGCTTGGAGCCTTGTGATGACAAGTTTCGTAGCGCACTGTGCTGACAGTTGCATGGAGCATTGTGATGACAATGGTCATGGAGCATTTCACTGAGAAAGGCTTGGAGCATTGTGAGGACAACGGTCACAGACCATTATGATGAAAATTTCATGGAGCATTGTGGTGACAAATATCACAGAGCATTGTGAAAACGAGGGCATGGACCATTGTGATTACAAAGGTCATGAAGCATTGTGATGACTGGAGTCATGGAGCATTGTGTTGACAGGGCTCATGGAGCATTGTGATGGCAAGGGCATGGATCATTGTGATGACAAGTGTCATGGAGCATTTTGATGACAAGTGTCCCGGATCATTGTGTTGTCTGGTGTCATGGAGCGTTGTGACGTCAGGGGTCATGGAGCATTGTGATGACAGGGGTCATGGAGCATTGTGATCAGAAGTTCATGGAGCATTGGACTGACAGTATTCATTGAGTATTGTGATGGCATGGGTCATGGATCATTGTGATGACAATGGAATGGAGCACTGTGATGACAAGGCCCTGGAGCACTGTGAGGAGAAGACCATGGAGCCTTGTGATGAGAAGTATCATGGAGCATTCTGATGAAAAGGGGCATGGAGCATTGTGATTACATGGGTCTTGGAGCATTGTGAAGAATAGGGCATGGATGATTGTGATGAAAGAGCATGGAGCCTTGTCATGAGAGGGTTCAAGGAGCATACTAACGACAAGTGTCAGGGAGCATTGTGATGACAAGTGTATTGAGCATTGTGATGACAAAGGTCATGGAGCATTGTGATGAGAAGACCATGGATAATTGTGATGATGAGCGTCATGGGGAGTTGTGATGACAAGTGTTATGGAACATTGTGAACACAATGGTTTGGAGCATTGTGATGACAGAGGTTATGGTGCATTTTGATTTCATTGTGATGACAATAGCATGAAGCATTATGATGATGGGCATGGTTAATTGTGATGACAGAGTTCATGGAGCATTGTGATGAAAACGGCATGGAGCATTGTGATGAGAAGGCCATGGAGCTGTCTGATGACATGCGTCATGGTGCTTTGTGATGACAAGAGCATGGAGCAGTGTAATTACAGGGCTCTTGGAGCATTGTGATGACAAGGGTCATGGAGCCTTTTGATGACAAGGCCGTGGAACATTGTCATGACAGGGGTGTGGGAGTATTGTAATGACTAGTGACGGAACATTTTGATATCTGTGTTGAAAGAGCATTTTAATGAGATGTGCATGGAGCTTTGTGATGACAAGGTTTATGGAGCATTGGGATGACAAAGATGTGGAACATTGTGATGACAAGCGCATGGCATATTGTGATGATATGGGTCAATGAGCATTGTGCTGACAAGCGCATGGAGCATTGTGATGACAAGGGACATGGAGGACTCTGCTGACAAAGGCATGGAGCATTGTGATGACAAGGGTCAGAGAGCATTGTGATGATAAGTTCATGGAACATTATGGTGAAAATATTCACAGAGCCCTGTGATTACGAGGGCATGGACCACTGTGATGACAAAGGTCAAGAAGCAGTGTGATGACTGGAGTCACGGAGCATTGTGATGACAAGGGCATGGGGCATTGTGATGACAGGGGCATGTAGCATTGGTCTGAGAAGTATCATGGATTATTGTGATGAAAATGTGCATGGCACAATGTGATGACAAGGGCATGGAGCATTGTTATGACCAGGTCATGGATTATTGTGAAGACAGGTAACAGGGATTATTGTGAGGACATATGTCCTGGTGCATTGTGATGACAATGTCATGGAGCATTGTGAAGCCAAGTGTCATGGAGGATTGTGATGACAAAGGTAATGGAGCATTGTGATGACAATGGCTTGGAGCATTGGGGTGACAAGGGCCATTGAGAATTCTCATGACAAGGTCGTGAAGCACAGTTAGGACAAGCGCATGGAGCTTGCTATGACATGGGTTATGGAGCATTGCGATGACAAGTGCATGGAGCATTGTGATTAGAGGGGTCTTGGAGCATTGTGATGACAAGGGCATGGAGCATGGTGATGACAATGCCATGGAGCATTTTGATGACATGCGTCCTGGAGATTTGTGATGACAAGCACATGGAGCATTGTGATTACAGGTGTCTTGGAGCATTGTGATGAAAATTGCATGGATCATTGTGAGGAAAAGGCAAAGAGCCTTGTCATGACAGGTTTAAAGTAGCATACTGAAGACAAGTGTCAGGGAGAATTGTGATGACAATTGTATTGAGCATTGTGTTGACAAAGGTCATGGAGCATTTTGATGAGGAGACCATGGATAATTGTGATGACGTGCGTCATGGGGCATTGTGATGACAAGTGTTATGGAACACTGTGATCAGAAGGGTTTGGAGCATTGTGATGACAAAGGTCATGGAACATTTTGATTTCATTGTGATGACAATAGCATGAAGCATTATGATGATTGGCATGGTGCATTTTGATGACAGTGTTCATGGAGAATTCAGATGAAAAGGGGTATGGAGCATTGTGATTACAGGGGTCTTGGAGCATTGTGATGACAATGTTCATGGAGCCTTGTGATGACAACGCCGTGGAACACTGTGATGGCAGGGGTAATGGAGCATTGTTATGACAGGTGTAATGGAGCATTGTGATGACAAGGGCATGGAGCACTGGTTTGAAAAGTTTCATGTATTATTGTGATGAGTGTGGGCATGGAGCATTGTGTTGACAAGGGCAGGGAACACGGTGATACATAGGTCATGGAGGATTGTAATGACAAGGCATGGATCATTGTGATGAGAAAGGCATCGAGCAATGTTATGACAAGCGTCATGGGGATTTGGGATGACAAGTGCATGGAGTAATGTGATGAGATGTTTCATGGAGCATTGTGATGACAATGGAATGGAGCATTGTGATGCCAAGGGTCATGGAGCTTTGTGATGACAAATGTAATGGAGCATTTTGATGACAAGGGCGTGGTGCATTGTGATGAGTAGGGCAGGGAGCATTCTGATGACAGGTTCATGGAACAATTTGATGGAAAGGGTCAGGGAATATTTTGATGACTGGGGTTATGGAACATTGTGATGTCAGTGGTCATGGAGCATTGTGATGATAAGGGCATGTAGCATTTTGATGACAGGGGTCATGGAACATTGTGATGACAGTGTTGAGGGAGTATTGTGATGACTGGTGATGGAACATTGTGATATCAGTGGTGAGAGAGCATTTAGATGAGAAGTGCATGGAGCATTGTGATGACAAGGTTTATGGAAAATTGTGATGACAAGGTTGTGGAGCATTGTGATGACAAGTGCATGGCACATTGTGATGACATGTGTCTTGGAGCATTGTGCTGACAAGCGCATGGAGCATTGTGATGACAAGGGTAATGGAGCATTGTGCTGACAATGGCATGGAGCATTGTGATGACAAGAGTTACAGATCATTGTGATGACGAGGGAATTAACCATTGTGATGAAAATGTTCATAAAGCATTGTGATGGCTGGAGTCACGGAGCATTATGATGTGAGGGTCATGGAGCATTGTGATTACAAGGGCATGGAGCATTGTGATGACAGGGGCATGGAGCATTGGTCTGACAATTTTCATGAATTATTGCTATGAGAGTGGACAGGGCACATTGTGATGACAAGGGCATGGAACATAGTTATGAAAAGGTCATGTAGTATTGTGAAGACAGGTGTCAGGGAGCACTGTGATGACATATGTCATGGTGCATTGTGATGACAATGGCATGAAGCATTGTGATGCCAAGTGTCATGGAGGATTGTGATTACAAACGTAATGGAGCCTTGTGATGCCAAGTGTCATGGAGGATTGTGATGACAAAGGTAATGGAGCATTGTGATGACAATTTCTTTTAGAATTGTGAAGAAAAGGGTCATGGAGCATTGTGCTGACAAGGGCCATTGAGAATTTTGATGCAAATGTCGTGAAGCATTGTGATGACAAGCGCACGGAGCTTGTTATGACAGGGGACATGGAGCATTGCTATGAAAAGTGCATGGAGAACTGTGATGACAAGACAACGTATCATTGTGATGAGAAGTGTCATGGAGTATTGTGATGACCAGGACGTGGATAATTGTGATGACAAGGGACATGGAGCATTGTGATGACCAGCACATGGAGCATAGTGATGGAAAGACCGTGGAGCAGTGTGATGAGAAGGCCATGGATAACTGTGATGACGAGAGTCATGGAGCACTGTAATGACAAGGGGCATGGAGCATTGTGATGACAGGTGTCATGGAGCATTGTGATGACAGGGGTCATGGAGCATTGTTATGACATGGGTCATGGAGCATTCTGATGACAAGCTTGTGGAGTTTTGTGATGACAATGGCCTGGAGCATAGTGATGAAAAGGGCATGGAGCATTGTGAATGAAAAGGCATGGAGCCTTTTCATGACAGGTTTCAAGGAGCATTCAGACGACAAATGTCAGGGAGCATTGTGATGACAAGGGCATGGGGCATGGTGATGAGAAGGCCATGGAGACTTCTGATGATATGGGTCATGGAGCTTTGTGATGACAAGGGCAAGGAGCATTGTGATTACAGGGGTCTTGGAGCATTGTGATGAAAAGTGCATGGATCATTGTGATGAAAAAGGCATGGAGCCTTGTCATGACAGGTTTCAAGGAGCATACTGAGGACAAGTGTCAGGGAGCATTGAGCAGACAAGTGTATTGATCATTGTGATGACAAAGGTCATGGAGCATTGTGATGAGAAGACCATGGATAATTGTGATGAGGAGCGTCATGGGGAATTGTGATGACAAGTGTTATGGTACATTGTGATCACAATGGTTTGGAGAACTGAGATGACAGATGTCATGGAGCATTTTGATGACATGCGTCATGGACCTTTGTGATGACAAGTGCATGGAGCATTGCGATTATAGTGTTCTTGGAGAATTGTGATGACAAGGGTCATGGAGACTTGTGATGATGAGGCCGTGGAACATTGTGATGGCAGGGGTCATGGAGCATTGTTATGACACGGGTAATGGAGCCTTTTGATGACAAGTGCATGGAGCATTGATGTGACAAGTTTTATGTATTATTGTGATGAGAGAGGGCATGGAGCATTGTGATGACAAGAGCACGGAACACGGTGATACATGGACCATGGAACATTGTAATGACAAGGGCCTGCAGCATTGTGATGAGAATGGCATCGAGCAGTGTGATGACAAGTGTCATGGAGCTTTGTGATGACAAGGGCATGGAGCAATGTGATGAGAGGGTTCATGGAGCATTGTGATGACAATGGCATGGAGCATTGTGATGCCAAGGGTCATGGAGCACTGGGATGACAAGCATCACGGAACATTCTGATTACAGGGGTCATGGAGAATTGGGATGACAAGAGCATGGATCATTGTGATGACAAGTGTCCTGGAGCATTTTGATGACAAGTGTCCCAGATCATTGTGCTGTCAGGTGTCATTGAGCGCTGTGTTGAGAGTGGTCATGGAGCATTGTGATGACAGGGGTAATACAGCATTGTGATGGCAAGGGCATGGAGCATTGTGATGAGAAGGCCATGGAGCATTCTGATGACATGCATCATGGAGCTTTGTGATGACAAGGGCATGGAGCATTGTGATTACAGGGGTCATGGAACATTGTGATGAGAGGGCTGAGGGAGTATAGTGATGACTAGTGATGGAACATTGTGATATCAGTTGTGAGAGAGCATTTTGATGAGAAGTGCATGGTGCATTGTGATGACAAGGTTTATGGAGCACTGTGATGACAAGGTTGTGGATCATTGTGATGACAAGAGCATGACACATTGTGATGACATGGGTCATGGAGCATTGTGCTGAGAAGCGCATGGCGCTTTGTGATGACAAGGGTCATGGAGCATTGTGATGAAAATTTCATGGAGCATTGTGGTGACAAAGGTCACAGAGACATCTGATGACCAGGGCATGGACCACTGTGATGTCAAAGGTCATGAAGCATTGTGATGAGTGGAGTCACGGAGCAATGTGACGACAGGGTTCATGGTGCATTGTGATGACAACGGCATGGAGCACTGTGATGATAGGGGCATGGAGAATTGGTCTGACAACTTTCATGGATTATTGTGATGAGTGTAGGCATGGTGCATTGTGAAGACAAGGGCATGGAGCATTGTGATGACAAGGGCATGGGTCATTGTGATGACAAGTTCATGGAGTATTGTGAAGACAGGTGTCAGGGAGCATTGTCATGGTCCCCTGTGATGACAAGGGCATGGAGAATTGTGATGACAATGTCAAGTGTATTGTGAAGACAGGTGTCAAGGAGCGTTTTATTGACATATGTCATGGTCCACTGTGATGACAATGGCATGGAGCATTTTGATGCCAAGTGTCATGGAGGATTGTGATGACAAAGGTAATGGAGCATTGTGATGACCAGGGCTTGGAGCATTGTGATGACAAGGGTCATGGAGCATTTTGATGAGAAGAGCATGGAGCATTGTGATGACAAGGGCCATTGATAATTATGATGACAAGGTCGTGAAGCGTTGTGATAAAAAACATATGGAGCTTGCTATGACAGGGTTCATGGAGCATTGCGATGACAATTGCATGGAGAATTGTGATGACAAGATCATGTAACATTGTGATGAAAAGTGTCATGTATCGTTGTGATGGCAATACCGTGGAGCACTGTGATGAGAAGACCATGTATAATTGTGATGACGAGCGTCATGGAGCACTGTAATGACAAGGAGCAAGGAGCATTTTGATGACAGGTGTCATGGAGCATTGTGATAGCAGGGGTCATGGAGCATTGTGATGACAGGTGTTATGGAGCATTCTGATGACAAGATTGTGGAGTATTGTGATGACAATGGCATGGAGCATTGTGATGCAAAGGGCATGGAGCATTGTGATGAAAAAGGCATGGAGCCTTTTCATGACAGTGTTCAAGGAGCATTCTGATGACAAGTGTCAGGGAACATTGTGATGACAAGAGTATTGACCATTGTGATGAAAAAGGTCGTGGAGCATTGTGAAGACAAGGGCATGGAGTATTGTGATGACAGGCATCCTGGAGTGTTGTGAAGACAAGTGTTATGGAACAATGTGATCACAATGATTTGGAACACTGTGATGACAGGGGTCATGGGTCATTTTGATTTCAAGGGGCATGGAGAATTGTAATGATAGGGTAATGGAGCATTGTGATGAGAAGTTCATGGAGCATTGGGCTGAAAATTTTCTTGGAGTATTGTTATGAAAGGGGTCATGGAGCATTGTGATGACAAGGGAATGGAGCACTGTGATGACAAGGTCCTGGAGCATTGTGATGAGAAGACAATGGAGCCTTGTGATGACAAGTCTCATGGAGCATTCTGATGAAAACGGGCATGGATCATTATGATGACAGTGGTCTTGGAGCATTGAGATGACAAGCTCATGGAGCATAGTGATGAGAAGGCCATGGAGCATTCTAATGACATGCATAATGGAGCGTTGTGATGACCATGGCATGGAGCATTGAGATTAGAGTGGTCTTGGAGCTATATGATGAAAAGGGCATGGATCATTGTGATGAAAAATGCATGGAGCCTTGTCATGAAAGGGTTCAAGGAGCATTCTGACGACAAGTGTCATGGAGCATTCTGATGACATGTGTATTGAACATTGTGATGACAAAGATCATGGAGCATTGTGATGAGAAGACCATGGATAATTGTGATGACCAGAGTCATGGGGCATTGTGATGACAAGTGTTATGGAACATTGTGATCACAAGGGTTTGGAGCATTGTGATGACAGAGGTCATGGAGCATTTTAATTTCACTGTGATGACAATAGTATGAAGCATTTTGATGATGGGCATGGTGCATTGTTATGACCGGGTTCATGGAACATTGAGATGAAAAGGGGCAGTGAGCATTGTCATTACAGGAGTCTTGGAGCATTGTGATGACAAAGGTATGGAGCATCGTGAATGAGAAGGCCATGGAGCATTCTGATTACATGTGTCATGGATATTTGTGAGACATGGGTATGGAGAATTGTGATTACATTGTCTTGGAGCATTGCAATGAAAAGTGTCATGGAGTCTTGTGATGACAAGGTCGTGGAACCTTGTGTGGGCAGGTGTCATGGAGCAGTGTATTGACAGTGGTAATGGTGCGTTGTGATGACAAGGGCATGGTGAATTGGTCTCAAAAGTTTCATGGATTATTGTGATGACAAGGGCACGGAACACTTCGATACATGGGTCATGGTGGATTGTAATGACAATGGCATTTAGCATTGTGATGAGAAGGGCATCAAGCATTGGGATCACAAGCGTCATGGAGCTTTGTGATGACAAGGGCATGGAGCAATATGATGAGAGGCTTCATGGAGCATTGTGATCACAATGGCATGGAGCATTGTGATGCCAAGGGTCATGGAGCTTTGTGATGACAAAGCTCATGGAGCATTTTGATGACAAGGTCGAGGTGCGTTGTGATGAGAAGGGCAGGGAGCATTGTGATAACAGGGTCTTAGAGCAATTTGATGAAAAAGGTCATGGAACATTTTGATGAGAGTGGTTATGGAAAATTGTGATGTCAGTGGTCATGGAGCATTGTGATGAAAAGGGTATTGGAGTATTTTGATGACAGGGTTTATGGAACATTGTGATGTCAAGGGTCATGGAGAATTTAATGATAAGAGCTTGTAGCATTGTGATGATAGGGGTCATGGAACATTGTGATGACAGGGGTGAGGGAGTATTGTGAAGACTAGTGATGGAACATTGTGATATCAGTGGTGAGAGAGCATTTTGATGAGAAGTGCATGGAGCATTGTGATGACACGGTTTATGGAGCATTGTGGTGACACGGATGAGGATCATTGTGATGATATGGGTCAAAAAGCATTGTGCTGAAAAGCGCATGGAGCATTGTGATGACAAGTGTCATGGATCATTGTGCTGACAAAGGCATGGTGCATTTTGATGACAAGGGTCACAGAGCATTGTGATGAATATTTCAGGGAGCACTGTGGTGACCAAAGTCACAGAGCCTTCTGTGACAAGGGCATGAACCATTGTGATGACAAAGGTCATGAAGCATTTTGATGACTGGAGTCACGGAGCATTGGGATGACAGGGGTCATGGAGCATTGTGATGACAGGTTTCATGGGGCATTGTGATGAGAAGGTCATGGAGCATTGGGCTGAGAATGTTCATCGAGTATTGTGATGACAGGGCTCATGTGGCATTTTCATGACAACGGAATGGAGCATTGTGATGAAAAGGGCATGGAGCATGGTGATGAGAAGGCCATGGAGAATTCTGAAGTCATGTGTCATGAAGCTTTGTGATGACAAGGGCATGGAGCATTGTGATTACAGGGGTCTTGGAGCATTGTGAAGAAAATGGCATGGATCATTGTGATTAAAAAGGCATGGAGCCTTGTCATGACAGGGTTCAAGGAGCATACTGACGACAAGTGTCAGGGAGCATTGTGATGACAAGAGTATTGAGCATTGTGATGACAAAGGTCATGGAGTATTGTGAATAGAAGACCATGGATAATTGTGATGATGAGCGTCATGGGGCGTTGTGATGACAAGTGTTATGGAACATTGTGATCACGAGGGTTTGGAGCATTGTGATGACAGAGGTCATGGAGCATATTGATTTCATTTTGATGACAATTGCATGAAGCATTATGATGATGGGCATGGTGCATTGTGATGACACGGTTCATTGAGCATTGAGATGAAAAGGGGCATGGAACATTGTGATTACAGGGGTCTTGGAGCATTGTGATGATGAGGGCATGGAGCATCGTAAATGAGAAGGCCATGGAGCATTCTGATGACATGTGTCATGGAGCTTTGTGATGACAGAGGTAATGGAGCACTGTGATGACAAGGGCATGGAGCACTGGTCTGAAATATTTCAATGATTATTATGATGAGAGTGGGCATGGATCATTGTGATGACAAGGGCACAGAACACTTTGATACATGGGTCATCAGGATTGTAATGACAAGTGCATGGAACACTGTGATGAGAAAGGCATCGAGCATTGGTATCACAAGCGTCATGGAGCTTTGTGATGACAAGGGCATGGAGCAATGTGATGAGAGGCTTCATGGGCATTGTGATGACTATGGCATGGAGCATTGTGATGCCAAGGGTCATGGAGCTTTCTGATGACAAAGGTCATGGAGCATTTTGATGACAAGGTCGTGGTGCATTGTGATGAGAAGTGCAGCGAGCATTGTGATAAGAGGTTCATGGAGCAATTTGATGAAAAAGGTCATGGAACATTTTGATGAGAGTGGTTATGGAAAATTGTGATGACAGGGGTCATGGAGCATTGAGATGAAATGGGTAATGTAGCATTTTGATGACACGGGTTATGGAACATTGTGATGGCAGGGGTCATGGAGCATTTTGATGATAAGTGCGTGTAGCATTGTGATGATAGGGGTCATGGAATATTGTGATGACAGCGGTGAGGGAATATTGTGAAGACTAGCGATTGAATATTGTGATACCTGTGGTGAGAGGGCATTTTGATGAGAAGTGCATGGAACATTGTGATGACAAGGTTTATGGAGCATTGTGATGACTATGATGTGGAGCATTGTGATGACAAGCGCATGATACATTGTGATGCCAAGGGTCAAGGAGCATTGTGATGACAAGCGCATAGAGCATTGTGATGACAAGTGTCATGGATCATTGTGCTGACAAATGCATGGTGCATTGTGATGACAAGGGTCACAGAGCATTGTGATGAAATGTTCATGGATCATTGAGGTGACAAATGACACAGAGCTTTGTGTGAAAAGGGCATGGACCATTCTGATGACAAAAGTCATGAAGCATTGTGATGACTGTGGTCACGGACCATTGTGATGACAGACGTCATGGAGCACGGTGATGACAGGATTCATGGGGCATTGTGATGAGAAGGTCATGGAGCATTGGGCTGAAAATATTCAAGGAGTATTGTGAAGACAGGGGTCATGGGGCAATTTGATGACAAGGGAAAGGAGCATTGTGATGAAAAGGGCATGGAGCATGGTGATGAGAAGGCCATGGAGCATTCTGAAGACATATGTCATGAAGCTTTGTAATGACAAGGACATGGAGCATTGTGATTACAGGGGTCTTGGAGCATTGTCAGGAAAAGGGCATGGATCTTTTTGAATAAAAAGGTATGGAGCCTTGTCATGACAGGTTTCAAGGAGCATACTGACGACAAGTGTCAGGGAGCATTGTGATGAAAAGTGTATTGAGCACTGTGATGACAAAGTTCATGGAGTATTGTGAATAGAAGGCCATGGATAATTGTGATGATGAGCGTCATGGGGCGTTGTGATGACAAGTGTTATGGAACAATGTGATCACAAGGGTTTGGAGCATTGTGATGACAGAGGTCATGGAACATTTTGATTTCATTTTGATGACAATAGCATGAAATATTATGATGATGGGCATGGTGCATTTTGATGACACGGTTCATTGAGCATTGAGATGAAAAGGGGCATGGAACATTGTGATTACAGGGGTCTTGGAGCATTGTGATGATGAGGGCATGGAGCATCGTAAATGAGAAGGCCATGGAGCATTCTGATGACATGTGTCATGGAGCTTTGTGATGACAGAGGTAATGGAGCACTGTGATGACAAGGGCATGGAGCACTGGTCTGAAATATTTCAATGATTATTATGATGAGAGTGGGCATGGATCATTGTGATGACAAGGGCACAGAACACTTTGATACATGGGTCATGGAGGATTGTAATGACAAGTGCATGGAACACTGTGATGAGAAATGCATCGAGCATTGGTATCACAAGCGTCATGGAGCTTTGTGATGACAAGGGCATGGAGCAATGTGATGAGAGGCTTCATGGGCATTGTGATGACTATGGCATGGAGCATTGTGATGCCAAGGGTCATGGAGCTTTCTGATGACAAAGGTCATGGAGCGTTTTGATGACAAGGTCGTGGTGCATTGTGATGAGAAGTGCAGCGAGCATTGTGATAAGAGGTTCATGGAGCAATTTGATGAAAAAGGTCATGGAACATTTTGATGAGAGTGGTTATGGAAAATTGTGATGACAGGGGTCATGGAGCATTGAGATGAAATGGGTAATGTAGCATTTTGATGACACGGGTTATGGAACATTGTGATGGCAGGGGTCATGGAGCATTTTGATGATAAGTGCGTGTAGCATTGTGATGATAGGGGTCATGGAATATTGTGATGACAGCGATGAGGGAATATTGTGAAGACTAGCGATGGAATATTGTGATACCTGTGGTTAGAGGGCATTTTGATGAGAAGTGCATGGAACATTGTGATGACAAGGTTTATGGAGCATTGTGATGACTATGATGTGGAGCATTGTGATGACAAGCGCATGGTACATTGTAATGCCAAGGGTCAAGGAGCATTGTGATGACAAGCGCATAGAGCATTGTGATGACAAGTGTCATGGATCATTGTGCTGACAAATGCATGGTGCATTGTGATGACAAGGGTCACAGAGCATTGTGATGAAATGTTCATGGAGCATTGTGGTGACAAATGACACAGAGCTTTGTGTGAAAAGGGCATGGACCATTCTGATGACAAAAGTCATGAAGCAATGTGATGACTGTGGTCACGGACCATTGTGATGACAGACGTCATGGAGCACGGTGATGACAGGATTCATGGGGCATTGTGATGAGAAGGTCATGGAGCATTGGGCTGAAAATATTCAAGGAGTATTGTGAAGACAGGGGTCATGGGGCAATTTGATGACAAGGGAAAGGAGCATTGTGATGAAAAGGGCATGGAGCAGGGTGATGAGAAGGCCATGGAGCATTCTGAAGACATATGTCATGAAGCTTTGTAATGACAAGGACATGGAACATTTTGATTACAGGGGTCTTGGAGCATTGTCAGGAAAAGGGCATGGATCTTTTTGATTAAAAAGGTATGGAGCCTTGTCATGACAGGTTTCAAGGAGCATACTGACGACAAGTGTCAGGGAGCATTGTGATGACAGGTGTATTGAGCACTGTGATGACAAAGTTCATGGAGTATTGTGAATAGAAGGCCATGGATAATTGTGATGATGAGCGTCATGGGGCGTTGTGATGACAAGTGTTATGGAACAATGTGATCACAAGGGTTTGGAGCATTGTGATGACAGAGGTCATGGAACATTTTGATTTCATTTTGATGACAATAGCATGAAATATTATGATGATGGGCATGGTGCATTTTGATGACACGGTTCATGGACCATTGAGATGAAAAGGGGCATGGAGCATTGTGATTACAGGGGTCTAGGAGAATTGGTTGACAAGCGCATGGAGCATCGTGAATGAGAAGGCCATGGAGCATTCTGATGACATGCATCATGGAGCTTTGTGATGACAAGAACATGGAGCATTGTGATGACATGGGTTATGGAGCCTTGTGATGACAAGGCCGTGGAACATTGTAATGGTAGGTGTCATGGAGCATTGTTATAACGGGTAATGGACCATTTTGATGACAAGGGCATGGAGCATTGGTCTGAAAAGTTTCATGGCTTATTGTGATGAGAGGGGGCATGGAGCATTGTGATGACAAGGGCACGGAACACTGTGATACATGGGTCATGGCGGTTTTCAATGAAAAGGGCATGGAGCATTGTGTTAAGAAGAGCATCGAGCATTGTGATGAAAAGCATCATGGAGCCTGTGATGACAATTACATGGATCAATGTGATGAGAGTGTTCATGGAGCATTTTGATGACAATGGCATGGAGCATTGTGATGCCAAGGGTCATGGAGCTTTGTGATGACAAAGGTCATAGAGCATTTTGATGACAAGGGCGTGATGCACTCTGATGAGAAGGGCAGAGAGCATTGTGATGAAATGGTCATGGAGCAATTTGATGAAAAGTGTCATGGGATATTTTAATGAAAGGGGTTATGGAACATTGTGATGTCAGGGGTCATGGAGCATTATGATGAAAAGGGTCATGGAGCATTTTGATGACAGGGGTCCTGGAACATTGTGATGAAAGGGGTGAGGGAGTATTGTGATGACTATTGATGGAACATTATGATATCCGTGGTGGGACAGCATTTTGATGGGAAGTGCATGGAGCATTGTGATGACAAGATTTATGGAGCACTGTGATGAAAAGGTTGTGGAGCACTGTGATGACGAGCGCATGGCGCATTGTGATCACACAGGTCATGGGGCATTGTGCGGACAAGCGCATGGAGCATTGTGATGACAATGGTCATGGAGCATTTTGCTGACAAATGTATGGAGCATAGTGATGAAATGGGTAACAGAGCATTGTGATGAAAATTTCATGGAGCATTGTGGTGACAAATATCACAGAGCCTTTTGATGATGAGGGAATGAACCATTGTGTTGACAAAGGTCATAAAGCATTGTGATGACTGGAGTCACGGAGCATTGTGATGACAAGGTCCTGGAGCATTGTGATGAGAGGACGATGTAGCCTTGTGATGACAATTCTCATGGAGCATTCTGATGAAAACTGGCATAGAGCATTGTGATTACAGGGGTCTTGGATCCGTGTGATGACAAGGCCGTGGAACATTGTGATGGCAGGGGTCATGGAGCATTGTTATGACATGGGCAATGGAGCATTGTGATTACAAGGGCATCGAGCATTTGTCTGAAAATTTTCATGGATTATTGTGATGAGAGTTGGCATGGAGCGTTGTGATGAAAAGGGCATGGAACACTGTGATACATGGTCATGGAGGATTTTAATGACAAGGGCATGGAGCAATGTGATGAGAGGCACCATGGAACATTGTGATGACAAGGCCAGGGATCATTGTAATGACAAAGGTCTTGGAACATTTTGATGACAACATTCACAGATTATTGTGTTGTCAAGGGTCATGGAGCGTAGTGATGACAGTGGTCATGGAGCATTGTGATGACAGGGGTCGTGGAGAATTGGGCTGAAAATGTTCATGGAGTATTGTGATGACAGGGGTAATGGGGCATTGTGATGACAAGGGAATGGAGCATTGTGATGACAAGGTCCTGGAGCATTGTGATGAGAAGACCATGGAGCCTGGTGATGACAAGTCTCATGGAGCATTCTGATGAAAAAGTGCATGGAGCATTGTGATTACAGGGGTCATGGAGCATTGTGATGACAAGGGCATGGAGCATTGTGATGCCAAGGGTCATGGAGCTTTGTGATGACAAAGTTCATGGAGCAATTTGATGACAAGGTCGTGGTGCATTGTGATGAGAAGGGCAGGGAGCATTTTGATGACAGTGTCATGGAGCAATTTGATGAATAGGATCATGGAACATTTTGATGACAGTGGTTAGGGAACATTGTTATGGCAGGGCTCATGGAGCATTGTGATGAAAAGGGTCATGGAGCATTTTGATGGCAGGGGTTATGGAACATTGTGATGTCATGGTTCATGGAGCATTGTGATGATAAGATCATGTGGCATTGTCATGACAGGGATCATGGAACATTGTGATGACAGGGGGGAGAGAGCATTTTGATGAGAAGTGCATGGAGCATTGTGATGACAAGGTTTTTGGAGCACTGTAACGACAAGGATGTGGAGCATTGTGATGACAAGCGCATGGCGCACTGTGATGACATGGGTTATGGAGCATTGTGCTGACAAGTGCATGGAGCATTGTGATGACAAGGGTCATGTAGCATTGTGCTGACAAAGGCATGGAGCATGGTGATGACAAGGATCACAGAGCATTGTGATGAAAAGTTCATGGAGCTTTGTGGTGACAATTGTCATAGAACCTTGTGTGACGAGGACATGGACCATTGTGATGACAAATGTCATGAAGCCTTGTGATGACTGGAATCACAGAGCATTGAGATGACAGGGGTCTTGGAGCACTGTGATGACAAGGACATGGAGCATTGTGATGAGAAGGCCATGGAGCATTCTGATGACATGCATCATGGAGCTTTGTGATTAAGGTTATGGAGCATTGTGATTACACAGGTCTTGGAGCATTGTGATGAAAATGGTATGGATCATTGTGATGAAAAAGAATGGAGCCTTTTCATGACAGGGTTCAAGGAGCATACTGATGAAAAGTGTCAGGGAGCATTGTGATGACAAGTGTATTGAGCATTGTGATGACAAAGTTCATGGAACACTGTGATGAGAAGGCCATGGATAATTGTGATGATGAGTGTCATGGTGCATTGTGATGACAATGGTAATGGAACATTGTGATCACAAGGGTTCTTAGCATTTTGATGACAGAGGTCATGGAGCATATGGATTTCATTGTGATGACAATAGCAAGAAGCATGATGACGATGGACACGGTGCATTGTGATGACAGGGTCATGGAGCAATTAGATGAAAAGTGTCATGGAACATTTTGATGACAGTGGTTATGGAACATTGTGATTTCAGGGGTCTTGGAGCATTGTGATGTAAAGGGTGATGGAGCATTTTGATGACAGAGGATATGGAACATTTTGATGTCAGGGGTCATGGAGCATTGTGATGATAAGGGCATGTAGCATTGTGATGACAGAGGTCATGGAAAATTGTGATGACAGTGTTGAGGGAGTATTGTGATGACTAGTGATGGAACATTGTGATATCAGTGCTGAGAGAGCATTTTGATGAGAAGTGCCTGGAGCACTGTGATAACAAAGTTTATGGAGCATTGTGATGACAAGATTTATGGGGCATTGTGATGACAAGGCTGTGGAGAATTGTGATGACAAGTGCATGGCGCATTTTGATGACATGGATCATGGAGCATTGTGCTGAGAACTGAATGGAGCATTGTGAAGACAAGATTCATGGAGCCTTGTGCTGACAAAGGCATGGAACATTGTGATGACAACGATCACAGAGCATTGTGATGAAAAATTCATGGAGCATTGTGGTGACAATGGTCACAGAGCCTTGTGATGACGAGGGCATGGAGCATTGTGATGAAAAAGGTCATGAAGCATTGTGATGACTGGAGTCACGGAGCATTGTGATGACAAGGGTATGGAGCATTGTGATGACTGGGGCATGGTTCATTGTTCTGACAAGTTTCATGGTTTATTGTGATGACAGTGGGCATGGCACATTCTGATGACAAGGTCATGGGGCATTGTGATGAGAAGATCATGGAGTACTGTGAAGACAGGGGTCAGGGAGCATTGTGATGACATATGTCATGGTCCATTTTGATGACAATGGCATGGAGCATTGTGATGCCAAGTGTCATGGAGGAATGTGATGACAAAGTTAATGGAGCATTGTGATGACAGGGGTTTGGAGCATTGTGAGGACAAGGGTCATGGAGCATTTTGATGACAAGGGCATGGAGGATTGTGATGACAAGGGCCATTGAGAATTCTGATGACAAGTTCGTGAAGCATTGTGATGAAAAGCACATGGAGCTTGCTATGAGAGGGGTCATTGAGCATTGCGATGACAAGTGCATGGAGAATTGTGATGACAAGAGCATGTAACATTGTGATGAGAAGTGTCATGGAGCATTGTGATGGAAAGACCGTGGAGCATTGTGATGAGACGATCATGGATATTTGTGATGATGAGCGTCATGGAGCACTGTAATGACAAGGGGCATGGAGAATTGTGATGACAGGTGTCATGGATCATTGTGATGACAGGGATCATGGAGCATTGTGATGACAAGGGTCTTGGAGCATTCTGATGACAAGCTTGTGGAGTATTGTGATGACAATGGCATGGAGCATTGTGAGAAAAAGGGCATGGATCATTGTGATGAAAAAGGCATAGAGCCTTTTCATGACAGGGTTTAAGGAGCATTCTGAGGAAAAGTGTTAGGGAGCATTGTGATGACAGGTGTATTGAGCATTGTGATGACAAAGTTCATGGAGCATTGTGATTACAAGGGCATGGAGTATTGTGATGGCAGGCATCATGGAGCGTTGTGATGACAAGTGTTATGGAACATGGTGATCACAAGTGTTTGGAGCATTGTGATGACAGAGGTCATGGATCATTTTGATTTGAAGAATCATGGAGCATAGTGATGACAAGGGCATGAAGCAATGTGATCCCAAGGTTCATGGAGGATTGTGATGACACTGGTAATGGAGAATTGTGAGGACAAGTGCATGGAGCATTGTGATGACAAGGTCATGTAGCATTTTGCTGACAAAGGCATGGAGCACCGTGATGACAAGTGTCATGGAGCTCTGTGACGACAAGCGTCAAGGACCATTGTGATTACAGGGGTCATGGAGCATGGGGAAGACAAGCTCATGGAATATTCTGATGACAAGTGGCATGGATCATTTTGATGACTGTAGTCATGTAGCATTGTGATGACATGGGTCATGGAGCATTGTGAAGAGAAGGTCATGGAGCATTGGGCTGAAAATATTCATGGAGTACTATGATGACAGGGGTCATGGAGCATTGTGATGAGAAGGGAATGGAGCAATGCGATGAGAAGTTCCTGGAGCATTGTGATGAGACGGCCATGGCATCTTGTGATGAAAATTGTCATGGAGCATACTGATAAAAAGGTTCATGGAGCATTGTGATTACAGGGGTTTTGCAGCATTGAGAAGACCAGGGCATGGAGCATTGTGATGAGAAGGCCATGGAGCATTCTGATGACATGCGTCATGGAGCTTTGTGATGAAAAGGACATGGAGCATTGTGATACGAGGGGTCTTGGAGGATTGTGATGAAAAGAACATGGATCATTGTGAGGAAAAATGCATGGAGCCTTCTCATGACAGGGTTCAAGGAGCATACTGACGACAAGTGTCAGGGAGCATTGTGATGACAAGTGTATTGAGCATTGTGATGACAAAGGTCATGGAGCATTGTGATGAGAAGACCATGGATAATTGTAATGACCAGCGTCATGGGGCATTGTGATGACAAGTGTTATGGAACATTGTGATCACAAGGTTTTGGAGCATTGTGATGACAGAGATCATGGAGCATTTTGATTTCATTGTGATGACAATAGCATGAAGCATTATGATGATGGGCATGGTGCATTGTGATGACAGGGTTCATGGAGCATTGAGATGAAAAGGGAAAGGAGCATTGTGATGAGAAGGCCATGGAGCATTCTGATGACATGCATCATGGAGCTTTGTGATGACAAAGACAAGGAGCATTGTGATTAGAGGGGTCTTGGAGCATTGTGATGACAAGGGTCATGGAGGCTTGTGATGACAAGGCCATGGAACCATGTGATGGCATGTGTCATGGAGCATTATAATGACAGGGGTAATGGAGCATTGTTATGACATGGCATGGAGCATTGGTCTGAAAAGTTTCATGGATTATTGTGATGAGACGGGGCATGGAGCATTGTGATGACAAGGGCACGGAACACTATGATACATAGGTCATGGAGGATTGTAATGATAAGGGCATGGAGCATTGTGATGAGAAGGGCATCAAGCATTGTGATGACAAGCGTCATGGAGCTTTGTGATGACAAGGGCATGGAGCAATGTGATGAGACGGTTCAAGGAGCATTTGATGATAATGGCATGGAGCATTGTGAAGCCAATGGTCATGGAGCTTTGTGATGACAAATGTCATGGAGCATTTTGATGACAAGGCCGTGGTGCATTGTGATGAGAAGTGCAGGGAGCATTGTGATGACAGGGTCATGTAGCAATTTGATCAAAAGGGTCATGGAACATTTTGATGAGAGGGGTTATCGAAAATTGTGATGTCAGGTGTCATGGAGAATTGTGATGAAAAGACTCATGGAGCATTTTCTGAGAGGGATTATTGAACATTCTGATGTCAGGGGGCATGGAGTATTGTGAGGAAACGGGTCATGGAGCATTTTTATGACAGGTGATATGGAACATTGTGATGTCAGGGCTCATGGAGCATTGTGATTATAAGGGCATATAGCATTTGGATGACAGGGGTCATGGAACATTGTGATGACAGGGGTGAGGGAGTATTGTGATGACTAGTGATGGAACACTGTGATATCATTGGTGAGAGAGCATTTTGATGAGAAGTACATGGAGCATTGTGATGACAAGGTTTATGGAGCATTTTGATGACAAGGATGTGGAGCATTGTGATGACAAGCACATGGCGCAATGTGATGACATGGGTTATGAAGCATTGTGCTGACAAGCGCATGGAGCATTGTGATGACAAGGGTCATTGAGCATTGTGCTGACAAACGCATGGAGCATTGTGATGACAAGGGTGACAGAGAATTGTGATGAAAAGTTCATGGAGCATTGTGGTCACAAATGTCACAGGGCCTTCTGTGACGAGGTCATGGACCATTGTGATGACAAATGTCATGAAGCACTGCAATGACTGTAGTCACGGAGTATTGTGATTACAGGGTTCTTGGAGCATTGAGAAGACCAGGGCATGGAGCATTGTGATGAGAAGGCCATGGAGCATTCTGATGACATGTGTCATGGAGCTTTGTGATGACAAGGGCAGGGAGCATAGTGATTACAGGGGTCTTGGAGCATTGTGATGAAAAGGGAATGGATCATTGTGATAAAAAAGGCATGGAGCCTTTTCACAACAGGCTTCATGAAGCATACTAATGACAAGTGTCAGGCAGCATTGTAATGATAAATGTATTGAGGATTGTGATGACAAATGTCATGGAACATTGTGATGAGAAAACCATTCATAATAGTGATGACGAACGTCATGGGGCATTTTGATGACAAGTGTTATGGAACACTGTGATCTCAAGGATTTGGAGCATTGTGGTGACAGATGTCATGGACCATTTTGATTTCATTGTGATGACAATAGCATGAAGCATTATGATGAGGGGCATGGTGCATTGTGATGACAGGGTTCATGAAGAATTGAGATGAAAAGGGGCATGGAGCATTGTGATTACAGAGGCCTTGGAGCATTGTGATGACAAGGGCATGGAGCATTGTGGTGACAAGGTCATGGAGTATTGTGAAGACAGGTGTCAGGGAGCATTGTGATGACATATGTCATTGTCCAATGTGATGACAATGGCATGGAGCATGGTGATACCAAGTGTCATGGAGGATTGTGATGACAAAGGTAATGGAGCATTTTGATGACAAGGGCTTGGAACATTGAGATGACAAAGGGCATGGAGCATTGTGATGACAAGCGGATGGAGCATTCTGATGAAAAGGTGCATGGAGCATTGAGATTACAGGGGTTTTGAAGCAATGTGATTACAAGGGCATGGAGCATTGTGATGAGAAGGCAATGGAGCATTCTGATGACATGCGTCATGGATTTTTGTGATGACAAGTACATGGAGCATTGTGATTACAGGGGTCTTGGAGCATTGTGATGAAAAGGGAATGGATCATTGTGATGAAAAATTCATGGAGCCTTGTCATGACAGTGTTCAAGGAGCATACTGATGACTACAGTCAGGGAGCATTCTGATGATAAGTGTATTGAGCATTGTGATGACAAAGATCATGGAGCATTGTGATGAGAAGACCATGGATAATTATGATGACCAGCGTCATGGGGCATTGTGATTACAAGAGTTATGGAACATTGTGATCAGAAGGGTTTGGTGCATTGTGATGACAGAGGTCATTGAGCATTTTGATTTCATTGTGATGACAATAGCATAAAATATTATGGTGATGGGAACAGTGCATTGTGATGACAGGGTTCATGGTGCCTAGAGATGAAAAGGGGCATGGAGCATTGTGATTACAGGGGAGTTGGAGCATTGTGATGACAAGGGCATAGAGCATTGTGATGAGAAGACAATGGAGCACTCTAAAGACATGTGTCATGGAGCTTTGTGATGACAAGGGCATGGAAAATTGTGATTACAGGGGTCATGGAATATTGTGATGACAGGGGTGAGGGAGTATTGTGATGACTAGTGATGGAACATTGTGATATCAGTGGTGAGAAGGCATTTTGAGGAGAAGTGAATGGAGCATTGTGATGACAAGATTTATGGGGCATTTTGATGACAAGGATGTGGAGCATTGTGATGACAAGTGCATGGTGCATTGTGATGACATGGGTTATGGAGCATTTTGCTGACACGCGCATCGAGCATTGTGATGACAAGGGTCATGGAGCATTGTGCTGACAAAGGCATGGAGCTTTGTGATGAGAAGGGTCACAGAGCATTGTGATAAAAATTTCATGGAGCATTGTGGGGACAAAGGTCACAGAGCTTTGTGGGACCAGGTCATGGACCATTGTGCTGACAAATGTCATGAAGCATTGTGATGACTGAAGTCACAGAGCATTTGATAACAGTGGCCTTGGAGCATTGTAATGAAAAGGGAATGGATCATTGTGATTAAATAGTCATGGATCCTTGTCATGACAGTGTTCAAGGAGCATACTGATGTCAAGTGTCAGGGAGCATTGTGATGAATAGTGTATTGAGCATTGTGGTGACAAAGGTCATGGAGCATGGTGATGAGAAGACCTTGCATAATTGTGATGACAAGGGTCATGGAGTATTGTGATGACAAGTGTTATGGAACATTGTGATCAGAAGGGTTTGGAGCATTGTGATGACAGAGGTCATGGAGCATTTTAATTTCATTGTGATGACAATAGCATGAATCATTATGATGATGGGCGTGGTGCATTGTGATGACAGTGTTCATGGAGCTTTGAGATGAAAAGGGGCATGGAGAATTGTGATTATAGAGGTCTTGGTGCATTGTGATGACAAGGGTCATGGAGCCTTGTGATGACAAGGCCGTGGAACATTGTGATGGCAGGGGTCATGGAGCATTGTTATGACAGGTGTAATGGAGTATTGTGATGACAAGGTCATGGAGCAATGTGATGAGAGATTTCATTGAGCATTGTGATGACAATGGCATGGAGCATTGTGAGGCCAAGTGTCAGGGAACTTTGTGATGACAAATGTCATGGGGCATTTTGACGACAAGTGCATGGTGCATTGAGATGAAAAGGACAGGCAGCATTGTGATACAGGGTCATGGAGTAATTTATTGAAAAGGGTCATGGAATATTTTGATGACAGTGGTTATGGAACATTGTGATGTAAAGGGTCATGAAGCATTGTGATGAAATGGTCATGGAGCATTTTGTGACAGGGGTGTTGGAACATTGTGATGTCAGGGGTCATGTAGCATTGTGATGATAAGGGCATGTAGCACTGTGATGACAGGGGTCATGGAACACTGTGATGACAGGGGTGAGGGAGTATTGTGATGACTAGTGATGTAACATTGTGATATATGTGGTGAGAGAGCATTTGGATGAGAAGTGCATGGAGCATTGTGATGACCAGTGTTATGGAGCATAGCAATGATAAAGATGTGGAGTATTGTGATGACAAGCGCATGGCGCATTGTGATGACATGTGTCATGGAGCATTGTGCTGACAAGCGCATGGAGCATTTTGATGACAAGTGTCATGGAGCATTGTGCTGAAAAAGGCATGGAACATTTTGATGACAAGGGACACAGAGCATTGTGATGAAATATTCATGGAGCATTGTGGTGAAAAAGATCACAGAGCCTTGTGTGAAGAGGGCATGGACCACTGTGATGACAAAGGTCTTGAAGCATTGTGATGACTGGAGTCACGGAGCACTGTGATGACATGGGTCATGGAGCATTGTGATGAGAAGGGCATGGAGCAATGTGATGACAGGGGCATGGAACATTGGTCTGACAAGTTTCATGGATTATTGTGATGACAGTGGGCATGGAGCTTTGTGATGACAAGGGCATGGAGCATTGTGGTGACAAAGGCATGGGGCATTTTGATGACAAGGAACACAGAGCACTGCGATGAAATATTCATGGAGCATTGTGGTGAAAATGATCACAGAGCCTTGTGTGAAGAGGGCATGGACCACTGTGATGACAAATGTCTTGAAACATTGTGATGACTGGAGTCACGGAGCATTGTGATGACAGGGGTCATGGATCATTGCTCTTAAAAGATTTATGGATTATTGTGATGAGAGTGGGCATGGCGCATTGTGATGACAAGGGCATGGAACATTGTGATGACAAGGTCGTGGAGTATTGTGAAGACAGGTGTCAGGGAGCCTTGTGATGACATATGTCATTGTCCATTTTGATGACAATGGCATGGAGCATTGTGATACTAAGTGTCATCGAGGATTGTGATGACAAAGGTAATGGAGCATTTTGATGACAATGGCTTGGAACATTGTGATGACATGCGTCATGGAGCATTGTGATGACAAGGGCATCGAGCATTGTGATGACAAGGGCCATTCAAAATTTTGAAGACAACTTCGTGAAGCATTGTGATGACAAGCGCATGGAGTTTGCTATGACAGAGGTCATAGAGCATTGCGATGAAAAGTGCATGGAGAATTGTGATGACAAGTTCATGTAACATTGTGATTAGAAGTGTCACGAAGCATTGTGATGACAAGGACGTGGAGAATTGTAATGACATGGGACATGGAGCATTGTGATGAACAGGGCATGGAGAATTGTGATAGCAAGACCGTGGAGCATTGTGATGAGAAGACCATGGATAATTATGATGAAGAGCGTCATGGATCACTGTAATGACAAGGGGCATGGAGCATTGTGATGACAGGTGTCATGGAGCATTGGGATGAGAGGGGTCATGGAGCATTGTGATGACAAGGGTCATGGAGCATTGTGATGACAGGTTTCATGGACCATTGTGATGAGAGGGGTCATGGAGCATTGTGATGACAAGGGTCATGGAGCATTGTGATGACAGGTTTCATGGAGCATTGTGATGAGAGGGGTCATGGAGCATTGTGATGACAAGGGTCATGGAGCATTGTAATAAGAAGGTAATGGAGCATTGGCCTGAAAATATTCATGGAGTATTGTGATGTCATTGGTCAAGGAGCATTTTGATGGCAAGGGAATGGAGCATTGTTATGACAAGGTCCTGGAGCAGTGTGATGAGAAGACCATGGAGCCTTGTGATGACAAGTGTCATGGAGCCTTCTGATGAATAGGGGCTTGGAGCATTGTGATTACAGGGGTATTGGAGCATTGTGATGACAAGGGTAATGGAGCCTTGGATGCCAAGGCGGTGGAACATTGTGATGGCAGGGGTCATGGAGCATTGTTATGACAGGGGTAATGGAGCATTGTGATGACAAGGGCATGGAACATCGGTCTGAAAATTTCATGGATTATTGTGATGAGATTCGGCATGGAACGTTGTGATGACTAGGGCACGGAACACTGTAATACATGTGTCATGGAGGATTGTAATGACAAGGGCATGGAGCATTGTGATGAGAAGAGTATCGAGCATTGTGATGACCAGCGTCATGAAGCATTGTGGTGACAAGGGCATGGAGCAATGTGATGAGAGCTTTCATGTAGCATTGTGAAGAAATGGCATGGAGCACTGTGATGACAAGGGTCATGGAGCTTTGTTATGACAAAGGTCATGGAGCATTTTGATGACAAGGTCGTGGTGCACTGTGATGAGAAGGGCAGGGAGCATTGTGATGACAGGGTCATGGAGCAAATTGATGAAAAATGTCAAGGAACATTTTGATGACTGGGGTTATGGAACATTGTGATGTCAGGTGTCATGGAGCATTGTGATGATAAGGGCATGTAGCACTGTGCTGACAGTGGTCATGGAATATTGTGATGACAGGGGTGAGGGAGTATTGTGATGACTAGTGGTGGAACATTGTGATATCAGTGGTGAGAAGGCATTTTGAGGAGAAGTGCATGGAGCATTGTGATGACAAGATTTATGGAGCATTTTGATGACAAAGATGTGGAGCATTGTGATGACAAGTTCATGGTGCATTGTTATGACATGGGTTATGGAGCATTGTGCTGACACGTGCATCGAGCATTGTGATGACAAGGGTCATGGAGCATTGTGCTGACAAAGGCATGGAGTTTTGTGATGACAAGGGTCAAAGAGCATTGTGATAAAAATTTCATGGGGCACTGTGGAGACAAAGGTCACAGAGCTTTGTGTGACGAGGTCATGGACCATTGTGATGACAAGTGTAATGAAACATTGTGATGTCTGGGGTCAAGGAGCATTGTGATAACATGGGTCTTGGAGAATTGTGATGAAAACGGAATGGATCATTGTGATGAAAAAGGCATGGAGCCTTGTCATGACAGTGTTCAAGGAGCATACTAATGACAAGTGTCAGCGAGCATTGTGATGCCAAGTGTATTGAGCATTGTGGTGACAAAGGTCATGGAGCATTGTGATGAGAAGACCTTGCATAATTGTGATGACGAGCATCATGGGGCATGTGATGACAAGTGTTATGGAACATTGTGATTAGAAGGGTTGGGAGCATTGTGATGACAGAGGACATGGAGCATTTTGATTTCATTGTGATGACAATAGCATGAATCATTATGATGTTGGGCATGGTGCATTTTGATGACAGTGTTCATGGAGCATTGAGATGAAAAGTGGCATGGAGAATTGTGATTACAGAGGTCTTGGAGCATTGTGATGACAAGGGTCAAGGAGCCTTGTGATGTCAAGGCCGTGGAACATTGTGATGGCAGGGGTCATGGAGCATTTTTATGACAGGTGTAATAGAGCATTGTGATGACAAGGGAATGGAGCAATGTTATGAGAGATTTCATTGAGCATTGTGATGACAATGGCATGGAGCATTGTGATGCCAAGGGTCATGGAAATTTGTGATGACAAATGTCATGGGGCATTTTGAAGAAAAGGGCGGGGTGCATTGTGATGAGAAGGGCAGGGAGCATTGTGATGACAGGGTCATGGAGCAATCTGAATAAAAGGGTCATGGAATATTTTGATGACAGGGGTTATGGAATATTGTGATTACAGGGTCATGAAGCATTGTGATGAAATGGGTCATGGAACATTTTGTGACAGGGGTTATGGAACATTGTGATGTCTGGGGTCATGGAGCATTGTGATGATAAGGGCATGAAGCACTGTGGTGACAGTGGTCATGGAACATTGTGATGACAGTGGTGAGCGAGTATTGTAATGACTAGTGATGGAACATTGTGATATATGTGGTGAGACAGCATTTTGATGAGAAGTGCATGGAGCATTGTGATGACAAGTTTTAGGGAGCATAGCGATGAAAATGATGTGGAGTATTGTGATGAAAAGAGCATGGCACATTGTGATGACATTTGTCATGGAGCATTGTGCTGACAAGCGCTTGGATCATTTTGATGACAAGTGTCATGGAGCATTGTGCTGACAAGGGCATGGAGCATTGTGATGACAAGGGACACAGAGCATTGTGATGAAAATTTCATGGACCGTTGTGGTGACAAAGATGACAGAGTCTTGTGTGATGAGTGCATGTCGCATTGTGAGGACAAAGGTCATGAATCATTGTGATGACTGGAGTCACGGAGCATTGTGATGACAGGGGTCATGGAGCATTGTGATGACAAGGGCATGGAGCAATGTGATGACAGGGGCATGGAACATTTGTCTGACAAGTTTCATGGATTTTTGTGATGACAGTGGGCATGGCACACTGTGATGACAAGGGCATGGAACATTGTGATTACAACGGCATGGAGTATTGTGAAGACAGGTGTCAGGGAGCATTGTAATGACATATGTCATGTCCATTGTGATGACAATGGCATGGAGCATTGTGATACCAAGTGTCATGGAGTTTTGTGATGACAAATGTAATGGAGCATTTTGATGACAAGTGCTTGGAACATTGCGATGACAAGGGTCATGGAGCATTGTGATGACAAGGGCATGGAGCATTCTGATGAAAAGGTGCATGGAGCATTGAGATTACTGGGGTTTTGAAGCAATGTGATTACAAGGGCATGGAGCATTGTGATGAGAGATTTCATTCAGCATTGTGAAAACAATGGCATGGAGCATTGTGATGCAAAGTTTCAGGGAGCTTTGTGATGACAAATGTCATGGGGCATTATGATGACAAGTGCATGGTGCATTGAGATGAGAAGGACAGGGAGCATTGTGATGACAGGGTCATGGAGCAATTGGATGAAAAGGGTCATGGAATATTTTGATGACAGTGGTTATGGAACATTGTGATGTCAGGGGTCATTAAACATTGTGATGAAATGGGTCATGGAGCATTTTGTGACAGGGGTTATGGAACATTGTGATGTCAGGGGTCATGGAGCATTGTGATGATAAGGGCATGTAGCACTGTGATGACAGGGGTCATGGAACACGGTGATGACAGGGGTGAGGGAGTATTGTGATGACTAGTGATGTAACATTTTGATATATGTTGTGAGAGAGCATTGTGCTGACAAGCGCGTGCAGCATTTTGATGACAACTGTCATGGAGCATTGTGCTGACAAAGGCATGGAGAATTTTGATGACAAGGGACACAGAGCATTGTGATTTAATATTCATGGAGCATTGTGGTGAAAAAGATCACAGAGCCTTGTGTGACGAGGGCATGGACCATTGTGATGAGATAGGTCATGAAGCATTGTGATGACTGGAGTTACGGAGCATTGTGATGAAAGGGGTCATGGATCATTGTGATGACAAGGACATGGAGCAATGTGATGACAGGGGCATGGAACATGGGTCTGACAAGTTTCATGGGTTATTGTGATGACAGTGGGCATGGAGCATTGTGATGACAAGGGCATGGAGCATTGTGGTGACAAAGGCATGGAGCATATTGATGACAAGGGACACAGAGCATTGCGATGAAATATTCATGGAGCATTGTGGTGAAAAATATCACAGAGCCTTGTGTGAAGAGGTCATGGACAACTGTGGTGACAAAGGTCATGAAGCATTGTGATGACTGGAGTCATGGAGCATTGTGATGACAGGGGTCATGGAGCATTGCTCTGACAAGATTTGTGGATTAATGAGATGAGAGTGGGCATGGTGCATTGTGATGACAAGGGCATGGAACATTGTGATGACAAGGTCATGGAGTATTGTGAAGACAGGTGTCAGGGAGCATTGTGATGACATATGTCATTGTCCATTGTGATGACAATGGCATGGAGCATTGTGATACCAAATGTCATGGAAGATTGTGATGACAAAGGTAATGGAGCATTTTGAAGACAAGGGCTTGGAACATTGTGATGATAAGGGTCATGGATCATTGTGATTACAAGTGCATGGAGCATTGTGATGACAAGGGCCATTGAGAATTTTGATGACAACGTCGTGAAGCATTGTGATGACAAGCGCATGGAGCTTGCTATGACAGGGGTCATAGAGCATTGTGATGACAAACGCATGGAGCTTGCTATTACAGGGTTCATAGAGCATTGCGATGACAAGTGCATGAGGATTGTGATGAGAAGATCATGTAACACTGTGATGAGAAGTGTCACGAAGCATTTTGATGACAAGGCCGTGGAGAATTGTAATGACATGGGACATGGGGCATTGTGATGAACAGGGCATGGAGAATTGTGATAGCAAGACCGTGGAGCATTGTGATGAAAAGTCCATGGATAATTATGATGAAGAGTGTCATGGATCACTGTAATGACAAGGGGAATGGAGCATTGTGATGACAGGTGTCATGGAGCATTGTGATGAGAGGGGTCATGGAGCATTGTGATGACAAGGGTCATGGAGCATTGTGATGACAAGGTCCTGGAGCAGTGTGATGAGAAGACCATGGAGCACTGTGTTGAAAAGTCTCATGGAGAATTCTGATGAATAGGGGCATGGAGCATTGTGAATACAGGGGTCTTGGAGCATTGTGATGACAAGTGCATGGAGCATTGTGATGAGAAGGCCATGGAGCATTCTGATGACATGTGTAATGGATCTTTGTGATGACAAGGGCATGGAGCATTGTGATTACAGGGGTCTTGGAACATTGTGATGACAAGGGTCATGGAGCCTTGGATTCCAAGGCGGTGGAACATTGTGATGGCAGGGGTCATGGAGCATTGTTATGACAGGTGCAATGGAGCATTGTGATGACAAGGGCATGGAACATTGGTCTGAAAATTTCATGAATTATTGTGATGAGATTCGGCATAGAGCATTGTGATGACTAGGGCACAGAACACTGTGATACATGTGTCATGGAGGATTGTAATGACAAGGGCATGGAGCATTGTGATGAGAAGAGTATCGAGCATTTTGATGACAAACGTCATGGAGCATTGAGGTTACAAGGGCATGGAGCAATGTGATGAGAGCTTTCAAGTAGCATTGTGATTAAATTGCATGGAGCATTGTGATGTCAAGTGTCATGGAGCTTTGTGATGACAAAGGTCATGGAGCATTTTGATGACAAGGTCGTAGTGCATTGTAATGATAAGGTCATGTAGCACTGTGATGACAGTGGTCATAGAACATTGGGATGACAGGGGTCAGCAAGTATTGTGATGACTAGTGATGGAACATTGTGATATATGTGGTGAGAGAGCATTTTTATGAGAAGTGCATGGAGGATTGTGATGACAAATTTTATGGAACATAGCGATGAAAAGGATGTGGAGCATTGTATGAAAAGAACTTGGCATATTGTGATGACATTTGTAATGGAGCATTGTGCTGAGAGGCGCATGGAGCATTTTGATGACAAGTGTCATGGAGCATTGTGCTGACAAAGGCATGGAGCATTGTGATGACAAGGGACACAGAGCATTGTTAAGAAAATTTCATGGAGCATTGTGGTGACAAAGATCACAGAGCCTTGTGTGATGAGGGCATGGATCATTGTGATTAGAAAGGTCATGAATCATTGTGATGACTGGAATCACGGAGAACTGTGATGACAGGGGTCATGGAGCATTGTGATTACAAGGGCATGGAGCAATGTGATGACACGGGCATGGAACATTGGTCTGACATGTTTTATGGATTATTGTGATGAGAGTGGGCATGGCACATAGTGATGACAAGGGTATGGAACTTTGTGATGACAAAGTCATGGAATATTGTGAAGACAAGTGTCAGGGAGCATTGTGATGACATATGTCATTGTCCATTGTGATGACAATGGCATGGAGCATTGTGATACCAAGTGTCATGGAGGATTGTGATGACAAATTTAATGGAGCATTTTGATGACAAGGGCTTGGAACATTGCGATGACAAGGGTCATGGAGCATTGTGATGACAAGGGCATGGAGCATTCTGATGAAAAGGTACATGGAGCATTGAGATTACAGGGGTTTTGAAGCAATGTGATTACAAGGGCATGGAGCATTGTGATGAGAAGGCAATGGAGCATTCTGATGACATGCGTCATGGATATTTGTGATGACAAGGACATGGAGCATTGTGATTACAGGGGTCTTGGAGCATTGTGATGAAAAGGGAATGGATCATTGTGATGAAAAATGCATGGAGCCTTGTCATGACAGGGTTCAAGGAGCATACTGATGACAACTGTCAGGAAGCATTGTGATGATAAGTGTATTGAGCATTTTAATGATAAAGATCATGGAGCATTTTGATGAGAAGACCATGGATAATTGTGATGACCAGCGTCATGGGGCATTGTGATGACAAGAGTTATGGAACATTGTGATCAGAAGGGTTTGGTGCATTGTGATGACAGAGGTCATTGAGCATTTTGATTTCATTGTGATGACAATAGCATGAAATATTATGGTGATGGGCACGGTGCATTGTGATGACAGGGTTCATGGAGCATTGAGATGAAAAAGGGCATGGATCATTGTGATTACAGGTTGTTGGAGCATTGTGATGACAAGGGCATGGAGCATTGTGATGAGAAGGCCATGGAGCATTTTGATGACTTGCGTCATGGAGCTTTGTGATGACAAGGGCATGGAGAATTGTGATTATAGGGGTCATGGAATATTGTGATGACAGGTGTGAGGGAGTATTGTGATGACTAGTGATGGAACATTGTGATATCAGTGGTGAGAAGGCATTTTGAGGAGAAGTGCATGGAGCATAGTGATGACAAGGTTTATGGAGCATTTTGATGACAAGGATGTGGAGAATTGTGAGGACAATTGCATGGTGCATTGTGATGACATGGGTTATGTAGCATTGTGCTGACACGTGCATCGAGCATTGTGATGACAAGGGTCATGGAGCATTGTGTTGAAAAAGGCATGGAGCTTTGTGATGAGAAGGGTCACAGGGCATTGTGATAAAAATTTCATGGAGCATTGTGGTGACAAAAGTCACAGAGCTTTGTGTGACGAGGTCATGGCCCATTGTGATGACAAGTGTCATGAAGCATTGTGATGACTGGAGTCACGGAGCATTGTGATAACATGGGTCTTGGAGAATTGTGATGAAAAGGGAATGGATCATTGTGATGAAAAAGGCATGGAGCCTTATCATGACAGTGTTCAAGGAGCATACTGATGACAAGTGTCAGCGGGCATTGTGATGCCAAGTGTATTGAGCATTGTGGTGACAAAGGTCATGGAGTATTGTGATGAGAAGACCTTGCATAATTGTGATGACGAGCATCATGCGGCATGTGATGACAAGTGTTATGGTACACTGTGATCAGAAGGGTTTGGAAAATTGTGATGACAGAGGACATGGAGCATTTTGATTTCATTGTGATGACAATAGCATGAATCATTATGATGATGGGCATGGTGCACTGTGATGACAGTGTTCATGGAGCATTGAGATGAAAAGTGGCATGGAGAATTGTGACTACAGAGGTCTTGGAGCATTGTGATGACAAGGGTCATGGTGCCTTGTGATGACAAGCCTGTGGAACATTGTGATGGCAGGGGTCATGGAGCAATTTTATGACAGGTGTAATGGAGCATTGTGATGAAAAGGGCATGGAGCAATGTGATGAGAGATTTCACTGAGCATTGTGATGACAATGGCATGGAGCATTTGATGCCAAGGGTCATGGAGCTTAGTGATGACAAATGTCATGGGGCATTTTAATGACAAGGGCGTGGTGCATTGTGATGAGAAGGTCAGGGAGCATTGTGATGACAAGGTCATAGACCAATTTGAATAAAAGTGTCATGGAATATTTTGATGACAGTGGTTATGGAACATTTTGATGCCAGGGGTCATGAAGCATTGTGATGAAATGGGTCATGGAGCATTTTGTGACAGGGTTTATGGAACATTGTGATGTCAGGGCTCATGGAGCATTGTGATGATAAGGGCATGTAGCACTGTGATGACAGGGGTCATGGAACATTGTGATCACAGGAGAGAGCGAGTATTGTGATGACACATGATGGAACATTGTGATATATGTGGTGAGAGAGCATTTTGATGAGAAGTGCATGGAGCATTGTGATGACAATTTTATGGAGCATAGTGATGAAAAGGATGCGGAGCAATGTGAAGAATAGAGCATAGCACATTGTGATGACATGTGCCTTGGAGCATTGTGCTAACAACTGCATGGAGCATTTTGATGACAAGTGTCATGGAGCATTGTGCTGACAAAGGCATGGAGCATTGGGATCACAAGGGCCACAGAGTATTGTGATGAAAATTTCATGGAGCATTGGGGTGACAATGATCACAGATCCTTGTGTGATGAAGGCATGGACCATTGTGGTGAGAAAGGTCATGAATCATTGTGATGACTGGAGTCACGGAGCACTGTGATGACAGGGGTCATGGAGCATTGTGATGACAGGGCCATGGAGTAATTTGAATAAATGTGTCATGGAATATTTTGCTGACAGGGGTTATGGAACATTGTGATGTCAGGGGTCATGGAGCATTGTGATGACAAGTGCATGGAGCAATATGATGACAGGGGCATGGAACATTGTTCTGAAAAATTTCATGGATTATTGTGATGACAGTGGGCATGGAGCATTGAGATGACAAGGGCATGGAACATTGTGGTGACAAGGTCATGGAGTATTATGAAGACCGGTGTAAGGGAGCATTGTGATGAAATATGTCATTGTCCATGGTGATGACAATGGCATGGAGCATTGTGATAGCAAGTGTCATGGAGGATTGTGATGACAAAATTAATGCAGCATTTTGATGACAAGGGCTTGCAACATTGCGATGACAAGGGTCAAGAAGCATTGTGATGACAAGTGTCATGGAGGATTGTGATGACAAAGGTAATGGAGCATTTTGATGGCAAGGGCTTGTAACATTGCGATGACAAGGGTCATGGAGCAATGTGATGACAAGGGCATGAAGCATTCTGATGAAAAGGTGCATGGAGCATTGAGATTACAGGGGTTTTTAAGCAATGTGATTACAAGGGCATGGAACATTGTGATGAGAAGGCAATGGAGCATTCTGATGACATGCGTCATGGAGCTTTGTGATGACAAGGACATGGAGCATTGTGATTACAGGGGTCTTGGAGCATTGTAATGAAAAAGGAATGGATCATTGTGATGAAAAATGCATGGAGCCTTGTCATGACAGGGTTCAAGGAGCATACTGATGACTACTGTCAGGGAGCAATGTGATGATAAATGCATTGAGCATTGTGATGACAAAGATCATGGAGCATTGTGATGAGAAGACCATGGATAATTGTGATGACCAGCGTCATGGGGCATTGTAATGACAAGTGTTATGGAACATTGTGATCAGAAGGGTTTGGTGCATTGTGATGACAGAGGTCATTGAGCATTTTGATTACATTGTGATGAAAATAGAATGAAATATTATGGTGATGGGAACGGTGCATTGTGATGACAGGGTTCATGGAGCATTGAGATGAAAAGTGGCATGGATCATTGTGGTTACAGGGGTGTTGGAGCATTGTGATGACAAGGGCATGGAGCATTGTGATGAGAAGGCCATGGAGCATTCTGATGACATGCGTCATGGAGCTTTGTGAAGAAAAGGGCATGGAGAATTGTGATTACAGGGGTCATGGAATATTGTGATGACATGGGTGAGGGAGTATTGTGATGACTAGTGATGGAACATTGTGATATCACTGGTGAGAAAGCATTTTGAGGAGAAGTGCATGGAACATTGTGATGAAAATGTTTATGGAGAATTTTGATGACAAGGATGTGGAGCATTGTGATGACAAATGCATGGTGCATTGTGATGACATGGGTTATGGAGCATTGTGTTGACACGCGCATCGAGCATTGTGATGACAATGGTCATGGAGCATTGTGATGACAAGGGCATGGAGCACTGTGATAACAGGGGCATGGAACATTGGTCTGACATGTTTCATGGATTATTGTGATGACAGTGGGAATGGAGCATTGTGATGACAAGGGCTTGGAACATTGTGATGACAAGTTAATGGAGCATTGTGAAGACAGGTGTCAGGGAGCATTGTGATGACAAGGTTTATGGAGAATTTTGATGACAAGGATGTGGAGCATTGTGATGAAAAGTGCATGGTGCATTGTGACGACATGGGTTATGGAGCATTGTTCTGACATCGCATCCAGCATTGTGATGACAAGGGTCATGGAGCATTGTGCTGACAAACGCATGGAGCTTTGTGATGACAAGCGTCACAGAGCATTGTGATAAAAATTTCATGGAGCATTGTGGTGACAAAGGTCACAGAGCTTTTTTTGACGAGGTCATGGACCATTGTGACGACAAATGTCATGAAGCATTGTGAAGAATGGAGTCACGGAGCATTGTGATAACAGGGGTCTTGGAGCATTGAGATGAAAAGGTAATGGATCATTGTGATGAAAAATGCATGGAGCCTTGTCATGACAGTGTTCAAGCAGCAAATTGATGACAACTGTCAGGGTGCATTGTGATGATAATTGTATTGAGCATTGTGATGACAAAGATCATGGAGCATTGTGATGAGAAGACCATGGATAACTGTGATGACCAGCGTCATGGGGCATTGTGATGACAAGTGTTATGGAACATTGTGATCAGAAGGGTTTGGTGCATGATGACAGAAGTCATTGAGGATTTTGATTTCATTGTGATGACAATAGCATGAAATATTATGGTGATGGGCACGGTGCACTGTGTTGACAAGGTTCATGGAGCATTGAGATGAAAAGGGGCATGGGGAATTGTGATTACAGAGGTGTTGGAGCATTGTGATGACAAGGGCATGGAGCATTGTGATGAGAAGGCCATGGAGCATTCTGATGACATGCGTCATGGAGCTTTGTGATGACAAGGACATGGAGAATTGTGATTACAGGGGTCATGGAATATTGTGATGACAGGGGTGAGGGCGTATTGTGATGACTAGTGATGGAACATTGTGATATCACTTGGGAGAAAGCATTTTGAGGAGAAGTACATGGAGCATTGTGATGACAAGGTTTATGGAGCATTTTGATGACAAGGATGTGGAGCATTGTGATGACAAGTTCATGGTGCTTTGTGATGACATGGGTTATGGAGCATTGTGCTGACACGCACATTGAGCATTTTGATGACAAAGGCATGGAGCTTTGTGATGACAAAGGCATGGAGCTTTGTGATGACAAGGGTCACAGAGCATTGTGATAAAAATTTCATGGAGCATTGTGGTGACAAAGGTCACAGAGCTTTGTGTGACGAGGTCATGGACCACGGTGATGACAAATGTCATGAAGCATTGTGATGACTGGAGTCACGGAGCATTGTGATAACAGGGTCTTGGCGCACTGTGATGAAAAGGGAATGGATCATTGTGATGAAAAAGGCATGGAGCCTTGTCATGACAGTGTTCAAGGAGCATACTGATGACAATTGTCAGCGAGCATTGTGATGCCAAGTGTATTGAGCATTGTGGTTGCAAAGGTCATGGAGCTTTGTGATGAGAAGACCTTGCATAATTGTGATGACGAGCGTCATGGGGTATGTGTTGACAAGTGTTATGGAATATTGTGATCAGAAGGATTTTGAGCTTTGTGATGACAGAGGACATGGAGGATTTTGATTTCCTTGTGATGACAATAGCATGAATCATTATGATGATGGTCATGGTGCATTGTGATGACAGTGTTTATGTAGCATTGAGATGAAAAGTGGCATGGAGAATTGTGATTACAGAGGTCTTGGAGCATTGTGATGACAAGGGTCATGGAGCCTTGTGATGACAAGGCCGTGGAACATTGTGAAGGCAGGTGTCATGGAACATTGTTATGACAGGTGTAATGGAGCATTGTGATGACAAGGGCATGGAGCAACGTGATGAGAGATTTCATTGAGCATTGTGATGACAATGGCATGGAGCATTGTGATGCCAAGGGTCATGGATCTTTGTGACGACAAATGTCATGGGGCATTTTGATGACAAGGGCGTGGTGCATTGTGATGAGAAGGGCAGGGAGCATTGTGATGACAGCTTAATGGAGCAATTTGAATAAAAGGGTCATGGAATATTTTGATGACAGGGTTTATGGAACATTGTGATGTCAGGGGTTATGAAGCATTGTGATGAAATGGGTCATGGAGCATTTTGTGACAGGGGTTATGGAACATTGTGATGTCAGTGGTCATGGAGCATTGTGATGATAAGGGCATGTAGCACTGTGATGACAGTGGTCATGGTACATTGTGATACCAAGGGTGAGCGAATATTGTGCTGACTAGTGATGGAACATTGTCATATATGTTGTGAGAGAGCATTTTGATGAGAAGTGCATGGAGCATTGTGGTGACAAGTTTTATGGAGCATAGCAATGAAAAGGATGTGGAAGCATTGTGATGCAAAGAACATGGCACATTGTGATGACATGTGTCATGGAGCATTGTGCTGACAAGCGCATGGAGCATTTTGATGACAAGTGTCATGGAGCATTGTGCTGACAAAGGCATGGAACATTGTGATAACAAGGGAAAAGGAGCATTGTGATGAAAATTTCATGGAGCATTGTGGTGACAAAGTTCACAGAGCCTTGTGTGAAGAGGGCATGGACCATTGTGATGAGAAAGGTCATGAATCATTGTGATGACTGGAGTCACGAAGCACTGTGATGACAGGGTTCATGGAGCATTGTGATGAAAAAGGCATGGAGCAATGTGATGACAGGGGCATGGAACATTGGTCTGACAAGTTTCATGGATTATTGTGATGACAGTGGGCATGGAGCATTGTGATGACAAAGGTCACAGAGCCTTGTGTGACGAGGGAATGGACCATTGTGAGGACAAAGGTCATGATGCATTGTGATGACTGGAGTCACGGAGCATTGTGATGAGAGTGTTCATAGAGCATTGTGATGACAGGGTTCATGGAGCATTGTGATGACAAGGGCATGGAGCATTGTGATGACAGGAGCATGGAACATTGGTTTGATATGTTTCATGTATTATTGTGATGACATTGAGCATGGCACATTGTGATGACAAGGGCATGGAACATTGTGATGACAAGGTCATGGATTATTGTGAAGACAAGTGTCAGGGAGAATTGTGATGACATATGTCATTGTCCATTGTGATGACATTGGCATGGAGCATTGTGATACCAAGTGTCATGGAGGAATATCATGACAAAGGTAAAGGAGCATTTTGATGAGAAGGGCTTGGAAGATTGCGATGACATGGGTCATGGAGCAATTTGAATAAATGTGTCATGGATTATTTTGATGACTGGTGTTATGTAACATTGTGAGGTAAGGGGTCATGAATCATTGTGACAAAATGGGTCATGAGGCATTTTGTGACAGGGGTTATGGTACATTGTGATGACAGGCGTCATGGAGCAATGTGATGACAAGGGCATGGAGCAATGTGATGAGAGGGGCATGGAACATTGGTCTGACATGTTTCATGGATTATTGAGATGACAGTGGGCATGGCGCATTGTGGTGACAAGGGCATGGAACACTGTGATGACAAGGTCATGGAGTATTGTGAAGACATGAGTCAGGGAGCATTGTGATGACATATATCATTGTGCATTGTGATGACAATGGCATGCAGCATTGTGATGGCAAGGGTCATGGAGCTTTTTGATGACAAATGTCATGGGGCATTTTGATGACAAGGGCGTGGTGCATTGTGATGAGAAGGACAGGGAGCATTGTGATGCCAAGGGTCATGGAGCAATTTGAATAAAAGGGTCATGGAATATTTTGATGACAGGGGTTATGGAACATTGTGATGTCAGGGGTCATGAAGCATTGTGATGAAACGGGTCATGGAGCATTTTGTGACAGGGGTTATGGAACATTGTGATGTCAGGGGTCATGGAGCATTGTGATGATAAGGCCATGTAGCACTGTGATGACAGTGGGCATGGAACATTGTGATGACAGGCGTGAGCTAGTATTGTGATGACTAGTGATGGAACATTGTGATATATGGGGTGAGAGAGCATTTTGATGAGAAGTGCATGGAGCATTGTGATGACAAATTTTATGGAGCATAGTGATGAAAAGGATGTGGAGCATTGTGATGAAAAGAGCATGGCACATTGTGATGACGTGTCATGGAGCATTGTGCTGACAAAGCATGGAGCACTGTGATGACAAGGGACACAGAGCATTGTGATGAAAATTTCATGGAGCATTGTGGTGAAAAAGATCACAGAGCCTTGTGTGACGAGGGCATGGACCACTGTGATGAGAAATTTCATGAATCTTTGTGATGACTGGAGTCACGGAGCACTGTGATGACAGGGGTCATGGAGCATTGTGATGACAAGGGCATGGAGGAATATGATGACAGGGGCATGGAACATTGGTCTGACATGTTTCATGGATTATTGTGATGACAGTGGGCATGGAGCATTGAGATGACAAGGGCATGGAGCACTGTGGTGACAAGGTTATGGAGTATTATGAAGACAGTTGTCAGGAGCATTGTGATGACATATGTCATTGTCCATTGTGATGACAATGGCATGGAGCATTGTGATACCAAGTGTCATGGAGGACTGTGATGACAAAGGTAATGGAGCATTTTGATGGCAAGGGCTTGGAACATTGCAATGACAAGGGTCATGGAGCAATGTGATGACAAGGGCATGGAGCATTCTGATGAAAAGGTGCATGGAGCATTGAGATTACAGGGATTTTGAAGCAATGTGATTACAAGGGCATGGAGCATTGTGATGAGAAGGCAATGGAGCATTCTAATGACATGTGTCATGGAGCTTTGTGATGACAAGGACATGGAGCATTGTGATTACAGGGGTCCTGGAGCATTGTGATGAAATGGGAAGGGATCATTGTGATGAAAAATGCATGGAGCCTTGTCATGACAGGGTTCAAGGAGCATACTGATGACAAGTGTCAGGGAGCACTGTGATGATAAGTGTATTGAGCATTGTGATGACAACTGTCATGGAGCATTGTGATGAGAAGACCATGGATAATTGTGATGACCAGCGTCATTGGGCATTGTGATGACAAGTGTTATGGAACATTGTGATCAGAAGGGTTTGGTGTATTGTGATGACAGAGGTCATTGAGCATTTTGATTTCATTGTGATGACAATAGCATGAAATATTATGGTGATGGGCACGGTGCATTGTGATGACAGGGTTCATGGAGCATTGAGATGAAAAGGGGCATGGAGCATTGTGATTACAGGGGTGTTGGAACATTGTGATGACAAGGGTATGGAGCATTGTTAAGACAAGGCCTTGGGACATTGTGATGGCAGGGTTCATGGAGCAATTTGAATAAAAGGGTCATGGAATAATTTGATGACAGGGATTATGGTACATTGTGATGTCAGGGGTCATGAATCATTTTGATGAAATTGGTCATGGAGCATTTTGTGACAGGGGTTATGGAACTTTGTGATGTCAGGGGTCATGGAGCATTGTGATGATAAGGGCATGTAGCACTGTGATGACAGTTGTCATGGAACATTGTGATGACATGGGTGAGCGAGTATTGTGATGACTAGTGATGGAACATTGTGATATATGTGTTGAGAGAGCATTTTGATGAGAATGCATGGAGCATTGTGATGACAAGTTTTATGGAGCATAGCGATGAAAAGGATGTGGAGCTTTGTGAAGAAAAGAGCATGGCACATTGTGATGACATGTGTCATGGGGCATTGTGCTGACAAGCGCATGGAACATTTTGATGTCAAGAGTCATGGAGCATTGTGCTGACAAAGGCATGGAGCATTGTGATGATAAGGGACACAGAGCATTGTGATGAAAATTTCATGGAGCATTGTGGTGACAAAGATCACAGAGCCTTGTGTGACGAGGGCATGGACCATTGTGATGAGGAAGGTCATGAATCATTGTGATGACTGGAGTCACGGAGCATTGTGATGACAGGGGTCATGGAGCATTGTGATGACAAGGGCATGGAGCAATGTGATGACAGGCGCACGGAACATTGGTCTGACATTTTTCATGGATTATTGAGATGACAGTGGGCATGGCCCATTGTGATGACAAGGGCATGGAACATTGTGATGACAAGGTCATGGAATATTGTGAAGACAGGTGTCAGGGAGCATTGTGATGACATATGTCATTGTGCATTGTGATGAAAATGGCATGGAGCATTTTGATGCCAAGGGTCATGGATCTTTGTGATGACAAATGTCATGGGGCATTTTGATGACAAGGGCGTGGTGCATTGTGATGAGAAGGGGAGGGAGCATTGTGATGACAGGCTCATGGAGCAATTTGAATAAAAGGGTCATGGAATATTTTGATGACAGGGATTATGGAACATTGTAATGTCAGGCGTCATGAATCATTGTGATGAAATGGGTCATGGAGCATTTTGTGACAGGGGTTATGGAACTTTGTGATGTCAGGAGTCATGGAGCATTGTGATGACAAGGGCATGTAGCACTGTGATGACAGTGGTCATGGAACATTGTGATGACAGTTGTGAGCCAGTATTGTGATGACCAGTGATGGAATATTGTGATATAAGTGGTGAGAGAGCATTTTGATGAGAAGTGCATGGAGCATTGTGATGACAAGTTTTATGGAGCATAGCGATGAAAAGGATGTGGAGCATTGTGATGAAAAGAGCATGGCACATTGTGATGACATGTGTCATGGAGCATTGTGCTGACAAGCGCATTGAGCATTTTGATGAAAAGTGTCATGGAGCATTGTGCTGACAAAGGCATGGAGCATTGTGATGACAAGGTACACAGAACATTGTGATGAACATTTCATGGAGCATTGTGGTGACAAAGATCACAGAGCCTTGTGTGACGAGGGCATGGACCATTGTGATGAGAAATTTCATGAATCATTGTGATGACTGGAGTCACGGAGCACTGTGATGACAGGGGTCATGGAGCATTGTGAGGACAAGGGCTTGGAGCAATATGATGACAGAGGCATGGAACATTGGTCTGACAACTTTCATGGATTATTGTGATGACAGTGGGCATGGAGCATTGAGATGACAAGGGCATGGTGCATTGTGTTGACAAAGGTCACAGAGCCTTGTGTGACGAGGGCAAGGACCATTGTGAGGAAAATGGTCATGAAGCATTGTGATGACTGGAGTCACGGAGCATTGTGATGACAGGGGTCATGGAGCATTGTGATGACAAGGGCATGGAGCATTGTGATGACAGGGGCATTGAACATTGGTCTGACATGTTTCATGGATTATTGTGATGACAGTGGGCATGGCGCATTGTGATGACAAGGGCTTGGAACATTGTGATGACAAGGTCATGGAGAATTGTGAAGACAGTTGTCAGGGAGCATTGTGATGACATATGTCATTGTCCATTGTGATGACAATGGCATGGAGCATTGTGATAGCAAGTGTCATGGAGGATTGTGATGACAAAGGTAATGGAGCATTTTGATGGCAAGGGCTTGGAACATTGCGATGACAAGGGTCATGGAGCATTGTGATGACAAGGGCATGGAGCCTTCTGATGAAAAGTTGCATGGAGCATTGAGATTACAGGGGTTTTGAAGCAATGTGATTACAAGGGCATGGAGCATTGTGATGAGAATTCAATGGAGCATTCTGATGACATGCATCATGGAGCTTTGTGATGACAAGGACATGGAGCATTGTGATTACATGGGTCTTGGAGGATTGTGATGACAAGGGAATGGAGCATTGTGAAGACAAGGCCGTGGAACATTGTGATGGCAGGGGTCATGGAGCACTGTTATGACAGGTGTAATGGAGCATTGTGATGACAAGGGCATGGAGAAATGTGATGAGAGATTTCATTGAACATTGTAATGACAATGGCATGGAGCATTGTGATGCCAAGGGACATGGAACTTTGTGATGACAAATGTCATGGGGCATTTTGATGACAAGGGGGTGGTGCATTGTGATGAGAAGGGCAGGGAGCATTGTGATTACAGGGTCATGGAGCAATTTGAATAAAACGGTCATGGAATATTTTGATGAAAGGGGATATGGAACATTGTGATGTCATGGGTCATGAATCATTGTGATGAAATGGGTCATTGAGCATTTTGTGACAGGGGTTATGGAACACTGTGATGTCACGGGTGATGGTGCATTGTGTTGATAAGGGCATGTAGCACTGTGATGACAGTTGTCATGGAACATTGTGATGACAGGGGTGAGCAAGTATTGTGATGACTAGTGATGGAACATTGTGACATATACGTTGAGAGAGTATTTTGATGAGAAGTGCATGGAGCACTGTAATGACAAGTTTTATGGAGCATAGCGATGAAAAGAATGTGGAGCATTGTGAAGAAAAGAGCATGGCACATTGTGATGACATGTGTCATGGAGCATTGTGCTGACAAGCGCATTGAGCATTTTGATGAAAAGTGTCATGGGGCATTGTGCTGACAAAGGCATGGAGCATTGTGATGACAAGTGTTATGGAACATTGTGATCAGAAGGTTTTGGTGCATTGTGATGACAGAGGTCATTGAGCATTTTGATTTCATTGTGATGACAATAGCATGAAATATTATGGAGATGGGCACGGTGCATTGAGATGACAGGTTTCATGGAGCATTGAGATGAAAAGGGCCATGGAGCATTGTGATTACAGGGGTGTTGGAACATTGTGATGACAAGGGCATTGAGCATTGTTAAGACAAGGCCTTGGGACATTGTGATGGCTGGGTTCATGGAGCATTGTTATGACAGGTGTAATGGAGCATTGTGATGACAAGGGCATGGAACATTGGTCTGACATGTTTCATGGATTATTGAGATGACAGTGGGCATGGCACATTGTGATGACAAGGGCATGGAACATTGTGATGACAAGGTCATGGAATATTGTGAAGACAGGTGTCAGGGAGCATTGTGATGACATATGTCATTGTGCATTGTGATGAAAATGGCATGGAGCATTGTGATGCCAAGGGTCATGGATCTTTGTGATGACAAATGTCATGGGGCATTTTGATGACAAGGGCGTGGTGCATTGTGATGAGAAGGGCAGGGAGCATTGTGATGACAGGGTCATGGAGCAATTTGAATAAAAGGGTCATGGAATATTTTGATGACAGGGATTATGGAACATTGTGATGTCAGGGGTCATGAATCATTGTGATGAAATTTTTCATGGAGCATTTTGTGACAGGGGTTATGGAACTTTGTGATGTCATGGGTCATGGAGCATTGTGATGATAAGGGAATGTAGCACTGTGATGACAGTGGTCATGGAACATTGTGATGACAGGTGTGAGCCAGTATTGTGATGACCAGTGATGGAACATTGTGATATATGTGGTAAGAGAATATTTTGATGAGAAGTGCATGGAGCATTGTGATGACAAGTTTTATGGAGCATAGCGATGAAAAGGATGTGGAGCATTGTGTTGAAAGAGCATGGCACATTGTGATGACATGTCTCATGGAGCATTGTGCTGAAAAGCGCACTGAGCATTTTGATGAGACGTGTCATGGAGCATTGTGCTGACATAGGCATGGAGCATTGTGATGACAAGGGACACAGAACATTGTGATGAAAATTTCATGGAGCATTGTGGTGACAAAGATCACAGAGCCTTGTGTGACGAGGGCATGGACCATTGTGATGAGAAATTTCATGAATCATTGTGATGACTGGAGTCACGGAGTACTGTGATGACAGGGGTCATGGGGCATTGTGATGACAAGGGCATGGAGCAATATGATGACAGGGGCATGGAACATTGGTCTGACAACTTTCATGGATTATTGTGATCAGAGTGGGCATGGAGCATTGAGATGACAAGGGCATGTAGCATTGTGTTGACAAAGGTAAAAGAGCCTTGTGTGACGAGGGCATGGACCATTGTGAGGACAATGGTCATGAAGCATTGTGATGACTGGAGTCACGGAGCATTGTGATGACAGGGGTCATGGAGCATTGTGATGACAAGGGCATGGAGCATTGTGATGACAGGGGCATGGAACATTGGTCTGACATGTTTCATGGATTACTGTGATGAGAGTGGGCATGGCACATTGTGATGACAAGGGCATGGAACATTGTGATGACAAGGTCATGGAGTATTGTGAAGACAGTTGTCAGGAGCATTGTGATGACATATGTCATTGTCCATTGTGATGACAATGGCATGGAGCATTTTGATACCATGTGTCATGGAGGATTGTGATGACAAAGGTAATGGAGCATTTTGATGGCAAGGGCTTGGAACATTGCGATGACAAGGGTCATGGAGCAATGTGATGAAAAGGGCATGGAGCATTCTGAGGAAAAGGTGCATGGAGCTTTGAGATTACAGGGGTTTTGAAGCAATGTGATTACAAGTGCATGGAGCATTGTGATGAGAAGGCAATGGAGCATTCTGATGACTTGCGTCATGGAGCTTTGTGATGACAAGGATATGGAGCATTATGATTACAGGGGTCTTGGAGCATTGTGATGAAAAGGGAATGGATCATTGTGATGAAAAATGCATGGAGCCTTGTCATGACAGGGTTCAAGGAGCATACTGACGACAAGTGTCAGCGAGCATTGTGATGACAAGTGTATTGAGCATTGTGATGACAAAAGTCATGGAGCATTGTGATGAGAGGACCATGGATAATTGTGATGACCAGCCTCATGGGGCATTGTGATGACAAGTGTTATGGAACATTGTGATCAGAAGGGTTTGGAGCATTGTGATGACAGAGGTCATTGAGCATTTTGATTTCATTGTGATGACATTAGCATGAAACATTATGGTGATTGGCACGGTGCACTGTGATGACAGGGTTCATGGAGCATTGAGATGAAAAGGGGCATGGAGCATTGTGATTACAAGGGTGTTGGAGCATTGTGATGACAAGGGCATGGAGCATTGTGAAGACAAGGCCGTGGAGCATTGTGATGGCAGGGGTCTTGGAGCATTGTTATGACAGGAGTAATGGAGCATTGTGATGACAAGGGCATGGAGCAATGTTGTGAGAGATTTCATTGAACATTGTGATGACAATGGCATGGAGCATTGTGATGCCAAAGGACATGAAGATTTGTGATGACAAATGTCATGGGGCATTTTGATTACAAGGGGTGGGTGCATTCTGATGAGAAGGGCAGGGACCATTTTGATGACAGGGTCATGGAGCAATTTGAATAAAAGTGTCATGGAATATTTTGATGAGAGGGGTTATGGAACATTGTGATGTCATGGGTCATGAATCATTGCGATGAAATGGGTCATGGAGCATTTTGTGACAGGTGTTATGGAACACTGTAATGTCATGGGTGATGGAGCATTGTGAGGATAAGGGCATGTAGCACTGTGATGACAGTTGTCATGGATCATTGTGATGACAGGGGTGAGCGAGTATTGTGATGACTAGTGATGGAACATTGTGATATATGTGTTGAGAGAGTATTTTGATGAGAAGTGCATGGAGCATTGTGAAGACAAGTTTTATGGAGCATAGCGATGAAAAGGATGTGGAGCATTGTGAAGAAAAGAGCATGGCACATTGTGATGACATGTGTCATGGAGCATTGTGCTGACAAGCGCATGGAGCATTTTGATGTCAAGTGTCATGGAGCATTGTGCTGACAAAGGCATGGATCATTGTGATGACAAGGGACACAGAGCATTGTGATGACAATTTCATGGAGCATTGTTGTGACAAAGATCACAGATCCTTGTGTGACGAGGGCATGGACCATTGTGATGAGAAAGGTCATGAATCATTGTGATGACTGGAGTCACGGAGCACTGTGATGACAGGGGTCATGGAGCTATGTGATGACAAGGGCATGGAGCATTGTGATGACAGGGGCATGGAACATTGGTCTGACATGTTTCATGGATTATTGTGATGACAGTGGACATGGCGCATTGTGATTACAAGGGCATGGAACATTGTGATGACAAGGTCATGGAGTATTGTGAAGACAGTTGTCAGGGAGCATTGTGATGACATATGTCATTGTCCATTGTGATGACAATGGCATGGAGCATTGTGATAGCAAGTGTCATGGAGGATTGTGATGACAAATGTAATGGAGCATTTTGATGGCAAGGGCTTGGAACATTGCGAAGACAATGGTCATGGAGAATTGTGATGACAAGGGCATGGAGCATTCTGATGAAAAGTTGCATGGAGCATTGAGATTACAGGGGTTTTGAAGCAATGTGATTACAAGGGCATGGAGCATTGTGATGAGATGTCAATGGACCATTCGGATGACATGTGTCATGGAGCTTTGTGATGACAAGGACATGGAGCATTGTGATTACAGGGTTCTTGGAACATTGTGATGAAAAGGGAATGGATCATTGTCATGAAAAATGCATGGAGCCTTGTCATGACAGGGTTCAAGGAGCATACTGATGACAACTGTCAGGGAGCATTGTGATGATAAGTGTATTGAGCATTGTGATGGCACAGATCATGGAGCATTGTGATCAGAAGACCATGGATAATTGTGATGACCAGCTTCATGGGGCATTGTGATGACAAGTGTTATGGAACACTGTGATCAGAAGGGTTTGGAGCATTGTGATGACAGAGGTCATGGAGCATTTTGATTTCATTGTGATGACAATAGCATGAAATATTATGTTGATGGGCACGGTGCATTGTGATGACAGGTTTCATGGAGCCTTGAGATGAAAAGGGGCATGGAGCATTGTGATTACAGGGGTGTTGGAGCATTGTGATGACAAGGGCATGGAGCATTGTGATGAGAGATTTCATTGAATATTGTGATGACAATGGCATGGAGCACTGTGATGCCAAGGGTCATGGAGATTTGTGATGATAAATGTCATGGGGCATTTTGATGACAAGGGCGTGGTGCATTGTGATGAGAAGGGCAGGGAGCATTGTGATCACAGGGTCATGGAGCAATTTGAATAAACGTGTCATGGAATATTTTGATGAGAGGGTTTATGGAACATTGTGATGTCATGGGTCATGAATCATTGTGATGAAATGGGTCATGGAGCATTTGGTGAGAGGTGTTATGGAACACTGTGATGTCAGGGGTGATGGAGCATTGTGATGATAAGGGCATGTAGCACTGTGATGACAGTTGTCATGGAACATTTTGATGACAGGGGTGAGCGAGTATTGAGAATGACTAGTGATGGAACATTTTGATATATGTGTTGAGAGAGGATTTTGATGAGAAGTGCATGGAGCATTGTGATGACAAGACTTATGGAGCATAGCAATGAAAAGGACGTGGAGCATTGTGAAGAAAAGAGCATGGCACATTGTGATGACATGTGTCATGGAGCATTGTGCTTACAAGCGCAGGGAGCATTTTGATGACAAGTGTCATGGAGCATTGCGCTGACAAAGGCATTGAGCATTGTGATGACAAGGGACACAGATCATTGTGATGAAAATTTCATGGCGCATTGTGGTGACAAAGATCACAGATCCTTGTGTGAAGTGGGCATGGACCATTGTGATGAGAAACGTCATGAATCATTGTGATGACAGTAGTCACGGAGAATTGTGATGACAGGGGTCATGGAGCATTGTGATGACAAGGGCATGGAGCAATGTGATGACAGGGTCCTGGAACATTGGTCTGACATGTTTCATGGATTATTGAGATGACAGTGGGCATGGCGCATTGTGATGAAAAGGGCATTGAACATTGTGATGACAAGGTCATGGAGTATTGTGAAGACAGGCGTCAGGGAGCATTGTGATGACATATGTCATTGTGCATTGTGATGAAAATGGCATGGAGCATTGTGATGACAAATGTCATGGGGCATTTTGATGACAGGGCGTGGTGCATTGTGATGAGAAGGGCAGGAAGCATTGTGATGACAGTGTCATGGAGCAATTTGAATAAAAGGGTCATGGAATATTTTTATGACAGGGGTTATGGAACGCTGTGATGTCAGGGGTCATGAATCATTGTGATGAAATGGGTCATGGAGCATTTTGTGACAGGGGTTATGGAACTTTGTGATGTCAGGTGTCATGGAGCATTGTGATGATTAGGGCATGAAGCACTGTGATGACAGTGGTCATGGAACATTGTGATGACACGTGTGTGCCAGTATTGTGAAGACTAGTGATGGAACATTGTGATATATGTGTTGAGAGAGTATTTTGATGAGAAGTGCATGGAGCATTGTGATGACAAGTTTTATGGAGCATAGCGATGAAAAGGATGTGGAGCATTGTGAAGAAAAGAGCATGGCACATTGTGATGACATGTGTCATGGAGCATTGTGCTGACAAAGGCATGGATCATTGTGATGACAAGGGACACAGAGTATTGTGATGAAAATTTCATGGAGCATTGTGGTGACAAAGATCAAAGATCCTTGTGTGACGAAGGCATGGACCATTGTGATGAGAAAGGTCATGAATCACTGTGATGACTGGCGTCACGGAGCACTGTGATGACAGGGGTCATGGAGCATTGTGATGACAGGGGAATTGAACATTGGTCTGACATGTTTCATGGACTATTGTGATGACAGTGGGCATGGCGTATTGTGATGACAAGGGCATGGAACATTGTGATGACAAGGTCATGGAGTATTGTGAAGACAGTTGTCAGGGAGCAATGTGATGACATACGTCATTGTCCATTGTGATGACAATGGCATGGAGCATTGTGATACCAAGTGTCATGGACGATTGTCATGACAAAGGTAATGGAGCATTTTGATGGCAAGGGCTTGGAACATTGCGATGACAAGGGTCATGGAGCATTGTGATGACAAGGGCATGGAGCATTCTGATGAAAAGTTGCATGGAGCATTGAGATAACAGGGGTTTTGAAGCAATGTGAATACAAGGGTATGGAGCATTGTGATGAGAAGTCAATGGAGCATTCTGATGACATGCGTCATGGATTTTTGTGATGACAAGGACATGGAGCATTGTGATTACAGGGGTCTTGGAGCATTGTGATGAAAAGGGAATGGATCATTGTGATGAAAAATGCATGGAGCCTTGTCATGACAGGGTTCAAGGAGCATACTGATGACAACTGTCAGGGAGCATTGTGATGATAAGTGTATTGAGCATTGTGATGACAAAGATCATGGAGCATTGTGATGAGAAGACCATGGATAATTGTGATGACCAGCGTCATGGGGCATTGTGATGACAAGTGTTATGGAACACTGTGATCAGAAGGGTTTGGTGCATTGTGATGACAGAGGTCATTGAGCATATTGATTTCATTGTGATGACAATAGCATGAAATATAATGGTGATGGGCACGGTGCATTGTGATGACAGGTTTCATGGAGCATTGAGATGAAAAGGGGCATGGAGCATTGTGATTACAGGGGTGTTGGAGCATTGTGATGACAAGGGCATGGAGCATTGTGAAGACAAGGCCGTTTAACATTGTGATGGCAGGGGTCATGGAGCATTGTTATGACAGGTGTAATGGAGCATTGTGATGACAAGGGCATGAGCAATGTGATGAGAGATTTCATTGAACATTGTGATGACAATGGCATGGAGCATTGTGATGCCAAGGAACAGGGAGATTTGTGATGACAAATGTCATGGGGCATTTTGATGACAAGTGGGTGGTGCATTGTGATGAGAAGGCCAGGAAGCATTGTGATGACAGGGTCATGGAGCAATTTGAATAAAAGGGTCATGGAATATTTTGATGACAGGGGTTATGGAACATTGTGATGTCATGGGTCATGAATCATTGTGATGAAATGGGTCATGGAGCATTTTGTGACAGGGGTTATGGAACACTGTGATGTCACGGGTGATGGAGCATTGTGATGATAAGGGCATGTAGCACTGTGATGACAGTTGTCATGGAACATTGTGATGACAGGTGTGAGCGAGTATTGTGATGAATAGTGATGGAACATTGTGATATATGTGTTGAGAGAGTATTTTGATGAGAAGTGCATGGAGCATTGTGATGACAAATTTTATGGAGCATAGCGATGAAAAGTATGTGGAGCATTGTGAAGAAAAGAGCATGGCACATTGTGATGACATGTGTCATGGAGCATTGTGCTGACAAGCGCATGGAGCATTTTGATGTCAAGTGTCATGGAGCATTGTGCTGACAAAGGCATGGATCCTTGTGATGACAAGGGACACAGAGCATTGTGATGACAATTTCATGGAGCATTGTTGTGACAAAGATCACAGATCCTTGTGTGACGAGGGCATGGACCATTGTGATGAGAAAGGTCATGAATCATTGTGATGACTGGAGTCACGGAGCACTGTGATGACAGGGGTTATGGAGCTTTGTGATGACAAGGGCATGGAGCATTGTGATGACAGCGGCATGGAACATTGGTCAGACATGTTTCATGGATTATTGTGATGACAGTGGGCATGGCGCATTGTGATGACAAGGGCATGGAACATTGTGATGACAAGGTCATGGAGTATTGTGAAGACAGTTGTCAGGGAGCATTGTGATGACATATGTCATTGTCCATTGTGATGACAATGGCATGGAGCATTGTGATAGCAAGTGTCATGGAGGATTGTGATGACAAAGGTAATGGAGCATTTTGATGGCAAGGGCTTGGAACATTGCGATGACAAATGTCATGGAGCATTGTGATGACAAGTTTTATGGAGCATAGCGATGAAAAGGATGTGGAGCATTGTGATGAAAAGAGCATGGCACATTGTGATGACATGTGTCATGGAGCACTGTGCTGACAAGCGCATGGAGCATTTTGATGACAAGTGTCATGGAGCATTGTGCTGACAAAGGCATGGAGCATTGTGATGACAAGGGACACAGAGCATTGTGATGAAAATTTCATGGGGCATTGTAGTGACAAATATCACAGATCTTTTTTTGACGAGGGCATGGACCATTGTGATGAGAAAGTTCATGAATCATTGTGATGACTGGAGTCACGGAGCACTGTGATGACAGGGGTCATGGAGCATTGTGATGAGAGGGGCATGGAGCAATATGATGACAGGGGCATGGAACATTGGTCTGACACGTTTCATGGATTATTGTGATGACAGTGGGCATGGAGCATTGAGATGAGTAGGGCATGGAGCATTGTGGTGACAAAGGTCACAGAGCCTTGTGTGACGAGGGCATGGACCATTGTTAGGACAAAGGTCATGAAGCATTGTGATTACTGGGGTCACGGAGCATTGTGATGACAGGGGTCATGGAGCATTGTGATGACAAGGGCATGGAGCATTGTGATGACAGTGGCATGGAACATTGGTTTGACATGTTTCATGGATTATTGTGATAACAGTGGGCATGGCGCATTGCGATGACAAGGGCATGGAACATTGTGATGACAAGGTCATGGAGTATTGTGAAGACAGGTGTCAGGGAGCATTGTGATGAGATATGTCATTGTCCATTGTGATGACTATGGCATGGAGCATTGTGATACCAAGTGTCATGGAGGACTGTGATGACAAAGGTAATGGAGCATTTTGATGGCAAGGGCTTGGAACATTGCGATGACAAGGGTCATGAGGCATGTGATGACAAGGGCATGGAGCATTCTGATGAAAAGGTTCATGGAGCATTGAGATTACAGGGCTTTTGAAGCAATGTGATTATAAGTGCATGGAGCTTTGTGATGAGAAGGCAATGGAGCATTCTGATGACATGTGTCATGGAGCTTTGTGATGACAAGGACAAGGAGCATTGTGATTACAGGGGTCTTGGAGCATTGTGATGAAAAGGGAATGGATCATTGTGATGAAAAATGCAAGGAGACTTGTCATGACAGGGTTCAAGGAGCATACTGATGAAAACTGTCAGGGAGCATTGTGATGATAAGTGTATTGAGCATTGTGATGACAAAGATCATGGAGCATTGTGATGAGAAGACCATGGATAATTGTGATGACCAGCGTCATGGGGCATTGTGATAACAAGTGTTATGGAACATTGTGATCAGAAGGGTTTGGTGCATTGTGATGACAGAGGTCATTGAGCATTTTGATTTCATTGTGATGACAATAGCATGAAATATTATGGTGATGGGCACGGTGCATTGTGATGACAGGTTTCATGGAGCATTGAGATTAAAAGAGGCATGGAGCATTGTGATTACAGGGGTGTTGGAGCATTGTGATGACAAGGGCATGGAGCATTGTGGTGAGAAGGCCATGGAGCATTCTGATGACATGCGTCATGGAGCTTTGTGATGACATGGGCATGGAGAATAGTGATTAAAGGGGTCATGGAATACTGTGATGACAGGGGTGAGGGAGTATTGTGATGACTAGTGATGGAACATTGTGATATCAGTGGTGAGAAGGCATTTTGAGGAGAAGTGCATGGAGCATTGTGATGACAAGATTTATGGAGAATTTTGATGACAAGGACGTGGAGCATTTTGATGACAAGTGCATGGTGCGTTTTGATGACATGGGTTAAGGAGCATTATGCTGACACGCGCATCGAGCTTTGTGATGACAAGGGTCATGGAGCATTGTGCTGACAAAGGCATGGAGCTTTGTGATGACAAGGGTCACAGAGCCTTGTGATAAAAATTTGATGGAACATTGTTGTGACAAAGGTCACAGAGATTTGTGTGACGAGGTCATGGACCATTGTGATGACAAATGTCATGAAGAATTGTGATGACTGGAGTCACGGAGCATTGTGATAACATGGGTCTTGGAGAATTGTAATGAAAAGGAAATGGATCATTGTGATGAAAAAGGCATGGAGCCTTGTCATGACAGTGTTCAAGGAGCATACTGATGACAAGTGTCAGCGAGCATTGTGATGCCAAGTGTATTGAGCATTGTGGTGAAAAAGGTCATGGAGTATTGTGATGAGAAGACCTTGCATAATTGTCATGATGAGCGTCATAGGGCATGTGATGACAAGTGTTATGGAACCTTGTGATCAGAAGGGTTTTGAGCATTGTGATGACAGAGGACATGGAGCATTTTGATTTCACTGTGATGACAAGAGCATGAAATATTATGGTGATGGGCACGGTGCATTGTGATGACAGGTTTCATGGAGCATTGAGATGAAAAGGGGCATGGAGCATTGTGATTCCAGAGGTCTTGGAGCATTGTGATAACAAGGGTCATGGAGCCTTGAGATGACAAGGCCGTGGAACGTAGTGATGGCAGGGCTCATGGAGCATTGTTATGACAGGTGTAATGGAGCATTGTGATGACAAGGGCATGGAGCAATGTGATGACAAGGTCATGGAGTATTGTGAAGACAGGTGTCAGGGAGCATTGTGATGACATATGTCATTGTCCATTGTGATGACAATGGCATGGAGCATTGTGATACCAAGTGTCATGGAGGATTGTGATGACAAAGGTAATGGAGCATTTTGATGACAAGGGCTTGGAACATTGCGATGACAAGGGTCATGGAGTATTGTGATGACAATGGCATGGAGCATTCTGATGAAAAGTTGCATGGAGCATTGAGATTACAAGGGTTTTGAAGCAATGTGATTACAAGGGCATGGAGCATTGTGATGAGAAGGCAATGGAGCATTCTGATGACATGTGTCATGGAGCTTTGTGATGACAAGGACATGGAGCATTGTGATTACAGAGGGCTTGGAGCATTGTGATGAAAAGGGAATGGATCATTGTGATGAAAAATGCATGGAGCCTTTTCATGACAGGGTTCAAGGAGCATACTGATGACAACTGTCAGGGAGCATTGTGATGATAAATGTATTGAGCATTGTGATGACAAAGATCATGGAGCATTGTGATGAGAAGACCATGGATAATTGTGATGACAAGCGTCATGGGGCATTGTGATGACAAGTGTTATGGAACATTTTGATCAGAAGGGTTTGGTGCATTGTGATGACAGAGGTCATTGAGCATTTTGAGTTCATTGTGATGACAATAGCATGAAATATTATGGTGATGGGCACGGTGCATTGTGATGACAGGGTTCATGGAGCATTGAGATGAAAAGGGGCATGGAGCATTGTGATTACAGGGGTGTTGGAGCATTGTGTTGACAAGGGCATGGAGCATTGTGATGAGAAGGCCATGGAGCATTCTGATGACATGCGTCATGGAGCTTTGTGATGACAAGGGCATGGAGAATTGTGATTACAGGTGTCATGGAATATTGTGATGACAGGGGTAAGGGAGTATTGTGATGACTAGTGATGGAACATTGTGATAACAGTGGTGAGAAGGCATTTTGAGGAGAAGTGCATGGAGCATTCTGATGACAAGTTTTATGGAGAATTTTGATGACAAGGATGTGGAGCATTGTGATGACAAGTGCATGGTGCATTCTGATGACATGGGTCATGGAGCATTTTGCTGACACACGCATCGTGCACTGTGATGACAAGGGTCATGGAGCATTGTGCTGACAAAAGCATGGAGCTTTGTGATGACAAGGGTCACAGAGCATTGTGATAAAAATTTCATGGAGCACTGTTGTGACAAAGGTCACAGAGCTTTGTGTGACGAGGTCATGGACCATTGTGATGACAAATGTCATGAAGCATTGTGATGACTGGAGTCAGGGAGCGTTGTGATAACAGGGGTCTTGGAGCATTGTGATGAAAAGGGAATGGATCATTGTGATGAAAAAGGCATGGAGCCTTGTCATGACAGTGTTCAAGGAGCATACTGATTACAGGTGTCAGCAAGCATTGTGATGCCAAGTGTATTGAGCATTGTGGTGACAAAGGTCATGGAGCATTGTGATGAGAAGACCTTGCATAATTGTGATGACGAGCGTCATGGGGCATGTGATGACAAGTGTTATGGAACATTGTGATCAGAAGGGTTTGGAGCATTGTGATGACAGAGGACATGGAGCATTTTGATTTCATTCTGATGACAATAGCATGAATCATTATGATGATTTGCATGGTGCATTGTGATGACACTGTTCATGGAGCATTGAGATGAAAAGTGGCATGGAGAATTGTGATTTAGAGGTCTTGGAGCATTGTGATGACAAGGGTCATGGAGCATTGTGATGACATGGGCTTGGATCATTGTGATGACAAGTGTCATGGAGAATTGTGATGACAATGGCAGGGAGCATTGTGATGTCAAGGGACATTGAGAATTTTTATAACAATGTCATGAAGCATTGTGATGACAAGCATATGGAACTTGCTATGACAGGGTTCAGGGAGCAATGTGATGACAAGTGCACGGAGAATTGTGATGACAAGAGCATTTAACATTGTGATAAGAAATGTCATGGAATATTGTGATGACAAAGAGGTGGAGAATTGTGATGACAAGGGACATGGAGCAATGTGATGGCAAGACCATGGAGCATTGTGATGAGAAGACCATGGATAATCGTGGTGACAAGCATCATGGAGCATTATGATGACAAGAGCCATGGAGCATACTGACATAATATATCACTTATGAAGGAAATGTAAACATGGGTACACATGAACTGAATTAGTAAAGAGAACAGAGTCTCACATATAGAAAACACTCTTGTGCCTGCTTAAGGGGGAAGGAGAGGTGGGGTGATGCATAAAACCAGAGTGTGATATTAGTACAGGTACCGTTCCAAAAACCAACTATGGAATAGACAAGACCTACACCTTCCACAGTGAAAGGGACTCAAAACCCAATATTTCCCGCCGAGGAATATATCTGACTAGTGAGAATCTTAAAACCTATGTATTGATATGTCTCTGTAAGGGAATCATGTGTGTCTAGACTGGCATAAACATGGCAGTGAGAATCAGCTCAAACCCACTATAAAAAGGAATTTGAAAAACAAAATAATAAACAGGGAATTTTTTTGCAATTCCTACAGGGGCTCTGATGAAACCTGGAATGACCCTATCTACAACGACAGCTGGATGTGGCATAAGGTTGGACACTTGGGACTGAGAGGATTGATGAGATTCCATGAGCAAATGCAGACCATTTAAAGCAATAATGCGTGGCACACGTTCCAAGGGTCCCAACTCTCCAGGTTGAAGGGAATATTACTACATCTATAACATGTACGGGAAACCTAGAGAATGGACACACTGTGAATACGAAAGGTTTCTAAAACTCAACTAGTAGTCCCTCTCCTGGTGCTCCGGTTTGACTTTTCAACTGCTTTACTATCAATGTCCCAACTTGGAAAGACAGACCCTTTAAGCTCCTGGTTCGCACAGGTTGCCAATTTGGCAGAGTTTGTAAGGGAAGAGGGAGAACCAATGAGAGAGTAGCTGTTAGGCATTTGGACGGGCACATGTCACTCTAATTTCTGGGCACGAAGGAGAATTAACCAAAGTCTCAGCCACCCTCCGGGAACCAATATATGTCCTGAACCAAAACTTTGCCTTGCGGTCAGCTCACAAAAGAAGAGTTGATAAATGGAGCTCAGGGGCACAGCAATTCACAAACTGGCAGAGAAATAGTGGACAACTGTCGTCCAAAAATCTGTTGAGGGAAGGCAACGAGGCAAACTGGAATGTGAGCCAGAATAGCAGCAACCAGATTTCAAGAGTTACATTGGAATCACCTTTAAAGCACAGGAAGAGGGGCACAACTTCGACAATGATGCACTTGGCCAAAAAGGGCGTATGCGTGTTCTCCTGAATATATTCAGGAGAAAATGCATACGCCCTTTTTGGCCAAGCAAGCAAGAGGGCAATGCAAATCTGCACTACAAAGAAGTATCACTTCCCAACGGTCAAAAGGGACATCCGCAACATGTGTAAAAAACCAGAAAGGCAAGACAGGCCATGGAGAACAGGGAGCCTAATTATGCTGAAGGGCAGGATGTAAATTGCCAACTGCCTCTCTGGAGGAGTGCATTGTGTTCCCTAAAACAAGTAATGAACAGAGCTACAGAGCCAAGGGCACTTCCAGTCTAGGGAATATACCTTGGGAAAACTGAAAATCAATAAGACAGAGCCACCACAAAATTTAGGGCTGCTCTGCTTACAAGAACCTGAACTTGGTTCCACCTAAAATATCCCAGGAAAGACAAAAATGGTTCAAGATATTGTGTTACTTACGTAAGATGGAATATCTCTCAGCCATGAAATCAATGTATAAGGCCAGTAGCAGCAAAATGAGTGGATTCAGGTACGATGATTCTAAGTGAAATAAGTCACAGAGAAAAAGTAACTTATTATAAGATATCACTTATGCAGGTCCTGTAAACATGGCTACACATGAACTGAGTTAGGAAAAAAAGCAGAATCTCACATTTAGAAAACACTCTTATGCCTGCTTAAGGGATGAAGGAGAGGTGGGGTGATGCATAAAACCAGAGTTTGATATTAGTACATGTACCGTTCCAAAAACCAACTACGGAATAGACAAGACCTACACCTTCCTCAGTGAAAGGGAGTCAAAAACCCATATTTCCCGCTGAGGAATATATCTGACTAGTAAGAATCTTAAAACCTATGTATTGATAAGTCTCCGTAAGGGAATCAAGTGTGTGTAGACGGGCATAAACATGGCAGTGAGAATCAGCTCAAACCCACTATAAAAAGGAATTTCATAAACAAAACAAAAAAAAAAGGGAAATTCTTTATAATTCCTACAGGGGCTCTGATGAAACCTGGAATGACTCTATCTACAACGACAGCACGATGTGGCATAAGGCTGGACACTTGGGACTGAGAGGATTGGTGATATTGGATGAGCAAATGCAGACAATTTAAAGCAATAATGCGTGGCACACATTCCAAGGGTCCCAACTCTCCATGTTTAAGGGAATATTACTACAGCTATAACATGTAAGGGAAACCTAGAGAATGGACACACTGTGAATACAAAAGGTTTCTAAAACTCAACTAATAGTCCCTCTCCTGGTTCTCCAGTTTGACTTTCCAACTGCTTTAAAATCAGTCTCCCAACTTGGAGAGACAGCCCCTTTAATCTCCTGGTTCGCACAGGTTGCCAATTTGGCAGAGGATGAAAGGGAAGCGGGAGAAACAATGGGAGAGTAGCTGTTAGGCATTTGGACGGGCACATGTCACTGTAATTTCCTAACAGGAAGAAGAATTAACCAAAGTCTCAGCCACCTGCTGGGAACCAGTATAGGTCCTGAACCAAAATTTTGGACTTGAGGTCAGCTCACAAAAAACGAGATTAAAAATGGAGCTCAGGGGCACAGCAATTCACTTACTGGCAGCGTATTAAAGGACAACTATCGTTCAAAAATCTGTTGAGGGAAGGCAACGAGACGGACTTGAAAGCGAGCCAGAATAGCAGGAAATGGATTTCTAGAGGTACATTGGAATCACCTTTAAAGCACAGAAAGAGGGGCACAACATCGCCAATGATGCACTTGGCCAATAAAGGCGTATGCGTTTTCTCCAGATTATATTCAGGAGAAAACGCATATGCCGTTTTTGGCCAAGCAAGCAAGCGGGCAATGCAAATCTGCAGTACAAAGAAGTATTAGTTCCCAGCTGTCAAAAGGGAAATCAACAAATATGTAAAAACCAGAAAGGCAAGTCAGGCACTGGAGAACAGGGAACCTAGTTATGCTGATGGGCAGGATGTAAATTGCCAACTGCCTCTCTGGAGGAGTGCATTGTGTTCCCTTAAACAAGTTAACAACGGAGCTACAGAGCCAATGACACTTCCAGTCTAGGGAATATACTTTGGGAAAACTGAAAATCAATAAGACAGAGCCACCACAAAATTTAGGGCTGCACTGCTTACAAGAACCTCAACTTGGGTACACCTTAAATATCCCAGGAAGGACAAAAATGGTTCAAGAAATTTTGTTACTTACATACAACGGAATACCCATCAGCCATGAAATCAATGTCATAAGGCCAGTAGCAGCAAAATGAGCGGTTTCAGGTACGATGATTCTAAGTGAAATATGTCACAGAGAAAAAGAAACTTATAAGATATAACTTATGAAGGTCCTGTAAACATGGCTGGATACACATGTACTGAGTTAGGAAAGAGAATGGAGTCTCACTTTCAGAAAACACTCTTGTGCCTGCTTAAGGTTGAAGTAAAGGTGGGGTGATGCATAAAACCAGAGTTTGATATTAGTACAGGTACCGTTCCAAAAACCAACTATGGAATAGACAAGACCTACACTTTCCTCAGTGAAAGGGACTCAAAACGCCATATTTCCCACAGAGGAATATATCTGACTTGTAAGTATCTTAAAACCAATCTATTGATATGTCTCTGTAAGGGAATCAAGTGTGTCTAGACTGGCATAAACTTGGCACTGAGAATCATCTCAAACCCATTATAAAAAGGAAATTCAAAGACAAAACAAAAAACAGGGAAGTTCTTTACAATTCCTACAGGGGCTCTGATGAAACCTGGAATGACCCTATCTACAACGACAGCTGGATGTGGCATAAGGCTGGACACTTGTGACTGAGAGGATTGATGATATTCGGTGAGCCAATGCAGACCATTTAAAGCAATAATTCGTGGCACACATTCCAAGGGTCCCAACTCTCCAGGTTGAAGGGAATATTACTACAGCTATAACATGTAAGGGAAACCAAGAGAATGGACACACTGTGAATACGAAAGGTTTCTAAAACTCAACTAATAGTCCCTCTCCTGGTGCTCCAGTTTGAATTTCTAAGAGCTTTACTATCAATCTCCCAAATTGCAGAGACAGCCCCTTTATACTCCTGGTTCGCACAGGTTGCTAATTTAGCAGAGGATGAAAGGGAAGAGGGAGAACCAATGAGAGATTAGGTGTTAGGCATTTGGAATGGCACATGTCACTCTAATTTCCCAGCAGGAAGAAGAATTAACCAAAGTCTCAGCCACCCGCCGGGAACCAGTATAGGTCCTGAACCAGCATTTGGGACTTCTGGTCAGCTCACAAAAAACGAATTGAAAAATGGATCTCAGATGCATAGCAATTCACAAACTGGCAGAGTAATAAAAAACAACTCTCGTCCAAAAATCTGTTGAGGGAAGGCAACGAGGCGACCTTGAAAGCGAGCCAGAATAGCAGGAAACAGATTTCAACAGGTACATTGGAATTGCATTTAAAGCACAGGAAGAGGGTCACAACTTCGACCATGATGCGCTTGGGAAAAAGCAGTGTATGCGTTTTCTCCTGAATATATTCTGGAGAAACCGCATACGCCCTTTGTGGCCAAGAAAGCAAGCCGGCAATGCAAATCTGCCCTACAAAGAAGTATCACTTCCCACCGGTCAAAAGGGACATCTGCAAAATGTGTAAAATCCAGAAAGGCAAGAAAGGCCCTGAAGAACAGGGAGACTAGTTATGATGATGGGCAGGATGTAAATTGCCAACTGCCTCTCTGGAGGAGTGCACTGTGTTCCCTAAAACAAGTAAAAACAGAGCTACAGATCCAAGGTCACTTCCAGTCTAGGGAATATACCTTGGGAATACTGTAAATCAATAAGACAGAGCCACCCCAAAATTTAGGGATGCACTGCTTACAAGAATTTCAACTTGGGTACACCGTAAATATCCCAGGAAAGACAAAAATGGTTCAAGAAATTGCGGTACTTACGTATTATGGAATATCCCTCAGCCATGAAATCAATTTCATAAGGTCAGTAGCATCAAAATGAGTGGATTCAGGTACGATGATTCTAAGTGAAATAAGTCACAGAGAAATAGACACTTATCATAAGATATCACTTAAGAAGGTCCTGTAAACATGGCTACATATGAACTGAGTTATGAAAGAGAACAGAGTCTCACATTGAGAAAACACTCTTATGCCTGCTTAAGGGGGAACGAGAGTTGGGGTGATGCATAAAACCAGAGTTTGATATTAATACAGGTACCGTTCCAAAAATCAACTACGGAATAGACAAGACCTACACCTTCCTCAGTGAAAGGGACTCAAAACCCCATAGTTCCCGCAGAGGAATATATCTGACTAGTAAGAATCTTAAAACCTATGTATTCATAGGTCTCCGTAATGGAATCAAGTGTGTCTACACTAGTATCAACATGGCAGTGAGAATCAGCTCAAACCGACTATAAAAAGGAATTTCAAAAAAAAAAAAACAAACAAACAGGGAAATTCTTTACAATTCCTTCAGGGGCTCTGATGAAACCTGGAATGACCCTATGTACAATGACAGCTGGATGTGGCATAAGGCTGGAAACTTGGGACTGAGAGGATTGGTGAGACTGGGTCACCAAATGCAGACCATTTAAAACAATAATACGTGGCACACATGCCATGGTCCCAACTCTCCAGGTTGAAGGGAATATTACTACAGCTATAACATGTACGGGAAACATAGAGAATGGAAACACTGTGAATACAAAAGGTTTCTAAAACTCAACTAATAGTCCCTCTCCTGGTGCTCCGGTTTGAATTTTCAACTGCTTCACTATCAATCTCCGAACTTGGTGAGACAGCCCCATAACCTCCTGGTTCGCAGAGGTTGCCAATTTGGCAGAGGATGAAAGGGAAAAGAGAGAACCAATGATACACTAGCTGTTAGGCATTTGGACGGGCATATGTCACTGTAATTTCCCGGCAGGAAGAAGAATTAACCAAAGTTTCAGCCACCCACCGGGAACCAGTATAGTACCTGAACCAAAATTTTGGACTTGTGGTCAGCTCACAAAAAAACGAGTTGAAAAATGGAGCTCAGGGGCATAGCAATTCCCAAACTGGCAGAATAATAAAGGACAACTATCGTCCAAAAATCTGTTGAGGGAAGGCAACGAGGTGGATTTGAAAGCGAGCCAGAATAGCAGGAAACAGATTTCAAGAGGTACATTGGAATCGCCTTTAAAGCACAGAAAGAGTGGCACAACTTCGACAATGATGCACTTGGCCAAGAAGGGCGTATGTGTTTTCTCCTGAATATATTCAGGAGAAAACACAAACGAACTTTCTCCCAAGCAAGAAAGTGCGCAATGCAAATCTGCACTACAAAGAAGTATCACTTCCCACTGGTCAAAAGGGACATCCGCAAAATGTGTAAAAACCAGAAAGGCAATACAGGCCCTGGAGAACAGGGAGCCTAGTTATGCTGATGGGCGGGATGTAAATTGCCAACTGCCTCTCTGGAGGAGTGCATTGTGTTCCCTAAAACAAGTAAACAACAGAGCTACACAGCCAAGGGCACTTCCAGTCTAGGGAATATACCTTGGGAAAACTGAAAATCAAAAAGACAGATCCACCCCAAAATTTAGGGCTGCACTGCTTACAAGAACCTCAACTTGGATACACCTTAAATATCCCAAGAAATACAAAAATGGTTTAAGAAATTGTGTTACTGTCGTAGGATGGAATATCCCTCATCCATGAAATCAATGTCATAAGGCCAGTAGCAGCAAAATGAGTGGATTCAGGTTCGATGATTTTAAGTGAAATAAGTCACAGAGAAAAAGTAACTTATCATAAGATATCACTTATGAAGGTCCTGTAAACATGGCTACACATGAACTGACTTATGAAATATAACAGATTCTCACATTTAGAAAAGACTCTTATGCCTGCTTAAGGGGGAAGGAGAAGTGGGGTGATGCATAAAACCAGAGTTAGATATTAGTACATGTACCGTTCCAAAAACCAACTACGGATTATACAAGTCCAACAACTTCCTCAGTGAAATGGATTCAAAACCCCATATTTCCCGCAGAGGAATATATCTGACTAGTAAGAATATTAACACCTATGTATTGATATGTATCCATAAGGGAATCAAGTGTGTCTAGACAGGCATAAACATGGCAGTGAGAATCAGCACAAACACACTATAAAAAGGAATTTCAAAAACAAAACAAAAAAAACAGGGAAATTCTTTACAATTCCTTCAGGGGCTGTGATGAAACCTGGAATGACCCTATCTAAAACGACAGCTGGATGTGGCATAAGGCTGGACACTTGGGACTGAGAGGATTGGTGAGATTGGGTCAGCAAATGCAGACCATTTAAAGCAATAATGCGTGGCACACATTCCAAGGGTCCCAACTCTCCAGGTTGTAGGGAATATCACTACAGCTATAACATGTATGGGAAACCAAAAGAATGGACACACTGTGAATATGAAAGGTTTCTAAAACTCAACTAATAGTCCATCTCCTGGTGCTTCGGTTTGAATTTCCAACTGCTTTACTATCAATCTCCCAACTTGGAGAGACAGCCCCTTAACCAACTGGTTCTCACAGGTTGCAAATTAGGCAGAGGATGAAAGGAAAGATGGAGAACCAATGAGAGAGTAGCTGTTAGGCATTTGGACGGGCACATGTCACTCTAATTTTCCGGCAGAAAGAAGAATTAACCAAAGTCTCAGCCATCCGCCGGGAACCAGTATAGGTCCTGAACCAAAATTTTGGACTTGTGGTCAGCTCACAAAAAACGACTTGAAAAATGGAGCTCAGGGGCATGGCAATTCACAAACTGGCAGAGTAATAAAGGGCAACTATCGTCCAAAAATCTGTTGAGGGAAGGCAACAAGGTGGACTTGAAAGTGAGCCAGAATATCAGGAAACAGATTGCAAGAGGTACATTGGAATCGCCTTTAAAGCACAGGAAGAGGGGCACAATTTCGACAATGATGCACTTGCCCAAAAAGGGCGTATGCGTTTCCTCCTGAATATATACAGGAGGAAACGTATGCACCCTTTTTGGCCAAGCAAGCCAGCGGGCAATGCAATTCTGCAGTACACAGAAGTATCACTCCCCAGCGGTCAAAAGGGACATCCGCAAAATGTGTAAAACCCAGAAAGGCAAGACAGGCCCTGGAGAACAGGGAGCCTAGATATGCTGATGGGCAGGATGTAAATTGCCAACCGCCTATCTGGAGGAGTGCAATGTGATGCCTAAAACAATTAAACAACAGAGCTACAGAGCCAAGAGCACTTCCAGTCTTGGGAATATATCTTCGGAAAACTGAAAATAAAAAGACAGAGCCACCCCAAAATTTAGGGCTGCACTGCTTACAAGAACCTCAACTTGGTTACATTTTGATGACAAGAGCATGGCACATTGTGATAACATGGGTCATGGAGCAATCTGCTGACAATCACATGGAGCACTCTTATGACAAGGGTCAGGGAGCATTGTGCTGAGGAAGGCATAGAATATGGTGATGACCAGTGTCAGAGAGCATTGTGATGAAAAGTTCAAGGAGCATTGTGTTGACAAAGTCACAGAGACTTGGGATGACGAGGGTATGGACCATTGTGATGACAAAGGTCATGAATCATTGTTATGAAGAGTCACGGAGAATTGTGATGAAAGGGTCATGGAATCATTGTGATGACAAGGGCATGGAGCATTGTGATGACAAGGTCATAGAGTATTGTGAAGAGAGGTGTCAGGGAGCACTGTGATGACATATGTCATGGCCCACTGTGATGACAATGGCATGGGGCATTGTGATGCCAGGTGTCATGGAGTATTGTGATGACAAAGGTAATGGAGTATTGTGTTGACAACGGCTTGGAGCACTGTGATAACAAGGGTCATGGAGCATTGTGATGACAAGGGAATGGAGCATTGTGATGACAACGGACATTGAGAATTTTGATGACAATATCGTGAAGAATTTTGATGACAAATGCATGGAGCTTGCTATGACAGGGGTCATATGGCATTGAGATGACAATTTCATGGAAAATTTTGATGACAATTGCATGTAACATTGTGATGAGAAGTGTAATGGGGCATTGTGATGACAAGGACGTGGAGAATTCTGATGACAAGGGACATGGAGCATTGTTATTACCAGGGAATGGAGCATTGTGATTACCAGGGAATGGACCCTTGTGATAGCAAGACCGTGGAGCACTGTGATGAGAAGGCCATGAATAACTGTGATGACGAGCCTCATGGAGCACGGTAATGACAAGGGGCATGGAGCATTCTGATGACAGTTGTCATGGAGCATTGTGATGACAGGGGTCATGGAACATTGTGATGACAGGGGTCATGGAGCATTGTGATGACAAGGGTCACGGAGCATTCTGATGATAAGCTTGTGGAGTATTGTGATGACAATGTCATGGAGCATTGTGATGAAAAGGGCATAAATCACTGTGATGAAAAAGGCATGGAGCGTTGTCATGAGGGTTTCAAGGAGCATACTGATGACAAGTGTCAGGGAGCATTGTGATGACCAGTGTATTGAGCACTGTGATGACAATGGTCATGGAGCATTGTGATGAGAAGACGATGGAAAATTGTGATGACGAGAGTCATCGACCTTTGTGATGACAAAGATCATGGAGCATTTTGATGACAATGGCGTTGTGCATTGTGATGAGAAGGGCAGGGAACATTGTGATGACAGGGTCATGGAAAAATTTGATGAAAAGGGTCATGGATCATTTTGATGACAGGGGATATGGAACATTGTGATGTCAGGGGTCATGGAGCTTTGTGATGAATAGGGTCATGGAGCATTTTGATGCCAGGGGTTATGGAACATTGTGATATCAGGCGTCATGGAGCATTGTGATGACAAGGGCATGGAGCATTGGTCTGAAAATTTCATGGATTATGTGATGAGAGTGGGCATGGGGCATTGTGATGACAAGGGCACGGAACACTGTGATACATGGGTCATGGAGGATTGTAATGACAATGACATGGAGCATTGTGATGAGAAGGGCATCGAGCATTGTGATGACAAATGTCATGGAGCTTTGTGATGACAAGAGCATGGAACAATGTGATTAGGGGGTTCATGGAGCATCTTGATGACAATGGCATGGAGCATTGTGATGCCAAGGGTCATGGAGATATGTGACGACAAATGTCATGGAGCATTTTGATGACAAGGGCGTGGTGCATTGTGTTGTGAAGGGAAGGGAGCATTGTGATGACAGAGTCGAGGAGCAATTTGATGAAAATTGTCATGGAAGATTTTGATGATATGGGTTATGGAACATTGTGATTTCAGGGGTCATGGAACATTGTGATGACAGGGGTGAGGAAGTATTGTGATGACTAATGATGGAACATAGTGATATCAGTTGTGAGAGAGCATTTTGTTGAAAAGTGCATGGAGCATTGTGATGACAGAGTCGAGGAGCAATTTGATGAAAGTTGCCATAGAAGATTTTGATGATATGGGTTATGGAGCACTGTGATGACAAGGTTGTGGAGCATTGTGATGACAGGGTTGAGGAAGTATTGTGATGACTAGTGATGCAACATAGTGATATCAGTTGTGAGAGAGCATTTTGTTGAGAAGTGCATGGAGCATTGTGATGCCCAGGGTTTATGGAGCATTGTGATGACAAGCTTGTGGAACATTGTGATGACAAGCGCATGTCACATTGTGATAACATGGGTCATGGAGCAATGTGCTGACAAGCACATGGAGCATTGTGAGGAAAAGGGGGATGGAGCACTGTGCTGAGAAAGGCATAAAGCATTTTGATGACAAGGGTCAGAGAGCATTGTTATGAAAAGTTCATGGAGCATTGTGGTGACAAAGTCACAGAGACTTGTGATGATGAAAGCATGGACCATTGTGATGACAAAGTTCATAAAGCACTGTGATGACTGGAGTCACGGAGCATTGTGATGACACGGGAATGGAGCATTGTGATGACATGGGCATAGAGCATTGCTCAGACAAGTTTTATGGATTATTGTGATGACAGTGGGCATGGCACATTGTGATTACAAGGGCATGGAGCATTGTGATGACAAGGTCATACAGTATTGTGAAGACAGGTGTCAGGGAGTATTGGGATGACATATGTCATGGTCCATTGTGATGAGAAGTGCATGGGGCATTGGAATGCCAAGTGTCATGGAGGATTGTGATGACAAAGGTAATGGAGCTTTGTGATGACAAGGGCTTGGAGCTTCGTGATGACAAGGTCTTGAAGCACTGTGATGACAACATCATGGAGCATTGTGATGACAAGGGCCTTTGAGAATTTTGATGACAAGGTCGTGAAGCATTGTGATTACAAGCGCATGGAGCTTTCTATGACAGGGGTCATGGAGCATTGCGATGAAAAGTGCATGGAGAATTGTATTGACAAGAGCATGTAACATTTTGATGAGAAGTGTCATGGAGCATTGTGAGGAAAAGGACATGTAGAATTGTGATGACCAGGGCATGGAGCATTGGGATGACAAGACCGTGGAGCATTGTCATGAGAAGACCACGGATAATTGTGATGAGGATCGTCATGGAGCACTGTAATGACAAGGGGCATGGAGCATTGTGATGACAGGTGTCATGGATCATTGTGATGACAAGTGTCATGGACCATTCTGATGACAAGCTTGTGGAGTAATGTGATGACAATGGCATGGAGCATTTTGATGAAAAGGGCATGGAGCATTGTGATGAAAAAGGCATGGAGCCTTTTCATGACGTGTTCAAGGAGCATTCTGATGACAAGTCTCAGGGAGCATTGTGATGACAAGTGTATTGAGCATTGTGATGACAAATTTCATGGAGCATTGTGATGACAGGCATCATGGAGCGTTATGATGACAAGTGTTATGAACATTGTGATCACAAGGCTTTGGAGCATTGTGATGACAGAAATCATGTATCATTTTCATTTCAAGGAGCATGGATCATTGTGATGACAAGGGCATGAAGCAATGTGAACCCAAGGTTCATGGAGGATTTTGATGACAATGGGAATGGAGTATTGTGATGACAAGCACATGCAGCATTGTGATGACAAGGTCATGTAGCATTTTGCTGACAAATGCATGGAGCATTTTGATGACAAGTGTCATGGAGCATTGTGATGACAAGCGTCATGGAGCATTGTGATTACAGGGGTCATAGAGCATTTCGATGACCAGATTCCCAAATCATTGTGTTGTCTGGTGTCATGGAGCATTGTGATGACAGTGGTCATGGAGCATTGTGAATACAGGGGTCATGGAGCATTGTGATGAGAATTTTATGGAGCACTGAGCTGACAATATTCCTTGAGTATTGTGATGGCAGGGCTCATGGAGCATTGTGATGACAAGGGAATGGAGCATTGGGATGACAATGTCCTGGAGCATTGTGATGAGAAGACCATGGAGCATTGTGATGACAAGTCTCATGGAGCATTCTGATGAAAAGGGGCATGGAGCATTTTGATTACAGGGGTCTTGGAGTATTGTTATGACAAGGGTCATGGAGCCTTGTGATGACAAACCGTGGAACATTGTGATGGCAGGGGTCATGGAGCATTGTTATGACAGGGGTAATGGAGCATTGTGATGACAAGGGCATGGAGTATTGGTTTGAAAAGTTTCATGGATTATTGTGATGAGAGTGGGCAGGGAGCATTGTGATGACAAGGGCACAGAACGACGGTGATACATGAGTCATGGAGGATTGTAATGACAAGGGCATGGATCATTGTGATGAGAAAGGCATCGAGAATTATGATGACAAGCATCATGGAGCTTTGTGATGACAAGAGCAAGGAACAAAGTGATGATAGGTTTCATGGAGCATTGTGATGACAATGGCATGGAGCATTGTGATGCCAAGGGTCATGGAGTTTGTGATGACAGAGGTCATGGAGCATTTTGATGACAAGAGCGTTGTGCATTGTGATGAGAAGGGCAGGGAGCATTGTGATGACAGGGTCATGGAGCAATTTGATGAAAATCGACAGGGAACATTTTCATGACAGGGTTATGGAACATTGTGATGTCAGTGGTCATGGAGCATTATGATGATAAGGGCATGTAGCATTTTGATGATAGGGGTCATGGAACATTGTGATGAAAGGGGTGAGGGAGTATTGTGATGAGTAGTAAAGGAACATTGTGATATCAGAGGTGAGAGAGCATTTAGATGAGAAGTGCAAGGAGCATTGTGATGACAAGTTTTATGGAGCATTGTGATGATAAGGTTGTGGAGCATTGTGCTGACAAGCGATGGATCATTGTGATGACAAGGGTCATGGAGCATTATGCTGACAAAGGCATGGAGCATTGTGATGAAACGTGTTACAGAGAGCTGTGATGATGAGGGAATGGACCATTGTGATGACAAAGGTCATAAAGCATTGTGATGACTGGATTCACGGAGAATTATGATGTGCGGGGTCATGGAGAATTGTGATGACAAGGACATGGAGCATTGTGATGACAAGGGCATGGAGCATTGGTCTGACAAGTTTCATGGATTATTGTGATGACATTCGGCATGGCGGATTGTGGTGACAAGGGCATGGAGCATTGTGATGAAAAGGTCATGGAGTATTGTGAAGACAGGTGTCAGGGAGCATTGTGATGACATATGTCATGTTCCATTGCAATGACAATGGCGTGGGGCACTGTGATGCCAAGTGTCATGGAGGAATGTGATGACAAAGATAATGGGGCATTGTGATGATTAAGGCTTGGGACATTATGATCACAATGGCCATTTAGAATCTTGATGAGAAGGTCGTGAAGCATTGTGATGACAAAGTCCTGGAGCATTGTGTTGAGAAGACCATGGAGCCTTGTGATGACAATTCTCATGGACCATACTGATGAAAAGAGGCATGGAGCATTGTGTTTACAGGGGTCTTGGAACATTGTGATGACAAGGGCATGGAGCATTGTGATGAGAAGGCCAAGGAGCATTCTGATGACATGCGTCATGGAGCTTTTTGATGACAAGGGCATGGAGCATTGTGAATACAGGGGTCTTGGAGCATTGTGATGACATGGGCATGGAACATTGTGATGAGAAGGCCATGGAGCATTCTGATGGCATGTGTAAATGAGGTTTTTGATGAAAAGGGCATGGAGCATTGTGATTACAGGGGTCTTGGAGCATTGTGATGACAAGAGTCATGGAGCCTTGTGATTAAAAGGCCTTGGATCATTGTGATAGCAGGGGTCATGGAGCATTGTTATGACAGGTGTAATGGAGCACTGTGATGACTAGGGCATGGAGCATTGGTCTGAAAAGTTTCATGGATTATTGTGATGAGGGTGGGCATTGAACATTCTGATGACAAGGACACAGAACACTGTGATACATGGGTCATGGAGGTTATAATGACAAGGACATGGAGCATTGTGATGAGAAGGGCATCGAGCATTGTGATGGCAAGCGTCATGGAGCTTTGTGATGACAAGGGCATGGAACAATGTGATGAGAGGGTTCATGGAGCATTGTGATGACAATGACATGGAGCATTGTGATGCAAATTGTCATGGAGATGTGTGACAACAAATGTCATGGAGCATTTTGATGACAAATTCGTGGTGCATTTTGTTGTGAAGGGAAGGGAGCATTGTGATGACAGGGTCATGGAGCAATTTGATGAAAAAGGTCATGGAAGATTTCGATGACAGGGGTTATGGAACATTGTGATGTCAGGGGTCATCGAACATTGTGATGATAAGTGCATGTAGCAATGTGATGACAGGGGTCATGGAACATTGTGATGACAGGGGTGAGGGAGTATTGTGATGACTTGTGATGGAACATAGTGATATCAGTTGTGAGAGAGCATTTTGTTGAGAAGTGCCTGGAGCATATTGATGACAAGGTTTATGGAGCATTGTGATGACAATGTTGTGGAGCACAGTGATGACACGCGCATGGCACATTTTGATAACATGGGTCATGGAGCAATGAGCTGAGAAGCACATGGAGCATTGTGATGACAAGGGTCATGGAGCATTGTGCTGAGAAAGGCATAGAGCATTGTGATGACAATGGTCAGAGAGCATTGTGATGAAAAGTTCATGGAGCATTGTGGTGACAAAGGTCACAGAGAATTGTGATGATGAGGGCATGGACCATTGTGATGACAAAGTTCATGAAGCACTGTGATGACTGGAGTCACGGAGCATTGTGATGACAGGGTTCATGGAGCATTGTGATGACAAGGCCGTGGAACATCATTATGACAGTAGTCATGGAGCATTGTTAAGACAGGGGTAATGGAATATTGTGATGGCAACGGTATGGAGCATTGTGATGAGAAAGCCATGGAGCATTCTGATGACATGCGTCATTGAGCTGTGTGATGACAAAGGCATGGAGCATTGTGATTACAGGGGTCTTGGATCATTGTAATGACAAGGGTTATGGAGCCTTGTGATGACAAGGCCATGGAACATTGTGATGGCAGGGGTTATGGAGCATTGTCATGACAGGGGTAATGGAGCATTGTGATTACAAGTTTATGGAGCATTGGTCTGAAACTTTTCATGGATTATTGTGATGAGAGTGGGCATGGAGCATTATGATGACAAGGGAAAGGAACACTGTGATACATGGGTCATGGAGAATAGTACTGGCAAGGGCATGGAACATTGTGATGAGAAAGGAATCGTGCATTTTGATGACAATCATCGTGGAGTTTTGTGATGATAAGGACATGGAAGCAATGTGATGAGAGGCTTCAGGAAGCATTGTGATGACAATGGCATGGATCATTCTGATGCCAAGGGTCATGGAGCTTGGTGATGACAAAGATCATGGAGCATTTTGATGACAAGCGCATGGAGCATTGTAATGCCAAGGGTCATGGAGCTTGGTGATGACAAAGATCATGGAGCATTTTGATGACAAGCACATGGAGCATTGTGATGATTAGGGTCACGGAGCATTGTGATGAAAAGTTCATGGAGCACTGTGGTGACAAAGGTCACAGAGACTTGTGATGACGAGGGCATGGACCATTGTGATGAGAAAGGTCATGAAGCAATGTGATGACAGGAGTCACGGAGCATTGTGATGACGTGTCATGGAGCATTGTGATGACAAGGGCATGCAGCATTGTGATGACAGGGGCATGGAACATTGGTCTTACAAGTTTCATGGATTATTGCGATGACAGTGGGAATGGCACATTGTGATGAAAAGGGCATGGAGCATTGTAATGACAAGCTCATGCATTATGGTGAAGACAGGTGTCTGGGAGCATTGTGAAGACATATGTCATGGCCCATTGTGATGACAATGCCATGGAGCATTGTGATGCCAAGTGTCATGGAGGATTGTGATGACAAAGGTAATGGAGCATTTTGATGACAAGCACATGGAGCATTGTGAGGACAAGGGTCATGGAGCACTGTGCTGACAAGGGCATGGAGCATTGTGATGACAAGGGTCATGGAGCATTGTGCTGAGAAAGGCATGGAACATTGTGATGACAATGGTCACAGACCATTATGATGAAAATTCATGGAGCATTGTGGTGACAAATGTCACAGAGCCTTGTGATGACTAGGGCATGGACCATTGTGATGACAAAGATCATGAAGCATTGTGATGACTGGAGTCACGGAGCATTGTGATGACAGGCGTCAGGGAGCATTGTGATGACAAGGGTCATGCCACATAATGATGACAAGCTTGTGGAGTATTGTGGTGACAATGGCATGGATCATTGTGATGAACAGGGCATGGAGCATTGTGATGAAAAAGGCATGGTGCCTTTTCATGACAGGGTTCAAGGACCATTCTGACGACAAATGTCAGGGAGCATTGTGATGACAAGTGTATTGAATATTGTGATGACAAAGCTCATGGAGCATTGTGATGACACGTGCATGGAGTATTGTGGTGACAGGCATCGTGGAGCGTTGTGATGACAAGTGTTGTGGAACAATGTGATCACAAGGGTTTGGAGCATTGTGATGACAGAGGTCATGGATCATTTTGATTTCAAGGAGCATGGAGCATTGTGATGAAAGGGGTCATGGAGCATTGTGATGACGTGTCATGGAGCATTGTGAAGACAAGTGCATGGAGCATTGTGAAGACAGGGGCATGGAACATTGGTCTTACAAGTTTCATGGATTACTGCAATGACAGTGGGAATGGTGCATTGTGATGACAAGGGCATGGAGCATGGTGATGACAACGTAATGTAGTATTGTGAAGACAGTTGTCTGGGAGCATTGTGAAGGCATAAGTCGTGGCCCATTGTGATGACAATGCCATGGAGTATTGTGATGCCAAGTGTCATGGAGGTTTGTGATGACAAATGTAATGGAGCATTGTGATAACAAGGGCTTGGGGCATTGTAATGACAAGGGTTACGGAGCACTATGCTGACAGGGGCATGGAGCATTGCGATGAAACATGTCATGGAGCATTGTGCTGACAAATGCATGGAGCATTTTGATGACAAGTGTCATGGAGCACTGTGATGACATGAGTCATGGAGCATTGTGATTACAGGGGTCATGAAGCATTGGGATGGCAAGGGCATGGATCATTCTGATGACAAGTGTCATGGAGCATTTTGATTACAAGGGTCCCGGATCATTGTGTTGTCTGGTGTCATGGAGCGTTGTGATGACTGTGGTCATGAAACATTGTGATGACAGGGGTCATTGAGCAGTGTGATCAGAATTTCATGGAGCATTTGGCTGAAAATATTCATTGAGTATTATGATGGCAGGGGTCATGGAGCATTGTGGTGACAACGGAAAGGAGCATTGTGATGACAAGATCCTGGATCATTGTGAGGAGAAGACCATAGAGCCTTGTGATAACAAGTATCATGGATCATTCTGATGAAAAGGGGCATGGAGCATTGTGATTACATGGGTCTTGGAGCATTGTGACGAATAGGGCATGGATGATTGTGATGAAAAAGCATGGAGCCTTGTCATGAGAGGGTTCAAGGAGCATACTGACAACAAGTGTCAGGGAGCATTGTGATGACAAGTGTATTGAGCATTGTGATGACAAAGGTCATGGAGCATTGTGATGAGAAGACCATGGATAATTGTGATGACGAGCGTCATGGAGAGTTGTGATGACAAGTGTTATGGAACATTGTGAACACAAGGGTTTGGAGCATTGTGATGACAGAGTTCATGGAGCATTGAGATGAAAAGGGGCATGGAGCATTTTGATTACAGGTGTCTTGGAGCATTGTGATGAAAAGGGCATGGCGCATTGTGATGCTAAGGCCATGGAGCTGTCTGATGACAAGCGTCATGGAGCTATGTGATGACAAGAGCATGCAGCATTGTGATTTCAGGGGTCTTGGAGCATTGTGATGACCAGGGCCATGGAGCCTTGTGATGACATGGACGTGGAACATTGTCATGACAGGCGTGAGGGAGTATTGTAATGACTAGTGATGGAACATTTTGATATCAGCGGTGAAAGAGCATTTTGATGAGAAGTGCATGGAGCTTTGTGATGACAAGGTTTATAGAGTATTGTGATGACAAAGTTGTGGAACATTGTGATGACAAGTGCATGGCACATTGTGATGACATGGGTCATGGAGCATTGTTCTGACAAGCCCATGGGGCACTGTGATGACAAGTGTCATGGAACACTCTGCTGACAAAGGCATGGAGCATTGTGATGACAAGGGTCACAGAGAATTGTGATGAAAAGTTCATGGAGCATTATGGTGACAAAGTTCACAGAGCCCTGTGATGACGAGGTTATGGACCATTGTGAGGACAAAGGTCATGAAGCATTGTGATGACTGGAGTCACGGACCATTGTGATGACAAGGGCATGGAGCATTGTGATGACAGGAGCATGGAGCATTGGTCTGAAAACTTTCATTGATAATTGTGATGATAGGGGGCATGGCGCACTGTGATGACAGCGGCATGGAGCATTGATATGACCAGGTCATTGAGTATGGTGAAGAGAGGTGTCAGGGAGCATTGTGATGACATATGTCATGGTGCATTGTGATGACAATGGCATGGAGCATTGTGAAGCCAAGTGTCATGGAGGATTGTGATGACAAATGTAATGGAGCATTCTGATGACAAGGGCTTGGAGCATTGTGAGAGAAGACCATGGATAAATGTGATGACCAGCGTCATGGGGCATTGTGATGACAAGTGTTATGGAGCATTGTGATCACAAGGATTTGGTGCATTATAATGACAGACGTCATTGAGCATTTTGATTTCATTGTGATGACAAAAGCATGAAATATTATTGTGATGGGCACGGTGCATTGTGATGACAGGGTTGATGGAGCATTGAGATGAAAAGGGGCATGGAGCATTGTGATTCCAGGGGTGTTGGAGCATTGTGATGACAAGGACATGGCACAATGGTCTGAAAAGTTTCATGCATTATTGTGAAGAGAGTGGGCATGGAGCTGTGTGATGACAAGGGCACGGAACACTGTGATACATAGATCATACAGGATTGTAATGACAATAGCATGGAGCATTGTGATGAGAAGTGCATCGAGCATTGTGTTGACAAGCGTCATGGAGATTTGGGATGACAAGTGCATGGAGCAATGTGATGAGAGGGTCCATGGAGTATTGTGATGATCATGGAATGGAGCATTGTGATGCCAAGGGTCATGGAGCTTTGTGATGACAAATGTCATGTAGCATTTTGATGAAAAGGGCCTGGTGCATTGTGATGAGAAGGGCAGGGAGCATTGTGATGACAGGGTCATGGAGCAATTTGATGAAAAGGGTCATGGAATATTTTGATTACAGGGGTTATGGAACTTTGTGATGTCAGTTGTCATGGAGCATTGTGATGACATGGGTAATGGAACATTTTGATGACAGGTTTGAGGGAGTATTGTGATGACTAGTGGTGGAACATTGAGATATCAGTGGTGAGGCAGCATTTTGATAAGTGCATGGAGCATTGTGATGACAAGGTTTATGGAGCATTTTGATGACAAGGATGTTGAGCATTGTGATGACAAGTGCATGGCGAATTGTGATGACATTGGTTATGGAGCATTGTGCTGACACGTGCATCGAGCATTGTGTTGACAAGGGTCATGGAGCATTGTGCTGACAAAGGCATGGAGTTTTGTGATGACAACGGTCACAGAGCATTGTGATAAAAATTTCATGGAGCATTGTGGTGACAAAGGTCACAGAGCTTTGTGTGATGAGGTCATGGACCATTGTGATGACAAATGTCATGAAGCATTGTGATGACTGGAGTCATGGAGCATTGTGATAACAGGGGTCTTGGAGCATTGTGAAGAAAAGGGAATGCATCATTGTGATGAAAATTGCAGGGAGCCTTGTCATGACAGTGTTCAAGGAGCATAGTGATGAAAAGTGTCAGGGAGGATTGTGATGACAAGTGTATTGAGCATTGTGTTGACAAAGGTCATGGAGCATTGTGATAAGAAGACATTGCATAATTTTGATGACGAGCGTCATGGGGCATTGTGATGACAAGTGTCAAGGAACATTGTGATCAGAAGGGTTTGCAGCTTTGTGATGACAGAGGACATGGAGCATTTTGATTTCATAGTGATGACAATAGCATGAATCATTATGATGATGGACATGGTGCATTGTGATGACAGGGTTGATGGAGATTTGAGATGAAAAGGGGCATGGAGAATTGTGATTACAGAGGTCTTGGAGCATTGTGATGACAAGGGTCATGGAGACTTGTGATGACAAGGCCGTGGAACATTGTGATGGCAGGGGTCATGGAGCATTGTTATAACAGGTGTAATTGAGCATTGTGATGACAAGGGCATGGAGCAATGTGATGAGAGATTTCATTGAACATTGTGATGACAATGGCATGGAGCATTGTGATGCCAAGTGTCATGGAGCTTTGTGATGAAAAATGTCATTGGGCATTTTAATGACAAGTGCGTGGTGCATTGTGATGAGAAGGGCCGGGAGCATTGTGATGACCGGGTCATGGAGCAATTTGATTAAATGCGTCATGGAATATTTTGATGACAGGCGTTATGGAACATTGTGATGTCAGGGGTCATGAAGCATTGTGATTAAATGGGTCATGGAGCATTTTGTGACAGGGTTTATGGAACATTGTGATGTCAGGGGTCATGGAGCATTGTGATGACAAGGGCACGGAGCAATGTGATGGCCGGGGCATGGATCATTTGTCTGACAAGTTTCATGGATTATTGTAATGACAGTGGGCATGGAGCATTGTGATGACAAAGGTCACAGAGCCTTGTGTGAAGAGGGCATGGACCACTGTGTTGACAACGGTCATGAAGCACTGTGATGACTGGAGTCACGGAGCATTGTGATGGCAGGGGTCATGGAGCACTGTGCTGACAAGCGCATGGAGCATTGTGCTGACAAAGGCATGGAGCATGGTGATGACAAGGGACACAGAGCATTGTGATGAAATATTCATGGAGCATTGTGGTGACAAAGATCACAGAGCTTTGTGTGACGGGGGCATGGACAATTGGTCTGACAAGTTTCATGGATTATTGTGATGACAGTGGGCATGGAGCATTGTGATGACAAAAGTCATGAAGCATTGTCATGACTGGAGTCACGGAGCATTTTGATGACATGGGTAATGGAGCATTGTGATGACACGGGCATGGAGCATTGTGATGACAGTGGCATGGAACATTTGTCTGACAAGTTTCATGGATTATTCTGATGAGAGTGGGCATGGCACATTGAGATGACAAGGGCATCGAACATTGTGATGACAAGGTCATGGAGTATTGTGAAGACAGGTGTCAGGGAGCATTGTGATGACATATGTCATTGTCCATTGTGATGACAATGGCATGGAGCATTGTGATACCACGTGTCATGGAAGATTGTGATGACAAAAGTAATGGAGCATTTTGATGACAAGGGCTTTGAACATTGTGATGACAAGGGTCATGGATCATTGTGATGAGAGGGGTCATGGAGCATTGTGATGACAAGGGTCATGGAGCATTGTGTTGAGAAGGTCATGGAATATTGGGCTGAAAATATTCATGGAGTATTGTGATGACAAGGATCAAGGAGCATAGTGATGACAAGTGTATTGAGCATTGTGATGACAAAAGTCATGGAGCATTGTGATGAGAAAACCATGGATAACTGTCATGATGAGTGTCATGGGGCTTTGTGATGACATGTGTTATGGAACATTGTGATCACCAGGGTTTGGAGCATGGTGATGACAGAGGTCATGGAGCATTTTGATTTCATTGTGATGAAAATAGCATGAAGCATTATGATGATGGGCATGGTGCATTGTCATGACAGGGTTCATGGAGAATTGAGATGAAAAGTGGCCAGGAGCATTGTGATTAACGTGGATTTGGAGCATTATGATGACAAGGGCATGGAGCATTGTGATGAGAAGGCAATGGAGCATTCTGATGACATGCGTCATGTAGTTTTGTGATGACAAGGGCATGGAGCGTTGTGAAGACAGTGGCATGGAAAATTGGTGTAACAATTTTATGGATCATTGTGATGACAGTGGGCATGGCAAATTGTGATGACAAGGGCATGGAGCATTGTGACGCCAAGTGTCATGGAGGATTGTGATGACAAAGGTAATGGAGCATTGTGATGACAAGGGCTTGGAGCATTGTGATATAAGGGTCATGGAGCATTGTGATGAAAACGGGCATTGAGAATTTTGATGAAAAGGTATGAAGCATTTTGATGACAAAGCCATGGATCTTGCTATGACAGGTGTCATGGGACATTTCGATGACAGGTGCATGGAGAATTGTGATGACAAGAGCATGTAAAATTGTGATGAGAAGTGTCATGGAGCATTGTGATGACAAGAACGTGGAGAATTGTGATGACAAGGTACATGCAGCATTGTTATGACCAGGGAATGGAGCATTGTGATCGAAAGACCATGGAGCACTGTGATGAGAAGAAAAATGGATAACTGTGATGACGATCATCATGGAGCAATGTAATGACAAGGGGCATGGAGCATTCTGATGACAGGCGTCATGGAGCATTGTGATGACAGAGGTCATGGAACATTGTGATGACAGGGGTCTTGGAGCATTCTGATGATAAGCTTGTGGAGTATTGTGATGACAATGGCATGGAGCATTGTGATGAAAAGGGCATGGATCATTGTGATGAAAAATGCATGTAGCCTTTTCATGACAGATTTAAAGGAGCATTCTGACAACAAGTGTCAGGGAGCATTGTGATGACAAGCGTGTCGAGCATTGTGATGAAAATGGTCATGGAGCATTGTGATGACAGGTCATGGAACACTCTGATACATGGGTCATGAAGGATTGTAATGACAAGGGCATGGAGCATTTTGATGAGAAGGGCATCAAGCATTTTGATGACAAGCGTCTTGGAGGTTTGTGATGACCAGGACATGGAACAATGTGATGAGAGGCTTCATGAAGCATTGTGATGACAATGGCATGGAACATTGTGATGCAAAGGGTCATGGAGCTTTGTGATGACAAAGGTCATGGAGCACTTTGATGACAAGTGCATCGTGCATTGTGATTAGAAGGGCAGCGTGCATTGTGATGACAGGGTCATGGAGCAATTTGATGAAAAGTGTCATCGAACATTTTGATGACAGGGGCTATGGAACATTGTGATGACAGGGTTCATGGAGCATTTTGATGAAATGGGTCATGGAGAATTTTGATGACAGGTGTTATGGAACATTGTCATGTCAGGGGTCATTGAACATTGTGATGATAAGGACATGTACCATTGTGATGACAGGGGTCATGGAACATTGTGATGACAGGGGTGAGGGACTATTGTGATGACTAGTGATGGAACATTGTGATATCAGTGGTGAGAGAGCATTTTGATGAGAAGTGTACGGAGCATTGTGATGACAATGTTTATGGAGCGTTGTGATGACAAGGTTGTGGAGCATTGTGATGACAAGTGCATGACACATTGTTATGACATAAGTTATGGAGCACTGTTCTGATTAGCACATGGAGTATTGTGATGACAATGGTCATGGAGCATTCTGCTGAGGAAGGCATGGAGCATTGTGATGACAAGGGTCACGGAGCATTGTGATCAAATGTTCATGGAGCATTGCGGTGACAATGGTCACAGGGACTTGTGATGAAGAGGGCATGGACCATTGTGATGACAAACGTCATGAATCATTTTTATGACTGGAGTCAAGGAGGACTGTGATGACAGGGGTCATGGAGCACTGTGATGAAAATGGCACGGAGCATTGTGATGACAGGGCCATAGCGTATAGCTCTGACAAGTTTTATGGATTATTGTGATGACAGTGGGCATGGCGCTTTGTGATGACAAGTGCATGGAGCATGGTGATGACAAGGTGATACAGTATTGTGAAGACAGGTGTCAGGGAGCACTGTGATGACATATGCGGAGGTCCATTGTGATGACAATGGCATGGAGCATTGTGATGCCAAGTGTCATGGAGGATTGTGATTACAAGGGCTTGGAGCATTGTGATGACAAGGGTCATGGAGCATTGTGATGAAAAGGGCATGGAGCATTGTGATTACAGGGGTCTTTTAGCATTGTGATGAAAAGGGCATGGATCATTGTGATGGAAAAGGCATGGAGCCTTGATATGACAGGGTTCAAGGAGCATACTGACGACAAGTGTCAGGGAGCATTGTGATGACAAGTAAATTGAGCATTGTGATGACAAATGTCATGGAACATTGTGATGAGAAAACCATGGATAATTGTGATCACGAGCGTTATGGGGCGTTGCGATGACAAGTGTTATGGAACATTGTGATCACAAGGGTTTGGAGCATTGTGATGACAGAGTTCATGGAGCATTTTGATTTCATTGTGATGACCATAGCATGAAGCATTATGATGATGAGCATGGTTCATTGTGATGACAGGGTTCATGGAGCATTGAGATTAAAAGGGGCATGGAGAATTTTGATTAAATTGGTCTTGGAGCATTGTGATGACAAGGGCATGGAGCATTGTGATGAGAAGGCAATGTAGCATTATGATGACATGCGTCATGGACCTTTGTGATGACAAGGGCATGGAACATTGTGATGACAGTGGCATGGAAAATTGGTCTAACAAGTTTCATGGATTATTGTGATGACACATGGATAGATGGCATGGAGCATTCTGATGATAAGCTTGTGGAGTATTGTGATGACAATGGCATGAAGCATTGTGATGAAAATGGCATGGATCATTGTGATGAAAAATGCATGGAGCCTTTTCATGACAGGTTTCAAGGAGCATTCTGACAACAAGTGTCAGTGAGCATTGTGATGACAAGTGTATTGAGCATTGTGATGACGATGGTCATGGAGCATTGTGATGACAAGGACATGTAGTATTGTGATGACAGGCATCATGGATCATTGTGATGTCAAGGGTTATGGAACATTGTGATCACAAGGTTTTGGAGCATTGTGATGACAGGTCATAGATCATTTTGATTTCAAGGAGCATGGAGAACTGTGATGACAAGAGCATGTAACATTGTGATGATAAGTGCATGTAGCATTTTGATGACAGGTGTCAGGCAACAATGTGAAGACAGGGGTGATGGAGTATTGGGATGACTAGTGATGGAACATTGTGATATCAGTGGTGAGAGAGCATTTTGATGAGAAGTGCATGGAGCACTGTGATGACAAAGTTTATGCAGCATTGTGATGACAAGGATGTGGAGCATTGTGATGACAAGCACATGGTGCATTGTGATGACATGGGTCATGGAGCATTGTGCTAAAAAGCTCATGGAGCATTGTGATGACAAGAGCCATGGAGCATTGTGCTGAGAAACGCATAGAGCATTGTGATGACAAGGGTCACAGTGCATTGTAATGAAAAGTTCATGGAGCATTGTGGTGACAAATGTCACAGAGACTTGTGATGACGAGGGCATGGACCATTGTGATGAGAAAGGTCATGAAGCATTGTGATGACAGGAGTCACGGAGCATTGTCATGACGTCTCATGGAGCATTGTGATGACAAGGGCAAGGAGCATTTTGATGACAGGGGCATGGAGAATTGGTCTTACAAGTTTCATGCATTATTGCGATGAGAGTGGGAATGGCGCATTGTGATGACAAGGGCATGGAGCATTGTGATGACAAGGTCATGCAGTATTGTGAAGACAGGTGTCTGGGAGCATTGTGAAGACATAAGTCATGGCCGATTGTGATGACAATGCCATGGAGCATTGTGATGCCAATTGTCATGGAGGTTTGTGATGACAGATGTAATGGAGCATTGTGATGACAAGGACTTGGAGCATTGTGATGACAAGGATCATGGAGGACTGTGCTGACAAGGTCATGGAGCATTGTGATGACAAGGGTCATGGGGCTTGGTGTTGACAATGTTCATGGAGCATTTTGATGACAAGAGTGTGGTGCATTGTGATGAGTAGGGCAGGGAGCATTGTGATGAAAGGGTCATGGAACAATTTGATGAAAAGTGTCAGGGAGCATTTTGATGACAGGGGTAATGGAACATTGTGATTTCAGTGGTCATGGAGCATTGTGATGATAAGGGCATGTAGCATTTTGATGACAGGGGTCATGGAACATTGTGATGACAGGGGTGAGGGAGTATTGTGATGACTAGTGATGGAACATTGTGATATCAGTGGTGAGAGAGCATTTAGATGAGAAGTGCATGGAGCATTGTGATGACAATTTTTATGGAGCATTGTGATGACAAGGTTGTGGAGCATTGTCATGACAAGTGCATGGTACATTGTGATGACATGTGTCTTGGGGAATTGTGCTGAGAAGCACATGTAGGATTGTGATGACAAGTTTCATGGAGCATTGTGCTGACAAAGGCATGGAGCATTGTGATGACAAGTGTTACAGAGCATTGTCATGACGAGGGAATGGACCATTGTGATGACAAAGGTCATAAAGCATTGTGATGACTGGAATCACGGAGCATTATGATGTGAGGGGTCATAGAGCATTGTGATTACAAGGGCATGGATCATTGTGATGACTGGGTCGTGGAGAATTGGTCTGACAAGTTTAAAGGATTATTGCTATGAGGGTGGGCATGGCACATTGTGATGACAAGGGCATGGAACATTTTTATGACAAGGTCATGTAGTACTGTGAAGACAGGTGTCAGGGAGCACCGTGATGACTAGTGATGGAACATTGTGATATCAGTGGTGAGAGAGCATTTAGATGAGAAGTGCATGGAGCATTGTGATGACAATTTTTATGGAGCATTGTGATGACAAGGTTGTGGAGCATTGTCATGACAAGTGCATGGTACATTGTGATGACATGTGTCTTGGGGAATTGTGCTGAGAAGCACATGTAGGATTGTGATGACAAGTTTCATGGAGCATTGTGCTGACAAAGGCATGGAGCATTGTGATGACAAGTGTTACAGAGCATTGTCATGACGAGGGAATGGACCATTGTGATGACAAAGGTCATAAAGCATTGTGATGACTGGAATCACGGAGCATTATGATGTGAGGGGTCATAGAGCATTGTGATTACAAGGGCATGGATCATTGTGATGACTGGGTCGTGGAGAATTGGTCTGACAAGTTTAAAGGATTATTGCTATGAGGGTGGGCATGGCACATTGTGATGACAAGGGCATGGAACATTTTTATGACAAGGTCATGTAGTACTGTGAAGACAGGTGTCAGGGAGCACCGTGATGACATATGTCAAGGTGCATTGTGATGACAATGGCGTGGAGCATTGTGATGCCAAGTGTCATGGAGGAATGTAATGAAAAATGTAATGGAGCATTGTGATGCCAAGTGTCAGGGAGGATTGTGATGACAAGGGCCATTAAGAATTTTGATGCCAACGTCATGAAGCATTGTGATGACAAGCACACGGAGCTTGCTATGACAGGGGACATGGAGCATTGCAATGAAAAGTGCATGGAGAATTGTGAAGACAAGAGCATGTAACATTGTGATGAGAAGTGTCATTGAGTATTGTGATGACAAGGACGAGGAGAATTGTGATAACAAGGGACATGGAGCATTGTGATGACCAGGGCAGGGAGCATTGTGATGGCAAGACTGTGCAGCATTGTGATGAGAAGACCATGGATAATTGTGATGACGATCATCATGGAGCACTGTAATGACAAGGGGAATGGAGCATTGTGATGACAGGTGTAATGGAGCATTGTGATGACAGGGGTCATGGAGCATTGTGATGACATGCGTCATGGAGCATTCTGATGACAAGCTTGTGGAGTATTGTTATGACAATGGCATGGAGCATAGTGATGAAATGTCATGGAGCATTGTGATGAAAAAGGCATGGAGCCTTTTAATAACAGGGTTCATGGAGCATTCTGAAGACAAGTGTCAGGGAGCAGTGTGATGACAAGTGCATGGAGCATGGTGTTGAGAAGGCCATGGAGCATTCTGATGATATGGGTCATGGAGCTTTGTGATGACAGGGGCATGGAGCACTGTGATTACTGGGGTCTTGGAGCACTGTGATGAAAAGTGCATGGATCATTTTGATGAAAAAGGCATGGAGCCTTGTCATGACAGGTTTCAAGAAGCATACTGACGACAAGTGTCAGGGAGCATTGAGATGACAAGTGTATTGAGCATTGTGATGACAAAGGTCACGGAGCATTGTGATGAGAAGACCATGGATAATTGTCATGAGGAGCATCATGGGGAATTGTGATGACAAGTGTTATGGAACACTGTGATCACAAGGGTTTGGAGCATTGTGATGACAGAGGTCATGTAGCATTTTGATTTCATTGTGATGACAATAGCATTAAGCATTATGATATTCGGCATGGTGCATTGGAATGACAGAGTTCATGGAGAATTGAGATGAAAAGGGGCATGGAGCATTGTGAATACAGGGGTCTTGGAGCACTGTGATGACAAGGGCATGGAGCATTGTGATGAGAAGGCCATGGAGCATTCTAATGACAAAATTCATTGAGCTTCGTGATGACAAGGGCATGGAGCATTGTGATTACAGGGGTCTTGGAGAATTGTGATGACAAGGGTCATGGAGCCTTGATATGATGAGGCCGTGGAACATTGTAATGGCAGGGGTCATGGAGCATTGTTATGACACGGGTAATGGAGCCTTTTGATGACAAGGGCATGGAGCATTTGTGTGAAAATTTTCATGGATTATTGTGATGAGAGTGGGCATGGAGCATTGTGATGTCAAGAGCAAGGAACACGGTGATACATGCATCATGGAGGATTGTAATGACAAGGGCATGGAGCACTGTGATGAGAAGGGCATCGAGCATTGTGATGACAAGCATCATGGAGCTTTGTGATGACAAGGGCATGGAGCAATGTGATGAGAGGGTTCATGGAGCACTGTGATGACAATGGCATGGAACATTGTGATGTCAAGGGTCATGGAGCACTGGGATGACAAGCGTCAGGGAGCATTCTGATTACAGGTGTCATGGAGCATTGGGATGACAAGCGCATGGATCATTTTGATGACAAGTGTCATGGAGCGTTTTGATGACAAGAGTCCCAGAACATTGTGTTGTCTGTGGTCATGGAGCGCTGTGATGACAGTGGTCATGGAGAATTGTGATGACAGTTGTAACGGAGCATTGTGATGGCAAGGGCATGGAGCATTGTGATGAGAAGTCAATTGAACATTCTGATGACATGCATCATGGAGCTTTGTGATGAAAAGGGCATGGAGCATTTTGATGACAGGGGTCATGGAACATTGTGATGACAGGGGTGAGGGAGTATTGTGATGACTAGTGATGGAACATTGTGATATCAGTGGTGAGTGAGCATTTTGATGAGAAGTGCATGATGCATTGTGATAACAAGGTTTATGGAGCATTGTGATGACAAGGTTGTGGAGCATTGTGATGAGAAGCGCTTGGCACATTGTGATTTCATGGGTCATGGAGCATTGTGCTGAGAAGCGCATGGAGCATTGTGATGACAAGGCACATGGAGCATTGTGATGTCCAGGTCATGGAGCATTGTGATGGCAAGACCGAGGAGCATTGTAATCGCAGGACCATGGAGCATTTTGATGACGAGTGTCATCGAGCACTGTAATGACATGGGGCATGGAGAATTTTGTTGACAAGTGTCATGGATCATTGTGATGACAAGGGTCAAGGAGCATTCTGATGACAAGCTTGTGGAGTATTGTGATGACAATTGTATGGAGCATTGTGATGAAAAAGGCATGGAGCATTGTGATGAAAAAGGCATGGAACCTTTTCATGACAGGGATCAAGGAGCATTCTGACGTCAAGTGTCAGGGAGCATTGTGATGACAAGTGTATTGAGCATTGTGATGACAAAGTTCGTGGAGCATTGTGCTGAGAGGACTATGGATAACTGTGATGAGGAGCGTCATGGGGCATTGTGATGACAAGTGTTATGGAACATTGTGATCACAAGTGTTTGGAGCATTGTGATGACAGAGGTCATGGAGCATTTTGATTTCATCGTGATGACAATAGCATGAAGCATTATGATGATTGGCATGGTTCGTTGTGATGACAGGGTTCATGGAGCATTGAGATGAAAAGGGGTATGGAGCACTGTGATTACTCAGGTCATGGAGCCTTGTGATGACAAAGCCCTGGAACATTGTGATGACAGGGGTGAGGGAGTATTGTGATGACTAGTGATGGAAAATTGTGATATCAGTAGTGAGAGCGCATTTTGATGCGAAGTGCATGGAGCTTTGTGATGACAATGTTTGTGGAGAATTGTGATTTCAAATTCTGGGAGCATTGTGATGACAAGTGCATGGCGCACTGTGATGACATGGGTCATGGAGCATTGTGATGACAAGTGTCATGGAGCATTGTGCTGAAAAAGGCATGGAGCATTGTGATGACAAGGCTCAGAGAGCATTGGAATGAAAAGTTCACGGAGCATTGTGGTGACAAAGATCACAGAGCCTTGTGATGACGATGGCATGGACCATTGTGATGACAAAGTCATGAAGCATTGTGATAACTGAAGTCACAGAGCATTGTGATGACAAGGGAATGGAGCATTGTGATGACAGGGGCATGGAGCATTGGTCTGACAAGTTTCATGGATTATTGTGATGACAGTCGGCAAGGCCCATTGTGATGACAAGGGCATGGAGCATTGTGATGACAGGGTCATGGAGTATTGTGAAGACAGGTGTCAGGGTGCATTGTGATGGCATATGTCATGTTCCATTGTGATGACAATTGCATGGAGAATTGTGATGCCAAGTGTCATGGAGGATTGTGACGACAAAGGTAATGGAGCATTGTGATGACAAGGGCTTGGAGCATTGTGATGACAACGGTCATGGAGCATTGTGATGAAAAGGGCATGGAGCATTGTGATGACAAGGGCTTTTGAGAATTTTGGTGACAAGTTCGTGAAGCACTGTGATGAAAAGCACATGGAGCTTGCTATGACAGGGGTCATGGAGCATTGTGAAGACAAGTGCATGGAGAATGTGATGACAAGGGCATGTGACATTGTGATTTGAAGTGTCATGGAGCATTGTGATGGCAAGACGGTGGAGCATTGTGATGAGAAGTCCATAGATAACTGTGATGACGAGCGTCATGGAGAACTGTAATGACAAAGGGCATGGAGCACTGTGATGACTGGTGTCATGGAGCATTGTGATGATAGGTGTCATGGAGCATTTTAATGACAAGAGTCCCGGATCATTGTGTTGTCAAATGTCAAGGAGCGTTGTGATGACAGTGGTCATGGAGCATTGTGATGACAGTGGTCATGGAGCATTGTGATGACAAGGGCATGGAGCACTGTGAATGAGAAGGCCGTGGAGCATTCTGATGGCATGCGTCATGGAGCTTTATGATGACAAGGACATGGAGCATTGTGATTACAGGGTCTTGGAGCATTGTGATGACAAGGGTCATAGAGTCTTGTGAACACAAGGCCATGGAAACTTGTGATGGCAGGGGTCATGGAGCATTGTTATGAAAGGGGTAATGGAGCATTGTGATGACAAGGGCATGGAGCATTGGTCTGAAAAGTTTCATGGATTATTGTAATGAGAGTGAGCATGGAGCATTGTGATGACAAGGGCAAGTAACACTGTGATACATGGGTCATGGAGTACTGTAGTGTCAATGGCATGGAGCATTGTGATGAGAAGGGCATTGAGCATTGTGATGATAAGCGTCATGGAGATTTTTGATGACAAGAGCATGGATCAATGTGATGAGAGGCTTCATGGAGCATTGTGTTGACAATGGCATGGAGCATTGTGATGCCAAGGTTCATGGAGCTTTGTGATGACAAATGTCATGGAGCATTGTGATGACAAGGGAGTGGTACATTGTGATGAAAAGGGCATGTAGCATTGTGATGACTGCGGTCATGGAACATTGTGATGACAAGTGTGAGGGAGTATTGTGATGACTAGTGATGGAACATTGTGATATCAGTGGTAAGAGATCATTTTCATGAGAAGTGCATGGAGCATTGTGATGACAAGTTTTATGGAGCTTTGTGATGACAAGTTTTATGGAGCTTTGTGATGACAAGGATGTGGAGCATTGTGATGACAAGCACATGACGCCCTGTGATGACATGTGTCATGGAGCATTGTGCTGACAAGCTCATGGAGCATTGTGATGACAAGGGTCATGGAGCATTGTGCTGACAAAGTCATGGAGCATTTTGATGCCAAGGGTCACAGAGCAAAGTGATGAAAAGTTCATGGACCATTGTAATGACAAAGGTCATAAAGCATTGTGATGACTGGAGTCACGGAGCATTGTGATGACAGGGGTCATGGAGCATTGTGATGACAAGGGCATGGAGTATTGTGATGACAGGGGCATGGAGCATTGGTCTGACAAGTTTCATGGATTATTGTGATGACATTGGGCATGGCGCCTTGTGCTGACAAGGGAATGGAGCTTTGTGATTACAAGGTCATAGATTACTGTGAAGAGAGGTGTCAGGGAGCATTGTGATGACATATATCATGGTGCATTGTGATGACAATGGCTTGCAGCATTGTGATGACAAGTGCCATGGAGGAATGTGATGAAAAAGGTAATGGAGCATTGTGAAAACAAGGGCTTGGAGCATCGTGATGACAAGGGTCATGGAGCATTTTGATGACAAGGGCATGGAGCATTGTGATGACAAGGGCACGGAGCATTGTGATACCAACGGCCATTGAGAATTTTGATGACAACGTCGTGAAGCATTGTGATGAGAAGCACATGGAGCTTGCTATGACCGGGGTCATGAAGCATTGTGATGACAAGTGCATGTATAATTGTGATGACAAGAGCATGTAACATTGTGATGAGAAGTATCATGGAGCATTGTGATCACAGGGATGAGGAGAACTGTGATGACAAGGGACCTGGAGCATTGTGATGACCAGGGCATTGAGCATTGTGATGGCAAGGCGGTGGAGCATTGTGATGAGAAGGTCATGGGTAATTGTGATGACGACCTTCATGGAGCACTGTAATGACAAGGGGAATGGAGCATTGTGATTACAGGTGTCATGGATCATTTTGATGACAGGAGTCATGGAGCCTTCTTATGAAAAGCTTCTGGAGTATTGTGATGACACTGGCATGGAGCATTGTGATGAAAAAGGCATGGAGCCTTTTCATGACAGGGTTCAAGGAGCATTCTGACCACAAGTGTCAGGGAGCATTGTGATGACAAGTGTATTGAGCATTGTGATGACAAAGTTCATGCAGCATTGGGATGACAGGCATCATGGAGCGTTGTGATGACAAGTGTTATGGAACATTGTGATCACAAGTGCTTGGAGCATTGTGATGACAGAAGTCATGGATCATTTTCATTTCAAGGACCATGGAGCATTGTGATGACAAGGGCATGAAGCAATGTGAACCCAAGTTTCACTGAGGATTTTGATGACAATGGGAATGGAGTATTGTGATGACAAGCGCATGGAGCATTGTGATGACAAGGTCATGAAGCATTTTGCTGACAAATGCATGGAGCATTTTGATGACAAGAGTCATGGAGCACTGTGATGACAAGCGTCATGGAGCATTGTGATTACAGGGGTCATGGAGCATTGTTATGGCAAGGGCATGGATCATCGTGATGACAAGGGTCATGGAGAATTTTGATGACAAGAGTCCCAGATCATTGTGTTGTCAGGGGTCATGGAGCATTGTGATGACTGTGGTTATGGAGCATTGTGATGACATGGTTCATGGAGCATTGTGATGAGAAGGTCATAGAGAATTGGGCTAAAAATATTCATGGAGTATTGTGAAGGCACGGGTCATGGAGCATTGTGATGGCAAGGGAATGGAGCATTTTGATGGGAAGGTACTGAAGCATTGTGATGAGAAAACATTGGAGCCATATATTGACGAGACTCATGGGGCATTCTGATGAAAAAGGGCATGGAGAATTGTGATTACATGGGTCTTGGAACATTGTGATGAAAAAGGCATGGAGCCTTGTCATGCCAGGGTTCAAGGAGCATAATGATGACAAGAGTCAGGGAGCATTGTGATGACAAGTGTATTGAGCATTGTGATGACAGAGGTCATGGAGCATTGTGATGAGAAGACCATGGATAATTGTGATGAGGAGCATCATGGGGAATTGTGATGACAAGTGTTATGGAACATTGTGATCACAATGGTTTGGAGCATTGAGATGACAGAGGTCATTTAGCGTTTTGATGAGAAGGCCATGGAGCATTGGCCTGAAAATGTTCATGGAGCATTGTGATTACAGGGTTCTTGGAGCATTGTGATGACAAGGGAATGGAGCCTTGTGATGACAAGGTCCTGGAGCAGTGTGATGAGAAGACCATGGAGCCTTGTGATGACAAGTCTCATGGAGCATTCTGATGAATAGGGGCATGGAGAATTGTGATTACAGGGGTCTTGGAGCATTGTCATGACAAGGGTCATGGAGCATTGTGATGAGAAGGGCTTGGAGCACTGTGATGACAAGGGACACAGAGCATTGTGATGAAATATTCATGGAGCATTGAGGTGAAAAAGATCACAGGGAATTGTGTGACGAGTGCATGGACCATTGTGATGAGATAGGTCATGAATCATTGTGATGACTGGAGTCACAGAGCATTGTGATGGCAAGCACATGACGCCCTGTGATGGCATGTGTCTTGGAGCATTGTGCTGACAAGCGCATGGAGCATTGTGATGACAAGGGTCATGGAGCATTGTGCTGTCAATGGCATGGAGCATTGTGATGACAAGTTTTACAGAGCATTGTGATGACGAGGGAATTAACCATTGTGATGAAAAAGTTCATAAAGCATTGTGATGGCTGAAGTTATGGAGCATTATGACGTGAGGGGTCATGGAGCATTGTGATTACAAGGGCATGGAGCATTGTGATGACAGGGGCATGGAGCATTGGTCTGAAAATTTTCATGAATTATTGCTATGAGAGTTGACAGGGCACATTGTGATGACAAGGGCATGGAACATAGTTATGACAAGGTCATGTAGTATTGTGAAGACAGGTGTCAAGGAGCACTGTGATGACATATGTCATGGTGCATTGTGATGACAATGGCATGGAGCATTGTGATGCCAAGTGTCATGGAGGATTGTGATTACAAATATAATGGAGCCTTGTGATGCCAAGTGTTATGGAGGATTGTGATGACAAGGACGTGGAGAATTGTGATGACAAGGGACATGGAGCATTGTGATGACCAGGGCATGCAACATAGTGATGGCAAGGCCGTGGAGCAGTGTGATGAGAAGGCCATGGATAATTGTGATGACGAGAGTCATGGAGCACTGTAATGACAAGGGGCATGGAGCATTGTGATGACAGGTGTCATGGAGCATTGTGATGACAGGGGTCATGGAGCAATTTGATGACATGGGTCATGGAGCATTCTGATGACAAGCTTGTGGAGTTTTGTGATGACAATGGCTTGGAGCATAGTGATGAAAAGGGCATGGAGCATTGTGATGAAAAAGGCATGGAGCATTGTACTGAGAAAGGCTTGGAGCATTGTGATGACAACGGTCACAGACCATTATGATGAAAATTTCATGGAGCATTGTGGTGACAAATATCACAGAGCCTTGTGAAAACGAGGGCATGGACCATTGTGATGACAAAGGTCATGAAGCATTGTGATGACTGGAGTCATGGAGCATTGTGATGACAGGGCTCATGGAGCATTGTGATGGCAAGGGCATGGATCATTGTGATGACAAGTGTCATGGAGCATTTTGATGACAAGTGTCCCGGATCATTGTGTTGTCTGGTGTCATGGAGCGTTGTGATGACAGGGGTCATGGAGCATTGTGATGACAGGGGTCATGGAGCATTGTGATCAGAAGTTCATGGAGCATTGGACTGAGAGTATTCATTTAGTATTGTGATGGCATGGGTCATGGAGCATTGTGATGACAATGGAATGGAGCACTGTGATGACAAGGTCCTGGAGCACTGTGAGGAGAAGACCATGGAGCCTTGTGATGACAAGTATCATGGAGCATTCTGATGAAAAGGGGCATGGAGCATTGTGATTACATGGGACTTGGAGCATTGTGAAGAATAGGGCATGGATGATTGTGATGAAAGAGCATGGAGCCTTGTCATGAGAGGGTTCAAGGAGCATACTAACGACAAGTGTCAGGGAGCATTGTGATGACAAGTGTATTGAGCATTGTGATGACAAAGGTCATGGAGCATTGTGATGAGAAGACCATGGATAATTGTGATGATGAGCGTCATGGGGAGTTGTGATGACAAGTGTTATGGAACATTGTGAACACAATGGTTTGGAGCATTGTGATGACAGAGGTTATGGTGCATTTTGATTTCATTGTGATGACAATAGCATGAAGCATTATGATGATGGGCATGGTTCATTGTGATGACAGAGTTCATGGAGCATTGTGATGAAAAGGGCATGGAGCATTGTGATGAGAAGGCCATGGAGCTGTCTGATGACATGCGTCATGGTGCTTTGTGATGACAAGAGCATGGAGCAGTGTGATTACAGGGGTCTTGGAGCATTGTGATGCCAAGGGTCATGGAGCCTTGTGATGACAAGGCCGTGGAACATTGTTATGACAGGGGTGTGGGAGTATTGTAATGACTAGTGATGGAACATTTTGATATCTGTGGTGAAAGAGCATTTTAATGAGAAGTGCATGGAGCTTTGTGATGACAAGGTTTATGGAGCATTGGGATGACAAAGATGTGGAACATTGTGATGACAAGCGCATGGCATATTGTGATGACATGGGTCATGGAGCATTGTGCTGACAAGCGCATGGAGCATTGTGATGACAAGGGACATGGAGCACTCTGCTAACAAAGGCATGAAGCATTGTGATGACAAGGGTCACAGAGCATTGTGATGATAATTTCATGGAGCATTATGGTGACAAAGTTCACAGAGCCCTGTGATTACGAGGGCATGGACCATTGTGATGACAAAGGTCAAGAAGCAGGGTGAAGACTGGAGTCACGGAGCATTGTGATGACAAGGGCATGGAGCATTGTGATGACAGGGGCATGGAACATTGGTCTGACATGTTTCATGGATTATTGTGATGAAAGTGTGCATGTCGCATTGTGATGACAAGGGCATGGAGCATTGTTATGACCAGGTCATGGATTATTGTGAAGACAGTATCAGGGAGTATTGTGATGACATATGTCCTGGTGTATTGTGATGACAATGTCATGGAGCATTGTGAAGCCAAGTGTCATGGAGGATTGTGATGACAAATGTAATGGAGCATTGTGATGACAAGGGCTTGGAGCATTGTGGTGACAAGGGCCATTGAGAATTCTGATGACAAGGTCGTGAAGCATAGTTATGACAAGCGCATGAAACTTGCTATGACATGGGTCATGGAGCATTGCGATGACAAGTGCATGGAGCACTGTGATTAGAGGGGTCTTGGAGCATTGTGATGACAAGGGCATGGAGCATGATGATGACAATGCCATGGAGAATTCTGATGACATGCGTCCTGGAGATTTGTGATGACAAGCACATGGAGCATTGTGATTACAGGGGTCTTGGAGCATTGTGATGAAAAGTGCATGGATCATTGTGAGGAAAAGGCAAAGAGCCTTGTCATGACAGGTTTCAAGTAGCATACTGAAGACAAGTGTCAGGGAGCATTGTGATGACAAGTGTATTGAGCATTGTGTTGACAAAGGTCCTGGAGCATTTTGATGAGGAGACCATGGATAAATGTGATGACGAGCGTCATGGCGCATTGTGATGACAAGTGTTATGGAACATTGTGATCAGAAGGGTTTGGAGCATTGTGATGACAGATGCAATGGAGCATTTTGATTTCTTTGTGATGACAATAGCATGAAGCATTATGATGATTGGCATGGTACATTTTGATGACAGTGTTCATGGAGAATTGAGATGAAAAGGGGTATGGAGCATTGTGATTACAGGGGTCTTGGAGCATTGTGATGACAATGTTCATGGAGCCTTGTGATGACAACGCCGTGGAACATTGTGATGGCAGGGGTAATGGAGCATTGTTATGACAGGGGTAATGGAGCATTGTGATCACAAGGGCATGGCACATTGGTTTGAAATGTTTCATGTATTATTGTGATGAGTGTGGGCATGGAGCACTGTGATGACAAGGGCAGGGAACACGGTGATACATGGGTCATGGAGGATTGTAATGACAAGGCATGGATCATTGTGATGGGAAAGGCATCGAGCATTGTGATGACAAGCGTCATGGAGATTTGGGATGACAAGTGCATGGAGTAATGTGATGAGATGTTTCATGGAGCATTGTGATGACAATGGAATGGAGCATTGTAATGCCAAGGGTCATGGAGCTTTGTAATGACAAATGTAATGGAGCATTTTGATGACAAGGGCGTGGTGTATTGTGATTAGTAGGGCAGGGAGCATTCTGATGACAGGTTAATGGAACAATTTGATGGAAAGAGTCAGGGAATATTTTGATGACAGGGGTTATGGAACATTGTGATGTCAGTGGTCATGGAGCATTGTGATGATAAGGGCATGTAGCATTTTGATGACAGGGGTCATGGAACATTGTGATGACAGTGTTGAGGGAGTATTGTGATGACTGGTGATGGAACATTGTGATATCAGTGGGGAGAGAGCATTTAGTTGAGAAGTGCATGGAGCATTGTGATGACAAGGTTTATGGAAAATTGTGATGACAAGTGCATGGCACATTGTGATGACATGTGTCTTGGAGCATTGTGCTGACAAGCGCATGGAGCATTGTTATGACAAGGGTCATGGAGCATTGTGCTGACAATGGCATGGAGCATTGTGATGACAAGTGTTACAGAGCATTGTGATGACGAGGGAATTAACCATTGTGATGAAAAAGTTCATAAAGCATTGTGATGGCTGGAGTCACGGAGCATTATGATGTGAGGGGTCATGGAGCATTGTGATTACAAGGGCATGGAGCATTGTGATGACAGGGGCATGGAGCATTGGTCTGACAATTTTCATGAATTATTGCTATGAGAGTGGACAGGGCACAATGTGATGACAAGGGCATGGAACATAGTTATGACAAGGTCATATCGTACTGTGAAGACAGGTGTCAGGGATCACTGTGATGACATATGTCATGGTGCATTGTGATGACAATGGCATGGAGCATTGTGATGCCCAGTGTCATGGAGGATTGTAGACAAAGGTAATGGAGCATTGTGATGACAATTTCTTTTAGAATTGTGAAGAAAAGGGTCATGGAGCATTGTGATGATAAGGACATGGAGCATTGTGATGACAAGGGCCATTGAAAATTTTGATGCCAACGTCGTGAAGCATTGTGATGACATGCGCACGGAGCTTGCTATGTCAGGGGACATGGAGCATTGCTATGAAAAGTGCATGGAGAACTGTGATGACAAGACCACGTAACATTGTGATGAGACATGTCATGGAGTATTGTGATGACAAGGACGTGGAGAATTGTGATGACAAGGGACATGGAGCATTGTGATGACCAGCACATGGAGCATATTGATGGAAAGACCGTGGAGCAGTGTGATGAGAAGGCCATGGATAATTGTGATGACGAGAGTCATGGAGCACTGTAATGACAAGGGGCATGGAGCATTGTGATGACAGGTGTCATGGAGCATTGTGATGACAGGGGTCATGGAGCATTGTGATGACATGGGTCATGGAGCATTGTGCTGAGAAGTGCATGGCGCTTTGTGATGAAAAGGGTCATGGAGCATTGTGATGAAAAGTTCATGGAGCATTGTGGTGACAAAGGTCACAGAGACTTCTGATGACCAGGGCATGAACCACTGTGATGTCAAAGGTCATGAAGCATTGTGATGACTGGAGTCACGGAGCATTGTGATGACAGGGTTCATGGTGCATTGTGATGACAAAAGCAAGGAGCACTGTGATGATAGGGGCATGGAGAATTGGTCTGACAACTTTCATGGATTATTGTGATGAGTGTAGATATGGTGCATTGTGAAGACAAGGGCATGGAGCATTGTGATGACAAGGGCATGGAGCATTGTGATGACAAGGTCATGGAGTTTTGGAACACAGGTGTCAGGGAGCATGGTGTTGACATATGCCATGGTCCATTGTGATCACAATGGCATGGAGGATTGTGATGACAACAGCATGTAACATGGTGATGAGAAGTGTCATGGAGCACTGTGATGACAAGGGACATGGAGCATTGTGATGTCCAGGGCATGGAGCATTGTGATGGCAAGACCGTGGAGCATTGTGATGGCAATACCATGGAGCATTTTGATGACGAGTGTCATCGAGCACTGTAATGACACGTGGCATGGAGAATTGTGATGACAGGTGTCATGGATCATTGTGATGACAAAGGACATGGAGCATTCTGATGACAAGCTTCTGGAGTATTGTGCAGACAAAGGAAAGGATCATTGTGATGACAAGGTTCACAGAGCATTGTGACGAAAAGTTCCTGGAGCACTGTGGTGACAAAGGTCACTGAGCCTTGTGATGACGAGGGCATGGCCCATTGTGATGACAAAGGTCATGAAGCATTGTGATGACTGGTGTCACGGAGCATTGTGATGACAAGGACATGGAGCATTGTGATAACAGTGGCATGGAACATTGGTCTGACAAGTTTCATGGATTATTTTGATGACAGTGGGCAAGGCACATTGTGATGACAAGGGCATGGAGAATTGTGATGACAAAGTCAAGTGTATTGTGAAGACAGGTTTCAGGGAGCGTTTTATTGACATATGTCATGGTCCATTGTGATGACAATGGCATGGAGCATTGTGATGCCAAGTGTCATGGAGGATTGTGATGACAAAGGTAATGGAGCATTGTGATGACAAGGGCTTGGAGCATTGTGATGACAAGGGTCATGGAGCATTTTGATGAGACGAGCATGGAGCATTGTGATGACAAGGACCATTGATAATTATGATGACAAGGTCTTGAAGCGTTGTGATAAAAAACATATGGAGCTTGCTATGACAGGGTTCATGGTGCATTGCGATGACAATTGCATGGAAAATTGTGATGACAAGATCATGTAACATTGTGATGAAAAGTGTCATGGATACTTGTGATGGCAATACCGTGGAGCACTCTGATGAGAAGACCATGTATAATTTTGATGACGAGCGTCATGGAGCACTGTAATGACAAGGGGCAAGGAGCATTTTGATGACAGGTGTCATGGAGCATTGTGATAGCAGGGGTCATGGAGCATTGTGATGACAGGTGTTAAGGAGCATTCTGATGACAAGCTTGTGTAGTATTGTGATGAAAATTGCATGGAGCATTGTGATGCAAAGGGCATGGAGCATTGTGATGAAAAAGGCATGGAGCCTTTTCATGACAGGATTCAAGGAGCATTCTGACGACAAGTGTCAGGGAGCATTGTGATGACAAGTGTATTGAGCATTGTAATGAAAAAGGTCATGGAGCATTGTGATGACAAGGGCATGGAGTATGGTTATGACAGTCATCCTGTTGTGTTGTGAAGAAAAGTGTTATGGAACAATGTGATCACAATGATTTGGAACGTAGTGATGGCAGAGGTCATGGATCATTTTGATTTCAAGGAGCATGGAGAATTGTAATGATAGGGGTAATGGAGCATTGTGATGAGAAGTTCATGGAGCATTGGGCTGAAAATGTTCTTGGAGTATTGTTATGAATGGGGTCATAGAGCATTGTGATGACAAGGGAATGGAGCATTGTGATGACAAGGTCCTGGAGCACTGTGATGAGAAGACAATGGAGCCTTGTGATGACAAGTCTCATGGAGCATTCTGATGAAAAGGGGCATGGATCATTATGATGACAGTGGTCTTGGAGCATTGAGATGACAAGGTCATGGAGCATAGTGATGAGAAGGCCATGGAGCATTCTGAATACATGCATAATGGAGCTTTGTGATGACAAGAGCAAGGAGCATTGAGATTAGAGTGGTCGTGGAGCACTGTGATGAAAAGGGCATGGATCATTGTGATGAAAAATGCATGGAGCCTTGTCATGAAAGGGTTCAAGGAGCATTCTGACGACAAGTGTCATGGAGCATTGTGATGACAAGTGTATTGAGCATTGTGATGACAAAGATCATGGAGCATTGTGATGAGAAGACCATGGATAATTGTGATGACCAGAGTCATGGGGCATTGTGATGACAAGAGTTATGGAACATTGTGATCACAAGGGTTTGGAGCATTGTGATGACAGAGGTCATGGAGCATTTTAATTTCATTGTGATGACAATAGTATGAAGCATTTTGAAGATGGGCATGGTGCATTTTTATGACAGGGTTCATGTAGCATTGAGATGAAAAGGGACAGGGACCATTGTCATTACAGGAGTCTTGGAGCATTGTGATGACAAGGGTATGGAGCATCGTGAATGAGAAGGCCATGGAGCATTCTGATTACATGTGTCATGGATCTTTGTGATGACATGGGTTTGGAGAATTGTTTTTACATTGTCTTGGAGCATTGTGATGAAAAGTGTCATGGAGTCTTGTGATGACAAGGTTGTGGAACATTGTGTTGGCAAGTGTCATGGAGCAGTTTGATGACAGGGGTCATGGAACACTGTGGTGACAGGGGTGAGGGAGTATTGTGATGACTAGTGATGGAACATTGTGATATATATGGTGAGAGAGCATTTTGATGAGAAGTGCATGGAGCATTGTGATGACAAGTGTTATGGAGCATAGCAATGATAAGGATATGGAGTATTGTGATGACAAGTGCATGGCGCATTGTGATGACATGTGTCATAGAGCATTGTGCTGACAAGCGCATGGAGCATTTTGATGACAAGTGTCATGGAGCATTGTTCTGACAATGGCATGGAGCATTTTGATGACAAGGTACACAGAGCATTGTGATGAAATATTCATGGAGCATTGTGGTGAAAAAGATCACAGAGCCTTGTGTGACGAGGGCATGGACCATTGGTCTGACAAGTTTCATGGATTATTGTGATGACAGTGAGCATGGATCATTGTGATGACAAGGGCATGGAGCATTGTGTTGACAAAGGTCACAGAGCCTTGTGTGACGAAGGCATGGACCATTGTGATAACTAAGGTCATGAAGCATTGTGATGACTGGAGTCACGGAGCATTGTGATGACAGGGGTGATGGAGCATTGTGATGACACGGGCTTGGAGCATTGTCATGACAGGGGCATGGAATATCTGTCTGACATGTTTCCTAGATTATTGTGATGACAGTGGGCATGGCGCATTGTGATGACAAGGGCATGGAACATTGTGATGGCAAGGTCATGGAATATTGTGAAGACAGGTGTCAGGGAGCATTGTGATGACATATGTCATTGTCCATTGTGATGACAATGGCATGGAGCATTGTGATACCAATTGTCATGGAGGATTGTGATGACAAAGGTAATGGAACATTTTGATGACAGGGGTTATGGAACCTTGTGATGTCAGGGGTCATGGAGCATTTTGATGAAAAGTGTCATGGAGCATTCTGATGAAAAGGTGCATGGAGCACTGTGATTACAGGGGTTTTGAAGCATTGTGATGACAAGGGCAAGGAGCATTGTGATGAGAAGGCAATGGAGCATTCTGATGACATGCGTCATGGAGGTTTGTGATGACAAAGACATGGAGCATTGTGATTACAGGGGTCTTGGAGCATTGTGATGAAAAGGGCATGGATCATTGTGATGATCAGCGTCATGGGGCATTGAGATGACAAGTGTTATGGAACATTGTGATAAGAAGGGTTTGGTGCATTGTGATGACAGAGGTCATTGAGCATTTTGATTTCATTGTGATGACAATAGCAGGAAATATTATGGTGATGGGCACGGTGCATTGTGATGATAGGGTTCATGGAGCATTGAGATGAAAAGGGGCATGGAGCATTGTGATTACATGGGTGTTGGAGCAACGTGATGACAAGGGCATGGAGCATTGTGATGAGAAGACCATGGAGCATTCTGATGACATGCGTCATGGAGCTTTGTGATGACAAGGGCATGGAGAATTTTGATTACAGGTGTCCTGGAATAATGTGATGACAGGGGTGAGGAAGTATTGTGATGACTAGTGGTGGAACATTGTGATATCAGTGGTGAGAAGGCATTTTGAAGAGAAGTGCATGGAGCATTGCGATGACAAGTTTTATGGAGCAGTTTGATGACAGGGATATGGAGCATTGTGATGACAAGTGCATGGTGCATTGTGATGACATGGGTTATGGAGCATTTTGCTGACACGCGCATCGAGCATTGTGATGACAAGGGTCATGGAGCATTGTGCTGACAAAGGCATGGAGCTTTGTGATGACAAGGGTCAGAGAGCATTGTGATAAAAATTTCATGGAGCATTGTGGTGACAAAGGTCACAGAGCGTTGTGTGACGAGGTCATGGACCATTGTGATGACAAGTGTCATGAAGCATTTTAATGATTGGTGTCACGGAGCATTGTGATTACAGGGTTCTTGGAGCATTGTGATGAAAAGGGAATGGATCATTGTGATGAAAAAGGCATGGAGCGTTGTTATGACTGTGTTCAAGAAGCATACTGATGACAAGTGTCAGCGAGCATTGTGATGCCAAGTGTATTGAGCATTGTGGTGACAAAGGTCATGGAGCATTGTGATGAGAAGACCGTGCATAATTGTGATGACGAGCGTCATGGGGCATTTGATGACAAGTGTTATGGAACATTGTGAACAGATGGGTTTGGAGCATTGTGATGACAGAGGACATGGAGCATTTTGATTTCATTGTGATGACAATAGCATGAATCATTATGATGATGGGCATGGTGCATTGTGATGACAGTGTTCATGGAACACTGAGATGGAAAGTGGCATGGAGAATTGTGATTACAGAGGTCTTGGAGCACTGTGATGACAAGGGTCATGGAGTCTTATGATGACAAGGCCGTGGAACATTGTGATGGCAGGGTTCATGGAGCATTGTTATTACAGGTGTAATGGAGCATTGTGATGACATAGGCATGGAGCAATGTGATGACAGGGGCATTGAACATTGGTCTGACAAGTTTCATGGATTACTGTGATGACAGTGGGCATGGAGCATTGAGATGACAAGGGCATGGAGTATTGTGCTGACAAAGGTCACAGAGCCTTGTGTGACGAGGGCATGGACCATTGTGAGGACAAAGGTCATGAAGCATTGTGATGACTGGAGTCAGGGAGCATTGTGATGACAAGGGCCATGGAGCATTGTGATGACAAGAGCATGGAGCATTGTGATGACAGGGGAATGGAACATTGGTCTGACATGTTTCATGGATTATTGTGATGAGAGTTGGCATGGCGCATTGTGATGACAAGGGCATGGAACATTGTGATGACAAGGTCATGGAATATTGTGAAGTCAGGTGTCAGGGAGCATTGTGATGACATATGTCATTGTCCATTGTGATGACAATGGCATGGAGCATTGTGATACCAAGTGTCATGGAGGATTGTGATGACAAAGGTAATGGAGCATTTTGATGACAAGGGCTTGGAACATTGCGATGACAAGGGTCATGGAGCATTGTTATGACAGGTGTAATGGAGCATTGTGATGACAAGGGCATGGAGCAAGGTGATGAGAGTTTCATTGAGCATTGTGATGACAAGGGCATGGAGCATTGTGATGCCAAGTGTCATGGAGCTTTGTGATGACAAATGTCATGGGGCATTTTGATGACAAGGGCGTGGTGCATTGTAATGAGAAGGGCAGGGAGCATTGTGATGACAGGGTCATGGAGCAATTTGAATAAAACGGTCATGTAATATTTTGATGACAGGGGTTATGGAACATTGCGATGTCAGGGGTCATGAAGCATTGTGATGAAATGGGTCATGGGGCATTTTGTGACAGGGGTTATGGAACATTGTGATGTCAGGGGTCATGGAGCATTGTGATGATAAGGGCATGTAGCACTGTGATGACAGTGGTCATGGAACATTGTGATGACAGGGGTGAGTGAGTCTTGTGATGACTAGTGATGGAACATTGTGATATATGTGGTGAGAGAGCATTTTGATGAGAAGTGCATGGAGCATTGTGATCAGAAGTTTTATGGAGCATAGCGATGAAAAGGATGTGGAGCATTGTGATGAAAAGAGCATGGCACTTTGTGATGACATATGTCAAGGAGCATTGTGCTGACAAGCGCATGGAGCATTTTGATGAGAAGTGTCATGGTGCATTGTGCTGACAAAGGCATGGAGCATTGTGATGACAAGGGACACAGAGCATTGTGATGAAAATTTCATGGAGCATTGTGGTGACAAAGATCACAGAGCCTTGTGTGACGAGGGCATGGACCACTGTGATGAGAAAGGTCATGAATCATTGTGATGACTGGAGTCACGGAGCATTGTGATGACAGGGGTCATGGAGCATTGTGATGACAAGGGCATGGAGCAATGTGATGACAGGAGCCATGGAGCATAGTGCTGACAAAGGTCATGGAGCATTGTGCTGACAAAGACAAGGAGCTTTGTGATGACAAGGGTCACAGAGCATTGTGATAAAAATTTCATGGAGCATTGTGGTGACAAAGGTCATAGATCTTTGTGTGACGAGGTCATGGACCATTGTGATGACAAATGTCATGAAGCATTGTGATGACTGGAGTCACGGAGCATTGTGATAACAGGGGTCTTTGAGCATTGTGATGAAAAGGGAATGGATCATTGTGATGAAAAAGGAATAGAGCCTTGTCATGACAGTGTTCAAGGAGCATACTGATGACAAGTGTCAGCGAGCATTGTGATGCCAAGTGTATTGAGCATTGTGGTTACAATGGTCATGGAGCATTGTGATGAGAAGTCCTTGCATAATTGTGATGACGAGCGTCATGGGGCATGTGATGACAAGTGTTATGGAACATTGTGATCAGAAGGGTTTGGAGCATTGTGATGACAGAGTACATGGAGCATTCTGATTTCATTGTGATGACAATAGCATGAATCATTATGATGATGGGCACGGTGCATTGTGACTACAGTGTTCATGGAGCATTGAGATGAAAAGTGGTATGGAGAATTGTGATTACAGAGGTCTTGGAGCATTGTGATGACAAGGGTCATGGAGCCTTGTGATGACTAGGCCTTGGAACATTGTGATGGAAGGGGTCATGGAGCAATGTTATGACAGGTGTAATGGAGCATTGTGATGACAAGGGCATGGAGCAATGTGATGAGAGATTTCATTGAGCATTGTGATGACAATGGCATGGAGCATTGTGATGCCAAGGGTCATGGAGCTTTGTGACGACAAATGTCATGGGGCATTTTGATGAAAAGGGCGTAGTGCAGTGTGATGAGAAGGGCAGGGAGCATTGTGATGACAAATGTCATGAGACATTTTGATGACAAGGGCGTGGTGCATTGTGATGAGAAGGGCAGGGAGCACTGTGATGACAGGGTCATGGAGCAATTTGAATAAAAGGGTCATGGAATATTTTGATGACAGGGGTTATGGAACATTGGGATGTCAGGGGTCATGAAGCATTGTGATGAAATGGGTCATGGAGCATTTTGTGACAAGGGTTATGGAACATTGTCATGTCAGGAGTCATGGAGCATTGTGATGACAGGGGTCATTAAGCATTGTGATGACAAGGGCAAGGAGCATTGTGATGACCGTGGCATGGAACATTGTGATCACAAGGTCATGGAATATTGTGAAGACAGGTGTCAGGGAGCATTGTGATGACATATGTCATTGTCCATTGTGATGACAATGGCATGGAGCATTGTGATACCAAGTGTCATGGAGGATTGTGATGACAAAGGTAATGGAGCATTTTGATGACCAGGGCTTGGAACATTGCGATGACAAGGGTCATGGAGCATTGTGTTGACAAGGGTCATGGAGCATTGTGATGACAAGGGCATGGAGCATTCTGATGAAAAGGTGCATGGAGCATTGAGATTACAGGGGTTTTGAAGCAATGTGATTACAAGGGTTTGGAGCATTGTGATGAGAAGGCAATGGAGCATTCTGATGTCATGTGTCATGGAGCTTTGTGATGACAAGGACATGGAGCATTGTGACTGCAGCGGTCTTGGAGCATTGTGATGAAAAGGGAATGGATCATTGTCATGAAAAATGCATGGAGCCTTGTCATGACAGGTTTCAAGGAGCATACTGATGACAACTGTCAGGGAGCATTGTGATGATAAGTGTATTGAGCATTGTGATGACAAAGATCATGGAGCATTGTGATGAGAAGACCATGGATATTTATGATGACCAGCATCATGGGGCATTGTGATGACAAGTGCTATTGAATATTGTGATCAGAAGGGTTTGGTGCATTGTGATGACAGAGGTCATTGAGCATTTTGATTTCACTGTGATGACAACAGCATGAAATATTATGGTGATGGGCACGGTGCATTGTGATGACAGAGTTCACGGAGCATAGACATGAAAAGGGGCATGGAGCATTGTGATTACAGGGGTGTGGGAGCATTGTGATGACAAGGGCATGGAGCATTGTGATGAGAAGGCCATGGAGCATTCTGATGACATGTGTCATGGAGCTTTGTGATGACAAGAGCATGGAGAATTGTGATTACAGGGGTCATGGAATAATGTGATGACAGGGGTGAGGAAGTATTGTGATGACTAGTGATGGAACATTGTGATATCAGTGTTAAGAAGGCATTTTGAGGAGAAGTGCATGGAGCATTGTGATGACAAGTTTTATGGAGCAGTTTGATGACAAGGATGTGGAGCATTGTGATGACAAGTGCATGGTGCATTGTGATGACATGGGTTATGGAGCATTGTGCTGACACGAACATTGAGAATTGTGATGACAAGGGTCATGGAGCATTGTGCTGACAAAGGCATGGAGCTTTGTGATGACAAGGGTCACAGAGCATTGTGATAAAAATTTCATGGAGCATTGTGGTGACAAAGGTCACAGAGCGTTGTGTGACGAGGTCATGGACCATTGTGATGACAAGTGTCATGAAACATTGTGATGATTGGTGTCACGGAGCATTGTGATAACAGGGGTCTTGGAGCATTGTGATGAAAAGGGAATGGATCATTGTGATGAAAAAGGCATGGAGCTTTGTCATGACTGTGTTCAAGGAGCATACTGATGACAAGTGTCAGCGAGCAATGTGATGCCAAGTGTATTGAGCATTGTGGTGACAAAGGTCATGGAGCATTGTGATGAGAAGACCTTGCATAATTGTGATGGCAAGTGTCATGGGGCATGTGATGACAAGTGTTATGGAACATTGTGATCAGATGGGTTTGGAGCATTGTGATGACAGAGGACATGGAGCATTTTGATTTCATTGTGATGACAATAGCATGATCATTATGATGATGTGCATGGTGCATTGTGATGACAGTGTTCATGGAGCATTGAGATGAAAAGTGGCATGGAGAATTGTGATTACAGAGGTCTTGGAGCATTGTGATGACAAGGGTCATGGAGCCTTGTGAAGACAAGGCCGTGGAACATTGTGATGGCAGGGGTCATGGTGCATTGTTATGACAGGTGTAATGGAGCACTGTGATGACAAGGTCATGGAGCAATGTGATGAGAGTTTCATTGAGCATTGTGATGACAAGGGCATGGAGCATTGTGATGCCAAGGGTCATGTAGATTTGTGATGACAAATGTCATGGGGCATTTTGATGAGAAGGGCGTGGTGCATTGTGATGAGAAGGTCAGGGAGCATTGTGATGACAGGGTCATGGAGCAATTTGAATATAACTGTTATGGAATATTTTGATGAGAGTGTTTATGGAACATTGCGATGTCAGGGGTCATGAAGCGTTGTGATGAAATGGGTCATGGGGCATTTTGTGGCAGGGGTTATGGAACATTGTGATGTCAGGGTTGATGGAGCATTGTGATGATAAGGGCATGTAGCACTGTGATGACAATGGTCATGGAACATTGTGATGACAGGGGTGAGCGAGTATTGTGATGACTAGTGAAGGAATACGGTGATATACGTGGTGAGAGAGCATTTTGATGAGAAGTGCATGGAGCATTGTGATGAGAAGTTTTATGAAGCATAGCGATGAAAAGGATGTGGAGCATTGTGATGAAAAGAGCATGGCACATTGTGATGAAAAGTGTCATGGAGCATTGTGCTGACAAAGGCATGGAGCATTGTGATGAGAAGGTCACGGAGTATTGTGAAGACAGGTGTCAAGGAGCATTGTGATGACATATGTCATTGTCCAATGTGATGACAATGGCATGGAGCATTGTGATACCAAGTGTCATGGAGGATTGTGATGACAAAGGTAATGGAGCATTTTGATGACAAGGGCTTGGAACATTGCGATGACAAAGGTCATGGAGCATTGTGATAACAAAGGCATGGAGCTTTGTGATGACAAGGGTCACAGAGCATTGTGATAAAATTTCATGGAGCATTGTGGTGACAAAGGTCACAGAGCTTTGTGTGACGAGGTCATGGACCATTGTGATGACAAATGTCATGAAGCATTGTGATGACTGGTGACACGGAGCATTGTGATAACAGGGGTCTTGGAGCATTGTGATGAAAAGGGAATGGATCATTGTGATGAAAAAGGCATGGAACCTTGTCATGACAGTGTTCAAGGAGCACACTGATGACAAGTGGCAGGGAGCATTGTGATGCCAAATCTATTGAGCATTGTGGTGACAAAAGTCAAGGAGCATTGTGATGAGAAGACCTTGCATAATTGTGATGACGAGCGTCATGGGGCATGTGATGACAAGTGTTATTGAACATTGTGATCAGAAGGGTTTGAAGCATTGTGATGACAAGGACATGGAGCATTGTGATTTCATTGTGATGACAATAGCTTGAATCATTATGATGATGGGCATGGTGCATTGTGACGACAGTGTTCATGGAGCATTGAGATGAAAAGTGGCATGGAGAATTGTGATTACAGAGGTCTTGGAGCATTGTGATGACAAGGGTTTTTGAGACTTGTGATGACAAGGCCGTGGAACATTGTGATGGCAGGGTTCATGAAGCATTGTTATGACAGGTGTAATGGAGCTTTGTGATGACAAGGGCATGGAGCATTGTGATGCCAATTATCATGGAGGTTTGTGATGACAAATGTCATGGGGCATTTTGATGACAAGTGCGTGGTGCATTGTGTTGAGAAGGGCAGGGAGCATTGTGATCACAGCATCATGGAGCAATTTGAATAATACTGTCATGGAATATTTTGATACAGGGGTTATGGAACATTGCGATGTCAGGGGTCATGAAGCATTGTGATGAAATGGGTCATGGGGCATTTTGTGACAGGGGTTATGGAACATTGTGATGTCAGGGTTCATGGAGCATTCTGATGATAAGGGCATGTAGCCCTGTGATGACAGTTGTCATGGAATATTGTGATGACAGGGGTGAGCGAGTATTGTGATGAATAGTGATGGAACATTGTGATATATGTGGTGAGAGAGTATTTTGATGAGGAGTTCATGGAGCATTGTGATGAGAAGTTTTATGGAGCATAGCGATGAAAAGGATGTGGAGCATTTTGATGAAAAGGGCATGGCACATTTTGATGACATGCGTCATGGAGCATTGTGCTGACAAGCTCTTGGAGCATTTTGATGACAAGTGTCATGGAGCATTGTGCTGACAAAGCATGGAGCATTGTGATGACAAGTGTCATGGAGCACTGTAATGACAAGGGACATGGAGCATTGTGATGACCAGGGCATGCAGCATTGTGATGGCAAGACCGTGGAGCATTGTGATGAGAAGACCATGGATTATTGTGATGACGAGTGTCATGGAGCACTGTAATGACAAGGGGCATGGAGCATTGTGATGGCAGGTGTTATAGAGAATTCTGATGCCAGCGGTCATGGAGCATTGTAATGACAAGGGTCAAGGAGCATTCTGATGACAAGTTTTTGGAGTATTGTGATGACAATGGCATGGAGCATTGTGAAGAAAATGGCATGGAGCATTGTGATGAAAAAGGCATGGAGCATTTTCATGACAGGGTTGAAGGAGCATTCTGACGACAAGTGTTAGGGAGCATTGTGATGGCAAGTGTATTGATAATTGTGATGACAAAGGTCATGGAGCATTGTGATCACAAGATCATGGTGTATTGTGATGACAGGCATCATTGAGCGTTGTGATGACAAGAATTATGGAACATTGTGATCACAAGGATTTGGAGCATTGTGATGACAGGGGTCATGGATCATTTTGATTTAAAGGAGCATGGAGCATTGTGATGCCAATGGTCATGGAGCTTTGTGATGACAAAGGTCATGGATCATTTTGATGACAAGGTCGTGGTGCATTGTGATTAGAAGGGCATGGAGCATTGTGATGACAAGGTCATGGAGCATTTTGATGACAAAGGCATGGAGCATTGTGATGACAAGGTCATGGAGCACTGTGATGACAAGCGTCATGGAGCATTGTGATTACGGGTTCATGGAGCATTGGGATGACAAGGGCAGGATCATTGTGATGACAAGTGTCATGGAGCATTTTGATGACAAGAGTCCCGGATCACTGTTTTGTCAAGGGTCATGGAGCACTGTGATGACAGTGGTCATGGAGCATTGTGATGACAGGGGTCATGGAGCATTGTGATGAGAATGTCATGGAACATTGGGCTGAAAATATTTATGGAGTATTGTGATAAAAGCAGTCATGGAGCATTGCGATGACAAGGGAATGGAGCATTGTGATGACAAGGTCCTGGAGCACTGTGATGAGAAAACCATGGAGTCTTGTGATGACAAGTCTCATGGAGCATTCTGATGTAAATGGGCATGGAGCATTGTGATTACAGGGGTCTTGGAGCATTCTGATTATAAGGGAAAGGAGCATTGCGATGAGAAAGCCATGGAGCATTCTGATGACATCCATCATGGATCTTTGTGATGACAAGGGCATGGAGCACTGTGAGTACATGGGTCTTGGAGCCTTGTGATGACAAGGGTCATGGAGCATTGTTATGACAGGGGTAATGGAGCATTGTGATGACAAGGCCATGTGGAATTGGTCTGAAAAGTTTCATGGATTATTGTTATGAGAGTGGGCATGGAGCATTGTGATGACAAGGGCCCGGAATACTGTGGTACACTGTTCATGGAGAACTGTAATGACAAGGGCATGGGGCAATGTTATGAGAAGGGCATCACACATTTTGATGACAAGCGTCATGGAGATTTGTGATCACAAGGGCATGGAGCAATGTGTGGAGAACGTTCATGGAGCATTGTGATGACAATGACATGGAGCATTGTGATGCCAAGGGTCATGGAGCTTTGTGATGACAAAGGTCATGGAGCATTTTGATGACATGTGTTATGGAGTATTGTGAGGTCAGGGGTCATGGAGCATTGTGATGAAAAGGGTCATGGAGCATTTTGATGACATGGGTTATGGAGCACTGTGATATCAGGGGTCATGGAGCACTGTGGTGATAAGGGCATGTAGTATTGTGATGACAGGTGTCATGGAACATTGTGATGACAAGGGTGAGGGAGTATTGTGATGACTACTGATGGCACATTGTGATATCAGTCGTGACAGAGCATTTTGATGAGAAGTGCATGGAGCATTGTGATGACAAGCTGGTGGAGCATTGTGTTGACAAGCGCATGGAGCATTGTGATGACAAGTCTCATTGAGTATTGTGCTGAGAAAGGCATGGAGCGTTGTGATGACAAGGGTCACGGAGCATTGTGATGAAAATTTCATGGAGCATTGTGGTGACATAGGTCAAAGAGACTTGTGATGACGAGGGCATTGACCATTGTGATGACAAAGATCATGAAGCATTGTGATGAATGGAGTCACGGAGCCTTGTGATGACTGGGGTCATGGAGCATTGGGATGTCAAGGGCATGGAACATTGTGATGACAGGGGCATGGAGCATTGGTCTGACAAGTTTCATGGATTATTGTGATGACAGTGGGAATGGTGCATTGTGATGACAAGAGCATGGAACATTGTGATGACAACGTCATGGATTATTGTGAAGACAGATGTCAGGGAGCATTTTGATGACATATGTCATGGTCCATTGTCATGTCAATGATATGGAGCACTGTGATGCCAAGTGTCATGGAGGATTGTGATGACAAAGGTAAAGGAGCATTGTGATGACAAGGGCATGGATCATTGTGATGACAAGGGCCATTGAGAATTTTAATGACCAGGTCTTGAAACATCGTGATGACAAGCACATGGAGCTTGTTATGACAAGGGTCATGGAGCATTGTGATGACAAGTGCATGCAGAATTGTGATGACAAGAGCATATATCATTGTGATGAGAAGTGTCAAGAAGCACTGTGATGACAAGGACGTGGAGAATTGTGATGACAAGGGACATGGAGCATTGAGATGACCAGGGCATGGAGCATAGTGATGGTAAAACCGTGAAGTATTGTGATGAGAAGACCTGGGGTAATTGTGATGACGAGCATTATGGTGCACTGTACTGACAAGGGGCAAGGAGCATTGTGATGACAGGTGTCAGGGAACATTGTGATGACATGGTTCATGTAGCATTGTGATGAAAAGGGCATGGAGCATTGTGATGACAAGGGCTTGGAGCATTGTGATGACAAGTGTCATGAAGCATTGTGATGACAATGGCAGGGAGCATTGTGATGACAAGGGACATTGAGAATTTTTATAACAATGTCATGAAGCATTGTGATGACAATGATATGGAGCTTGCTATGACAGGGTTCAGGGAGCATTGCGATGACAAGTGCATGGAGAATTGTGATGACAAGAGCATGTAACATTGTGATGAGAAGTGTCATGGAACACTGTGATGACAAAGAGGTGGAGAATTGTGATGACAAGGGACATGGAGCATTGTGATGACCAGGGCATGGAGCAATGTGATGGCAAGACCGTGGAGCATTGTGATGAGAAGGCCATGGATAATCGTGGTGACAAGCATCATGGAGCATTATGATGACAAGAGCCATGGAGCATTCTGACATAAGATATCACTTATGAAGGAAATGTAAACATGGGTACACATGAACTGAATTAGTAAAGAGAACAGAGTCTCACATAGAGAAAACATACTTATGCCTGCTTAAGGGGAAAGGAGAGGTGGGGAGATGCATAAAACCAGAGTTTGATATTAGCACAGGTACCATTCCATAATCCAAATACAGAATAGACAAGACCTACTCCTTACTCAGTGAACGGGACTCAACACCCCTATTCTCCGCAGAGGAATATATCTGACTAGTAAGAATCTTAAAACCTATGTATTGATATGTCTCCGTAAGGGAATCAAGTGTGTCTAGACTGGCATAAACATGGCAGTGAAAATCAGCTGAAACCCACGATAAAAAGGAATTTAAAAACAAAACCAAAAAACAGGGAAATTCTTTACAATTCCTTCAGGGGCTCTGATGAAACCTGGAATGACCCTATCTACGACAGCTGGATGTGGCATAAGGCTGGACACTTGGGACTGAGAGTATTGGTGAGATTCGGTGAGCAAATGCAGACCCTTTAAAGCAATAATGCGTGGCACCATTCCTTGGGTCCCAACTCTCCAGGTAGAAGGGAATATTACTACAGCTATAACATGTACGGGAAACCTAGAGAATGGACACACTGTGAAGAACCGAAATGTTTCTAAAACTCAACTAATAGTCCCTATCCTCGTGCTCTGGTTTGACTTTCCAACTGCTTTACTATCTATCTCCCAACTTGGAAAGACAGCCCCTTTAACCTCCTGGTTCGCATAGGTTGCCAAATTGGCAGAGGATGAAAGGGAAGAGGGAGTACCTATGACAGAGTAGCTGTTAGGCATTTGGACGGGCACATGTCACTCTAATTTCCCGGCACGAAGAAGAATTAACCAAAGTCTCAGCCACCCTCCGGGAACCAATATAGTTATGAACCTAAAATTTAGACTTGCAGTCAGCTCACAAAAAAAGAGTTGAAAAATGGAGCTCATTGGCACAGCAATTCAGAATATGGCAGAGTAATAATGGACAACTATCATCCAAATATCTGTTGAGGGAATGCAACGAGGTGGACTTGAAAGCAAGCCAGAATAGCAGGAAACACATTTCAAGAGGTACATTGGAATCGCCTTTAAAGGACAGGAAGAGGGACACAATTTCGACAGTGATGCACTTGACTAAAAAAGGGCGTATGCGTTTTCTCATGAATATATTCAGGAGAAAATGCATACGCACTTTTTGCCCAAGCAAGCAAGCAGGCAATGCAAATCTTCACTACAAAGAAGTATCACATCCCAGCGGTCAAAAGGGACATCCGCAATATTTGTAAATAAACAGAAAGGCAAGACAGGAACTGGAGAACAGGGAGCCTACTTATGATGATGGGCAGGATGTAAATTGCCAACTGCCTCTCTGGAGGAGTGCACTGTGTTCCATAAAACAAGTAAACAACAGAGCTACAGAGCCAAGGGCACTTCCAATCTAAGGAATATACCTTGGGAAAATTGAAAATCAATAAGACAGAGCCACCCCAAAATTTTGGGTTGCACTGTTTACAAGAACCTCAACTTGGGTCCAACTAAAATATCCCAGGAAAGACAAAAATGGTTCAAGAAATTGTGTTACTTACATACGATGGATTATCCCTCAGCCATGAAATCAATGCCATAAGGCCAGTCGCAGCAAAATGAGTGGATTCAGGTACAATGATTCTAAGTGAAATACGTCACAGAGAAAAAGAAACTTAACATAAGATATCACTTATGAAGGTACTGTAAACATGGCTACACATGAACTGAGTTAGGAAAGAGTACAGAATCTCACATATAGAAAACACTCTTATGCCTGCTTAATGGGGAAGGAGAGGTGGGGTGATGCATAAAACCAGAGTGTGATATTAGTACATGTACCATACCAAAAAGCATCTACGGAATAGAAAAGACCTACACCTGCCTCAGTGAAAGGGACTCAAAACCCCATATTTCCCTCAGAGGAATATATCTGACTAGTAAAATCTTAAAACCTATGTATTGGTATGTCTCCTTAAGGGAATCATGTGTGTCTAGACGGGCATAAACATGGCAGTGAGAATCAGATTAAACCCACTATAAAAAGGAGATTGAAAAACAAAACAAAAAAACAGGGAAATTCTTTACAATTCCTTCAGGGGCTCCGATGAAACCTGTAATGACACTATCTACAACGACAGCTGGATGTGGCATAAGGCTGGACACTTCGTATTAAGAGGATTGGTGAGATTCGGTGAGCAAATGCAGACCATTTAAAGCAATAATGCGTGTCACACATTCAAAGGGTCCCAACTCTCCAGGTTGAAGGGAATATTACTACAGCTATAATATGTACGGGAAACCTAGAGAATGGACACACTGTGAATATGAAAGGTTTCTAAAACTCAATTAATAGTCCCTCTCCTGGTTCTCCGGTTTGACTTTCCAACTGCTTTACTATCAATGTCCCAACATGGAGAGACAGCCCCTTTAACCTCCTGGATCGCACAGGTTGCCAATTTGGCAGAGGATGAAAGGGAAGAGGGAGAAACAATGAGAGAATAGCTGTTAGGCATTTGGACGGGCACATGTCACTCTAATTTCCCATCAGGAAGAAGAATTAAACAAAGTCTCAGCCACCCGCCGGGAACCAGTATAGGTCCTGAACCAAAATTTTGGACTTGCGGTCAGCTCATAAAAAACGAGTTGAAAAATGGAGCTCAGGGGCATAGCAATTCACAAACCTGCAGCGTAATAAAGGACAACTATTGTTAAAAAATCTGTTGAGGGAAGGCAACGAGACGGACTTGAAAGCGAGCCAGAATAGCAGGAAACAGATTTCAAGACGTACATTTGAATTGCCTTTAAAGCACAGGAAGAGGGGCAAAACTTCGCCAATGATGCACTTGGCTATTAAGGGCATATGCGTTTTCTCCAGATTATATTCAGGGGAAAATGCATATGCCCTTTTTGGCCAAGCAAGAAAGCAGGCAATGCAAATCTGCACTACAAAGAAGTATCACTTCCCACCGGTCAAAAGGGACATCCGCAAAATATGTAAAAAACCAGAAAGGCAAGACAGGCCCTGGAGAACAGGGAGCTTACTTATGCAGAAAGGCAGGATGTAAATTGTCAACTGCCTCTCTGGAGGAGTGCACTGTGTTCTGTAAAACAAGTAAACAACAGAGCTACAGAGCCAAGGGCACTTCCAGTCTATGGAATATACATTGGAAAAACTGAAAATCAATAAGACAGAGCCACCCCAAAATTTAGGGCTGCACTGCTTACAAGAACCTCAACTTGGGTCCACCTAAAATATCACAGGAAAGACAAAAATGTTTCAAGAAATTGTATTACTTACGTACGATGGAATATTCCTCAGCCATGAAATCAATGTCATAAGGCCAGTAGCATCAAAATAAGTGGATTCAGGTACGATGATTCTAAGTGAATGAAGTCACAGAGGAAAAGGAACTTATCATAAGATATCACTTATGAAGGTCCTTTAAAATTGTCTGGATACACATAAACTGAGGTAGGAAAGAGAGCAGAGTCTCACATTTAGAAAACACTCTGATGCCTGCTGAAAGGAGAAGGAGAGGTGGGGTGATGCATAAAACCAGATTTTGATATTAGTACATGTACCGTTCCAAAAACCAACTACGGAATAGAAAATACCTATACCTTCCTCAGTGAAAGGGACTCAAAAACCCATATTACCACAGAGGAATATATCTGACTAGTAAGAATCTTAAAACCAATGTATTGATAAGTCTCGGTAAGGGAAACAAGTGTGTCTAGACTAGCATAAACATGGCAGTGAGAATCAGCTCAAACCCACTATAAAAAGGAATTTCAAAAACAAAACAAACAAAAAAAAGGATATTCTTTACAATTCCTACAGGGTCTCTGATTAAAACTTGAATGACCCTATCTAAAATGACAGCTGGATGTGGCATAAGGCTGGACACTTGGGACTGAGAGGATTGGTGAGATTGGGTGAGGAAATGCAGACCATATAAAGCAATAATGCGTGGCACACATTCCAAGGGTCCCAACTCTCCAGGTTGAAGGGATTATTACTACAGCTATAACATGTACGGGAAAGGTAGAGAATGGACACACTGTGAATACAAAAGGTTTCTAAAACTCAAATAATAGTCCCTCTCCTGGTGCTCCTTTTTGACTTTCCAACTGCTGTACTATCAATCTCCCAACTTGGAGAGACAGGCCCTTTAACCTCCTTGTTCGCACAGGTTGCCAAATTGGCAGAGGATGAAAGGGAAGAGGGAACACTAAAAAGAGAGTAGCTGTTAGGCATTTGGATGGGCACATGTCACACTAATTTCCCGGCAGGAAGAAGAATTAACCAAAGTCTCAGACACCTGCAGGGAAACAGTATCGGTCCTGAACCAAAATTTTGGAACTGCCGTCAGCTCACAAAAAACGAGTTGAAAAATGGAGCTCAGGGGCACAGCAATTCACAAACTGGCAGATTAATTAAGGACAACTATCGTCCAAAAGTCTGTTGAGGGAAGGCAACGAGGCAGACGTGAAAGCGAGCCAGAATAGCAGGAAACAGATTTCAAGAGGTACATTGGAATCGCCTTTAAAGCACATGAAGAGGGGCACAACTTCGACAGTGATGCACTTGGCCAAAAAGGGCGTAAGCGTTTTCTCCTGAATATATTCAGGAGAAAACGCATACGCCCTTTTTGGCCAAGCAAGCAAGCGGGCAATGCAAATCTGCACTACAAAGAAGTATCACTTCCCACCGGTCAAAAGGGACATCCGCAAAATGTGTAAAAAACCAGAAAGGCAAGACAGGCCCTGGAGAATAGGGAGCCTACTTATGCAGAAGGGCAGGATGTAAATTACCAACTGCCTCTCTGGAGGAGTGCATTGTGTTCCCTAAAACAAGTAAACAACAGAGGTACAGAGCCAAGGGCACTTCCATTGTAGGGAATATACCTTGGGAAAAATGAAAATCAATAAGACAGAGCCACCCCAAAATTTAGGGCTGCACTGCTTACAAGAACCTCAACTTGGGTACACCTTAACTATCCCAGGAAAGACAAAAATGGTTCAAGAAATTGTCTTACTTACATACGATGTAATATCCCTCAGCCATGAAATCAATGTCATAAGGCCAGTAGCAGCAAAAGGAGTGGATTCAGGTACGATGATTCTAAGTGAAAGAAGTCACAGAGAAAAAGAATCTTATCATAAGATATCACTTATGAAGGTCCTGTAAACATCTGTACACAAGAAGTGAGTTAGGAAAGAGAACAGAGTCTCACATTTAGAAAACAATCTTGTGCCTGCTTAAGGGGGAAGGAGAGGTGGGGTGATGCATAAAACCAGAGTTTGATATTAGTACAAGTACCGTTCCAAAAACCACCTATGGAATAGACAAGACTTACACCTTCCTCAGTGAAAGGTACTCAAAACCCAATATTTCCCGCCGAGGAATATATCTGACTGGTAAGAATCTTAAAACCTGTGAATTGATATGTCACCGTAAGGGAATCAAGTGTGTCTAGACTGGCATAAACATGGCAGTAAGATTCAGCTCAAACCCACTATAAAAAGAATTTCGAAAACAAAACAAAAAAACAGGGAAATTCTTTACAATTCCTTCAGGGGCTCTGATGAAACCTGGAATGACCCTATCTAAAACGTCAGCTGGATGTGGCATAAGGTTGGACACTTGGGACTGAGAGGATTGGTGAGATTCGGTGAGGAAATGCAGACCATTTAAAGTAAAAATGCGTGTCACACATTCCACGGGTCCCAACTCTCCAGGTTGAAGGGAATATTATTACAGCTATAACGTGTACGGAAAACCTAGAGAATGGACACACTGCGAATACGAAAGGTTTCTAAAACTCAACTAATATTCCCTCTCCTGGTGCTCTGGTTTGACTTTCCAACTGCTGTACTATCAATCTCCCAACTTGGAGAGACAAACCCTCACAGCTCCTGGTTCGCAAAGGTTGCCAATTTGGCAGAGGATGAAAGGGAAGAGGGAGAACCAATGAGAGAGTAGCTGTTAGGCATATGGATGGGCACATGTCACTCTAGGTTCCCCGCAGGAAGAAGAATTAAACACAGGCTCAGCCTGCAACCCGGAGACCAGACTAGGGCCTAAAGCCATCCTGCGGTATTGCAGCCAGCTCACAAATAAGCAAGTTGAAAAATGGAAATCAGGGGCACAGCAATTCACAAACTTGCAGAGTTATAAAGGACAACTATCATCCAGAATTATATTGAGGTAAGGCAGTGAAGAGGATTTGAAAGCAAGGCAGAATTGAAGGAAACAGATTTCAAGAGGTAGATTGGAGTCGTATTTAAAGCACATGAAAAGCGACAGAACTTCGACAATGTTGCCCTTGGCCGAAAAGGGAGTATGTGTATTTTCTTGAATATATTCGGGGAAAAAATGCATACGCCCTTTTTGGCCAAGCAAGCCATCAGGCATTGCAAATCCACCCTACATAAAAGTGTCACTTACCTCCGGTCAAAAGGGCCATCCGCAAATAGTGTAAAAACCACAAATACAGGACAGGCCTAGGAGAAAAGGGAGCCTGGTTACGCCGATGGACAGGATGTAAATTGCGAACAGCCTCTCTGGAGAACTGTATGTTGTTTTCTAAAACAGAGCTACAGAGCATAGCACACTTCCACTCAAGGGCGTGTATTTTGGGAAAATTAAAAATCAACAAAACACAGCCAGTCCAAAGTTTAGAGCTGCTCTGTTTACAAGAACCTCGACTTTGGTACACTTTAGATATCCCAGGAAAAGGAAAATAATGGATAAAGATGTTGTGGTACTTATATACAATGGAATGTCACTCAGACATAAAATCAATGTCATAAGGCCAATAGCAGCATAATGAGTGGCTTTATGTACGATGATGCTAAGGGAAATGAGCCACAAAGAAAAAGAAACTTATTGTAATATATCACTTATAGAGGGAATGTAAACATGGATACACATGAACTGAATTTCAAAAGAGAACAGAGTTACACATTTAGAAAACACACTTATGCCTCCTTAGGGGAAAGGTGACCTGGGGTGATGTGTAAAAGCAGAGTTTGAAATTAGCACAGATACCATTCCATATGCCAAATATGTAATAGACAAGACCTACTCCTTTCTCAGTGAACTGGACACAAAACACCCTATTCACTGAAGAGGAATATATATGACTGGTAATAATCTTGAAACCTATGTATTTATATGTCTCCATAATGGAATCAAGTGTATGTAGATTGGCATAAACACAGATCAATGGAACAGGACAGAAAGCTCAGAGATAAACCTACATAGCTAGGGCTATCTCATCTATGACAAAGGAGCTAAGGATATACAATGGAGAAAAGACAGTCTCTTCCGTAATTGGTGCTGGGAAAACTGGACCCCTACACATAAAAGAATGAAATTAGAACACTCCATAACACCATACACAAAAATAAACTCTAAATTGATTAGAGATCTAAATATAAGACAGACAGTATAAAACACTTAGAGGAAACCATAGGCATAACACTCTATGACATAAATCACAGCAAGATCCTTTCTGACCCACCTCCTAGAGAAATGGAAATAAAAACAGAAATCAACAAATGGGACCTAATGAAACTTAAAAGCTTTTACACAGTACAAGAAAACATAAACAAGATGCAAAAACAACCCTCAGAATGGGAGAAAATATTTTCAAATGAAGCAATTGATAAAGGATTAATCTCCAAACTTTACAAGCACCTCATGTAGCTCAATATCACAAAAACAAACAACCCAATCCAAAAACGGGCAGAAGACCTAAATAGACATTTCTCCAAAGCAGATATACAGATTACCAAGAAAGACATGAAAGGATGCTGAACATCACTAATCATTAGAGAAATGCAAATCCAAACTACGGTGAGGTATCACCTCACAGAAGTCAGAGTGGCAATCATCAAAAAAATCTACAAAACAATAAATGATGGAGAGGCCTTTATTGGAGAAAAGGGAACACACTTGTACTGTGGGTGGGAATGTAAATTGATATGGGCACTAGGGTGAACAGAACGGAGGTTCCTTTAAATAACTAACAATAGAAGTACCATACGACACAACAATCCAACTACTGGGCAGTTGCCTTACGAAAACCATAATTCAAAACGAGTTATGTACAATAATATTCATTGCAGCTTTATTTACAATAGCCAGGACATGGAAGCAACCTAAGTGTCCATCGACAGATGAATGGATAAAGAAGATCTGGCACATATATACAATGGAATATTACTCTGCCATAAAAAGAAGCAAAAATGAGTTATTTGTACTGAGGAGGATGTATTAGAATCTGTCCTACACAGTGAAGTAAGTCAGAAAGGGAAAAACAAATATTGTATGTTAACAGAGATATACGGAATCTAATGAAAAAAAAAAAAAAAAGATTATGAAGAACCTAGTGGCAGGACAGGATTAAGGACACAGATGTAGAGAAAGGACTTGAGGACACCGGAAAGGGTATGGGTAAGCTGGGACGAAGTGAGAGAGTGGCATGGACATAAATACATTACCACATGTAACACCGATAGCTACTGGGAAGCAGCCACATAGAACAGGGAGATCAGCTCAGTGCTTTGTGACCACATAAAGAGATGGGATATGGAGTGTGGGAGGGAGATGCAAGAGGGAGGGGATCTGGTGATATTTGTATATGTATAGCTGATTCACTTTGTTATACAGCAGAAACTAACATTCCATTGTAAAGCAATTATACGCCAATAAACGTGTAAAAGAAAAAAAAAAAAAAAGAAAGCCCAGGGATAAACCTACACACCTATGATCAACTAATGTATGACAAAGGAGGCAAGACTATACAATGGAGATAAGACAGTCTCTTCAATCAGTGGTGCTGGGAAATATGGAAAGCTACATGTAAAAAATGAAATTAGAACACTCCCCAACACCATACATAAAAATATATTCAAAATGGATTAGAGACCTTAATGTAAGACCGGACAGTATAAAACTCAGAGAGGAAAACTTACGAAGAATACTCTGACGTAAATCACAGCAAGATCTTTTTTGATCCACCTCCTATACTAATGAAATAAAAAAAAGAAGCTAAACAGATGGGACCTAATGAAACGTAAAAGCTTTTGCAAAGCAAAGGAAACTACAAACAAGACGAAAAGACAACCCTCAGAATGGCAGAATATATTTGCAAACGAATCAATGGACAAATGATTAATCTCCAATATATATAAACAGCTCATGCAGGTCAACATTAATAAGACAAAAAACCCAATACAAAAATGGAAGCAGATCTAAATAGACATTTTTTCCAAGAAGACATAGAGATGGCCAAGACGCACATGAAAATCTGCTCAACATCACTAATTATTAGAGAAATGGAAATCAAAACTACAATGAGGTATCACGTCACACCTGTTAGAATGGGCATCATCAGAAAATCTACAAACAACAAATGCTGGAGAGGGTGTGGAGAAAAGGAACCTTCTTCCACTATTGTTGGGAATGTAAATCGATACAGTCTCTATGGAGAACAGAATGGAGGTTCCTTAAAAAACTAAAAATAGAATTACCATATAATCCAAAAATCCCACTACTGGGCATATACCCAGAGAAAAGCATAAATCAAAAAGACACATTCACCACAATGTTCATTGCAGCAATATTTACAATAGCCAGGTAATGAAAGCAACATAAGTGCCCACAGACAGACGAATGGATAAAGATGTGGTACATATATACAATGGAATATTACTCAGCCATACATACGAATGAAATTGGGTCATTTGTAGAGACCTTGATGGATCTAGAGACTGTCATACAGAGTGAAGTAAGTCAGAAAGAGTAAAACAAATATTGTATATTAATGCATATATGTGGAACCTAGACAATTGGTACAGATGAACCGGTTTGCAGGGCAGAGATAGAGACACAGATGTAGAGAACAAACATATGGACACCAAGGGGGGAACGCCATGTGAGGGAGGTGGTGGGATGAATTGGGAGACTGGGATTCACATGTGCACACTTATATGTATAAAATAGATATCCAATAAGAACCTGCTGTATAAAAGAAATAAATAAATTTTAAAAAATTAAAAATAAATAAATAACATTTAATAAAATAAAACAGAAAAAAAGGTTTTCCCTTCATATAGACGTCTTTATATTAATGCATTATTTCCATGTTTATATCTCTAAAATAAAAAAAAAAAGAGGAATAAATAAAACCTACATTGAACCAAAAAGAAAAAGGGAAAAAAAAAAAAAAAAAAAAAAACAGAACCCACCAGTTATACCGAGGAAAATCATATCATGGCACTTGCTCCAGTGGTAAAAAATTCTTAAGTTGGTCAGAAGTGGGATATCATCTACCATGCAGTCAGCAGCGCTCCCCCCCACAAGGAGCATCCTCATTGAAAAGCTGGGGGACTATGTCGAGGCGTCTGTGAGTAAATGTGAGCTGAGCCCCAGTCCTGCTGCAGCTGAAATCTTCCCACCATTTCCAGGTAAAACACCTGAATATGTACAAGAACTTGCAAGCCTAGAGGAAGGGATGTGTAGCCTCACCAGTGACAGCATGCAGGCCGACGTGGTGCCTGCAGGCCAGCCAGGATGGTCCTGGCCCCAGATGCTCTTCTGGAAGCTTTCCATTTCCCTGCCTGAGATACCCCTCCTGCCACGGCCCCCACTGCTTTTTTACTTCCTCACCTCTGCCTGTGGAGAAATTCCAGCGGCAGGTATGGGTGACACATCCTCTTCTTTAGCAGGTGGCAGCCTGGCAACTCCTGCAGAAAGTCCAGCAGAGCCCCACTCACACTGGACCACCCACAAAGCCACGGCCCATCACTCCCTCCCACCACCCCAGCCCCGACACTGCTGAAGGGGCAGAGAATATGGCATCAGGCACAGCTACAGGAGCTCTTGCTGACTGGAGAGGTGTTTATATTGACCTCAACCCAGGCTCACCTGGGGAGGGCTGGCAGGCGGTGTCAGGCTGCCCAAATCAGCCAATCCTCACCCCTCCGGGGCTCACAGTTGCAGAAAATGAGCCTTGCTAAACGGGCCAGGCCCAAGGAACAGGTGTGTGCTCTTGAGAGTCAGGATAGACAAGGGGCTGCAGCTGCGGCTTATTTTCTTATCATTTTATGTGGTCCATGAGTGGAAAACAATTTCAAGAAGACCCTATCCTAATGAGAGGAACCCAGGAGTCAGGGAGAGGAGTGATGGTGGGTGGAGACAGAGGCCTGTTGCCCTGGCTGCAGTGGAAGTGTCTGGAAGACCAGGCAGAGAGAGGCCACACAGAGTGATACCCAGGGTCACAGACCTGTCAGAGCTGCTGTTTGTTAGTTCAAGTCCTGCTCTGAGGTGTTCTGTGTCAGCTGTGAGCGACAGGTGAGCTGGGGGTTCTCTGCAAGGTGGGCTATGTGCACGGTTCCTGTGTGTCCAGCCCTGCTGGGGTACATGCCCAGGGGAGCTCCGTATCCTGGTAAGCGCCTGACTATGAGAGACCCATGGGCTGCTGGGTAGCTGCGCAGGTGAGCTCCATACCCTGGGAGGGACTTGAACACGAGAGCCCCTTGGGCTGTGCGGTGGGGTGTGCAGCCCAGGTGAGCTCCATATCCTGGGATTGGCCTGACCACGAGGGCCCCATTGGCTGCTGGAGACCTTGTAAAGTATATCAGGACAGTCAGTGAAGCCACCGAGGATATACATCAAGTAGCTCCTATTTCCTACACCCTGCTGGTCATTCTAACATCCACCAGACCATGGCATTCTGTATTAGACTTCAATGATGCCTTCTTCTGTATTCCATTCATCTCAGAGTCACAAGAACTTTTGGCTTGTGAGTGGCATGACACAACATGCAACAAAAGCAATAATGCTTGGCCGTCCTGCCCCAACGGTTCAAAAATCCCCACACCATCATTGGGGAAATGTCCTCTAAAGACCTAAAAGTTCTACCTCTGTAAAAGGGAACCCTCCTTCAATATGCAGATGACATTCTGATCGCCAGGCCTACTAAAGACGCCTCTGAACTACCTAGCCAAGAAAGGATAGAAGGTGTCCAAGAAAAAGGCTCAAATATCCCAGGCTAAGGCGACATGCCTGGGCTTCATTCTCACAGATTTTCGGAGAAACGCATCCCAGGATAGGGAAGAAGCCATTTGCAGCCTTACCTCTTCTAAAACTAGAAGACACCTTAGGGGTTCCTTGGGAGGCCAAGGTTTTCTGCATCTGGATCGCTAACTACAGTCTAATAGCTGGGCCTCTACATGAAACACTGACACGAAAAGATGATGATCCTTTTGAATAGAATCCAGAAGCAGCCTTTCAAGAATGGAAAGAGCAGTCAATTCAGACCCTTGCCCAGGAACTCCCTAATTTAACTAAACCCTTTGACCTTTACATACCCGGTCAAAGGTTAAATGCCCTTGGAGCCTTAGTACAAAAACTGGGACCACTTGAAATGGGGCAACACAAGAATGCCCTTCAGGTATGATAAACTATGGTCACCAAGGGCTTTGCCCCCCGCCCCATCAGGCCAGTATACTGGGGTATCTAAAGAGCTGGAAATCAGCAGCCCACAAGGCCAGCTCCCTCCTAAGGGAAAAGGACCCCACGTGGTGATCCTAACCACCCATCATGCCCTGAAGTTGCAGGGGTCGCTCTGTGGACACACTGACCTCGAGTGAGGAGGCCCTCCAACTCCAACCTCCAGAGAGACACACGGGGGCAATGGGCCCCCAAGAAGACCCGTGTGACCATCACTTGACCTGGAGTTTCTCTCAGAAAACAAGTCTGTACCCCGAAAGAGCAGACTACTGCTTGCATTACTTACTGCACCCTGACGGGAGCTAACAAGCTTGGCGGAGGAAACGTATATCACGATTTCACTATAGAAAACCCTACAGACACCGCGGTGATGGTGGCCAATATGACCGGCTGGAATGCTGGCTACTTCAAAAGGCCATTGACTCAGTGGACGTCATGGTCCTGGATCACCACCGACCCTAGACTGTCTCGGATTTGAGCGGGCAGGGCTCTGACACATGGTGCTGTTTGTACATTAATTCAGGGACCTAATTAAAGAAAGCACAGACTACTGGTCAGTGCATCTAGGCTGGCAAAACCCGTCAGCCTAAGGTCGCCGAACAAATGTGGGGTGGGGTGAAACCTGCCACCACAGCATCTCTGCGCATCTCTTTCCTGGACCCTTAAAGGTCATTAGAATCTATAACACTTCCAATGCTGGTGCTTAGGTTGATGACCAGTGAGGCAGGAGTCCTGGGGACAATCAACCTCACCTGGAGGCTGCTGGGGAGAAGTTTTGCCCCTCCCCCCGTGTATGAGGGCTCCCACCTCAGCATGAAGCATTTACAAAAGAGGGGTCTGCACCCTCAGCACCCCAAGAATGAGGAACGGGACAAAAAGCAGAGGAGTTGTTCGTCTCCGGCAACGTTCATTAAAAATTCCTGGGAGATAAAAAGAGAATCTGGGCAATAACATAAAGTCTAACCTGTTTTTCCTTTGTGCTTTGTCTAATATCACGTGCTCCTAGGGTTCCGCAGGCAGAGGTCCCACACCCGGCACTTCAGACCTGATTTCCTAGTGCAGAATGGCTGGGTGGACACCTCAGCTAGCGGGGTCCCATGCAGACTCTGCGACATAGAGCCTGAGCTGCAGCCAACCCAGCCCTTGAGAGCTCCATCCCCTCCCTCCTGCTGATGCTGCCGGGATCCCTACACAGCAGCCCAGCCCACAGCCCACGGGGGAGTGCACGCTCTCACCTCTCCATTCTGTTTTCAAAATATAAAGTTTCCTTTGCTTCTGAACCAAATTCAGTCTTGATCTGTTGGCTCCAATGACATTGGGCATGGGGACTCCTGTAGGGGTCCACTCTGGAGGATCAGTAACAGAAATTGAGAACATTGTAACTTCAATGAACAGATGTGTGAGCCAAATTGTAGTCAACCTAGAGCAGTGTATAAGGCTCGTGTAAAATAAGATTTTTCTAAGACTTACATTTAATATTTCCATCACTTTATTATAAGCAAGTTCAGTGAAGACGTCTGTCTTATTTGTCAGGTCAACATTAGAGAAATGAAGTGATTTATTCCCAAGGATGTACATCGAATACTCTTGGCTGAAGCTTCAATCTTGTTTTGAATGCTTTTCCATTGAAAATGTTACCTCTCTTTCAGTTTCCCCATTTCTGAGAAGTATAAAATCTTATAATTTATTATTACCAAAGGGGAAAGGTAGGATAAGGGATAAGTTAACAGTTTGGGATTAACACATACACACTGCTATGTATAAAACAGATCATCAACAAGGAACTACTGTATAGCACAGGGAACTACACTGAATATTTTGCAATAACGTATAAGGGGAAATAATCTGAAAAAGAATAGATATTTTTATTGACATCATCTATCAATGACAGATAAAATGTAACCTAAGCAAGGCCGATGGTGAGCACTTCTGACTCTGAAGATTTCAATCATCTAAAGTTTGGACTCTGCCTATTTCCCAAGGCCCTTAATGGACATATGTGTAGCCGTAGCTTAAAAATTCCCCAGTTTGGGGTTCGGGGATGCACTGATTTGGAAAAATCCCTGGTGTTCTCCTTACATGCAAGGGACCATTCCTACGGCTAAAACATGCCTGTCACTCTTAGAGGATGGTACACCGTTTGATCGGAAACAGTTTGGAAAAGGCACCTCATCTCCTCATCGCCTGGTGCTCGGGTTCACCCCTGCAGCATCTTTCCTAACAATCTCCTCACTTGGAGATATCAGCACCGTCAACATCCTGTTGCACACAGTTTGGAATTTGTCCAGAGGATGAAGCGGAAGGATGAGAAAAATTTAGAGACAAGTCTTAGGTGTTTGGACAGGCACATGCCACTCTAATTTCCAATCCGGAAGACAAATTCATCAAAGGCTAGAATTGCCCATGTAAACAGAATAGGACTAGAGCAAATCCCACTGTTTTGTGTCCAGTTTCCAAAAACACAGGTTGAAATATGGAACTCAGGGGCACTAAAATTCATGAAACTGCAGAGTTGAAAATATCTATCGTCAAAAAATGTCTTAAGGTAAGTCACAAAAAAGGACTTGTAAGCAATGGAGAGTGGCAGGAAACAGATTTGAAGAGGTGGAAAGGACTCCCCATTAAAGCACAAGTAAAGGGGCTGAACATCGCCAATGATGCAGTTGGCCAAACAGGGCGTATGCATTTTTTCTGAATATATTCAAGTAAAGGCCATAAACACTTTTTATCCAACCAAACAGGTGGGCACTGGAAATCAATACTACAAAATGTATCACTTCACATCAGTCAGAAGGGTTATCCACATAAAATGTAAACACCGGAAATGCAGGACCGGGTGAGGAGAAAAGGGAGCCCTGTGAGGCTGATAGTGGAAATGTAATTTGCCAACGGCCACTCTGGAGAAGTGTATTGTGTTTGCTAAAACATCTAAAACATGAGCTACAGAGCATAGGGCACTTGCACTCATGGGCGTATACCTTGGGAAAAACAAAAATCGACAGAAAACAGGCACCCCAATGTTTACCACATCTCTGTTAAAAAGGGCCTCAACTTGGATATAACTTAAATGTCCCTAAAAGGATAAAACGGATAAAAGAGATGGGGTACTTATGTAGAGTGGAATATTACTCATCCAGAAATCAATGAAATAAGGCCAGTTGTAACAACTCTGGAGGAGTTACATATGATCATTCTAAGTGACGTATGTCAGAAAGAAAAAGACACATATCATAAGATGTCACTTAAAGGTGGAATCAAAAATGGCTACACATGAAATAAATTACAAAACAGAAACATACTCAAATATGTAGAAAATAGACATAAGGCTGCTAAATGGGAAAGGTGAGGAAGGGTGAGGTATTATCCAGGAGGTTGAAATTAGCAAAGATACCATTCCAAGAACCATATTGAATAACTGACAAGGCCTACACGGTACCTCAAAGAACCGCACTCAGCCCACTCAAGTCACTGGAAAATAATACATATGAATGGTAAGCATCTGAAAAATAATTTATTGTTGTCTCACAGTACATGAATCAAGTGGATGTACAGCAGCAAAAAACAGAGCTTTGAAAATCAGCTGTAACCAATATAAAAATAAATTTAAAAATATTTAGAAAAACAGTGAGACAGACAAAATTTCTTACAACTTTTGTTGAAGGGCTATGATGTAACATGGATTGAACACATGTAGACCCACAGCAGGATGATATATAAGGCTGGAAGCTATGCACGCTAAGAGATGTTAGAGAGGCTGGGTGAGGAAATGCAGACCTTTAAAAGAAATACTGCCTGATTCCCATTCCATGGGTCCCAAATCTGCGGGTTGAAGGGCATCTTCTGACAGCAAAAACATGCCTGGGAGACCGAGACGAATGTACACCATGTGATCAGGAAAGGGGTCTAAAATGCACCTCATTTTTGATCTCCTGGTGCTGGGGTTCGCCATTCCAACCAAATTACTAACAATCTCCCCACTTGGAGAATCAGCACCTTTTACCTCCTGTTTCACACAGTTTGCAATTTGTGCAGAGAATAAACGGGAAGAGGGGGAACCAATGAGAGACTAGCTGTAGGAGTTTTGACAGGCACATGTCACTCTAATTTCCCATTAGGAAGAAAAATTAACCAAAGGCTCAGCCTGCCTCCCCAGAACCAGAATAGGGCCGGAAGCAATACAATGGTTTGGCGGCCAGCTCACAAAAAAAGCTAGTTGAAAAATGGAGCTCAGGAGCAGACAATTCAAAGACCTGCAAAGATAAAAATGATAACCAACGTCCAAAAATATATTCAGGTAAGGCAACAAAGAGGATCTGAATGAGAGGCAGAATTGCAGGAAACAGATTTCAGAAGGGAGATTGGACTCACATTTAAAGCATATGAAAAGCAGCAGAATTTCTAAAATGATGTAGTTGGGCAAAAGGGTGTATGCGTTTTTTTCATGAATAACTTCAGGAAAAAAAAACACATACAGATTTTTTGGCCAACCAAGCAAGCGGGAAATGCAAATCTGCACAACAAAGAAGTCGCAATTTCCACTGCTCAGAAAGGATATCCAAAAAATGTGTACAAACCAGAAATGCAGGAGAGGCCATGGAGAACAGGGGGCTAGTCACGCTGATGGGTGGGATATAAATATCCAAGAGCCACTTTGAAGAAGTGTATGCTGTTTCCTAAAACATCTAAAATACAAAGCTACCGAGCATAGGGCACTTCCACTTATGGGCATATAACTTGGGAAGACTAAATATCAACAAGACACAGGCACCCCAAAGTTTAGGGCTGCTCTGCATACAAGAACCTCAACTTCGGTACAACTTAAATATTCCAGGAAAGAGAAATTTGCGTAAAGAACTTGTGGTAATTTTGTACAATGGAATATCACTCAGACATGAAATCAATGTCATAAGGCGAGTAGCAGCATAATGAGTGGATTTAGGTACGATGATTCTAAGTGAAATAAGTCACACAGAAAAAGAAACTTATCATAAGATATCACTTATGAAGACCCTGTAAACATGGCTACACATGAACTGAGGAAAGAGAACAGAGTCTCACATTGAGGAAACACTCTTATGCCTGCTTAAGGGGGAAGGAGAGGTGGGGTGATGCATAAAACCAGAGTGTGATATTAGCACATGTAGCATTCCATGAAGCAAATACAGAATAGACAAAACCTACACCTTCCTCAGTGAATGGGACTCAAAACCCCAATTCCCAACACAGGAATATATGTGACTAGTAAGAATCTTAAAACCTATATATTGATATGTCTCCATAAGCGAATCAAGTGTGTCTAGACCGGCATAAACATGTCAGTGAAAATCAGCTCAACCCCATTATAAAAATGAATTTCAAAAACAAAACAAAAAAAACCAGCAAAATTCTTACACAATTCCTTCAGGGCTTCTGATGAAACCTGGAATGACCATATCTGCAAAGACAGCTAGATGAGACATAAGGCTGGACACTTGGGCCTGAGAGGACTGGTGAGATAGGGTGAGAAAATGCAGACCCTTTAAAGCAGTAATGCATGCCACCCATTCCATGGGTCCCAACTCTCCAGGTAGAAGGGAATATCACTACAGTTATAACATGTATGGGAAACCTAGAGAATGGACACCCTGTGATGGCAAAAGATTTCTAAAAGGCTCCTAATTTTTTCCTCTCCTTGTGCTCCAGTTTGGCATTCCAACTGCTTTACTATCAATCTCCCAACTTGGAGAGTCAGCGCCTATAAGCTCCTGCTTCGCACAGTTTGCAAATTGTGCAGTGGATGAAAGGGAAGAGGGAGAACCAATCAGAGAGTAGCTGTAGGCATTTGGACGGACACATGTCACTCTAATTTCCCCTCTGGAAGGAAGAATTAACCAAAGCGTCAGCCTGCACCCCCTGAACCAGTATAGGTCCTGTAGCAAAACAGTGGATTTGCGGTCAGCTCACAAAAACACGAGTTGAAAATTGGAGCTCAGGGGCACAGCAACTCACAAACCTGCAGAGTTATAAAGGACAACTCTCTTCCAAAAATCTGTTGAGGGAAGGCAACGAAGCAGACTTGAAAATGAGAGGCTGAATTGCAGAAAATATATTTCAAGAGTTAAACTGGAATCGCCTTTAAAGCACAGGAAAAGCGTAACAACTTCGACAATGATGCACATGGCCAAAAAGGGCGTATGCATTTTCTGCTGAATATATTCAGGAGAAAAGGCATACGCCCTTTCTGGCCAATCAAGCAACCCCGCAATACAAATCCACACTACAAAGAATTGTCACTTCCCACCGGTAAAAAGGGACATCCGAAAATTTGTAAAATCCAGAAAATAAAGACAGAGATGACAAGAGCATGTTGCAATGTGATCCCAGGGGTCATGGAGGATTGTGATGACAAGGCCATGTAGCATTGTGCTGACAAAGGCATGGAGCATTTTGATGACAAGGGTCACGGAGCACTGTGATGAAAATCCTCACGGAGCATTGTGATTACATGCATCATGGAGCATTGGGATGAAAAGGGCATGGATCATTGTGATGACAAGGGTTATGGAGCATTTTGATGACAAGAGTCCCGGATCACTGTGTTGTCAGATGTCATGGAGGGTTGTGATGCCAGTGGTAATGGAGCATTGTGATGACAAGTGTCATGGAGAAGTGAGATGAGAAGGTCATGGAGCTTTGGGCTGAAAATGTTCATGGAGTATTGTGATGACATGGGTCATGGAGCATTGTGATGACAAGGTCCTGGAGCATTGTAAAGAGAAGACCATGGAGTCTTGTGATGACAAGTATCATGGAGCATTCTGATGAAAAGGTGCATGGAGAATTGTGATTACAAGGGTCTTGGAGCATTGTGATGACAAGGGCATGGAGCATTGGGATGAGAAGACCATGGAGCGTTCTGATGACATGCATCATGGAGCTTTGTGATGACAAGGGCAAGGAGCATTGTGATTACAGGGGTCTTGGAGCATTGTGATGAAAAGGGCATGGATCATTGTGATGGAAAAGCCATGGAGCCTTGTCATGACAGGTTTCAAGGAGCATACTGATGACAACTGTCAGGGAGCATTGTGATGACAAGTGTATTGAGCATTGTGATGACAAAGGTCATGGAGCATTGTGATGAGAAAACCATGGATAATTGTGATGAAGAGCATCATGGGGCGTTGTGATGACAAGTGTTATGGAACATTGTGACCACAAGGGTTTGGAACATTGTGATGACAGGGTTCATGGAGCATTGAGATGAAAAGGGGCATGGAGCATTGTGATTAAATTGGTCTTGGAGCACTGTGATGACCAGGGCATGGAGCGTTGTGATGAGAAGGCAATGGAGCATTCTGATGACATGCGTCATGGAGCTTTTTGATGACAAGGGCATGGAGCATTGTGATGACAGTGGCATTCAAAATTGGTCTAACAAGTTTCATGGATTATTGTGATGATGGTGGACATGGTGCATTGTGATGACAAGGGCATGGAGCATTGTGATTTCAATGTCATGGAATATTGGGAAGACAGGTGACAGGGAGCATTGTGATGACATATGTCATGGTCCATGGAGATGACAATGTCATGGAGCATTGTGATGCCAAGTGTCATGGAGGATTGTGATGACAAAGGTAATGGAGCATTGTGATGGCAGTGGCTTGGAGCACTGTGATGACAAGGGACATGGAGCATTGTGATGACAAGGGCATGGAGCACTGTGATGACAATGGACACTGAGAATTTTGATGAAAATGTATGAAGCATTTTGATGACAAAGCATGGAGCTTGCTATGACAGGTGACATGAGGCATTGCGATGACAGGTGCATGGAGAATTGTGATGACAAGAGCATGTAACATTGTGATGAGAAGTGTCATGGAGCATTGTGATGACAAGGACGTGGAGAATTGTGTTGACAAGGGACATGGAGCATTGTTATGACCAGGGAATGGAGCATTGTGATGGCAAAACCGTGGAGCACTGTGATGAGAAGACCTTGGATAACTGTGATGACGAGCGTCATGGAGCACGGTAATGACAAGGGGCATGGAGCATTCTGATGACAGGCGTCATGGAGCATTTTGATGACATGGGTCATGGAACATTGTGAAGACGGGTCATGGAGCATTGTGATGACAAGAGTCATGGAGCATTCTGATGATAAGCTTGTGGAGTACTGTGATGAAAATGGCATGGATCATTGTGATGAAAAGGGCATGGATCATTGTGATGAAAAATGCATGGAGCCTTTTAATGACAGGTTTCAAGGAGCATTCTGACAACAAGTGTCAGGGAGCATTGTGATGACAAGTGTATTGAGCATTGTGATGACAATGATCATGGAGCATTGTGATGACAACAGTCCCGGATTATTGTGTTGTAAGGGGTCATAGAGCATTGAGATGACAGTGGTCATGGAGCATTGTGATGACAGGGGTCATGGAGCAGTGTGATGAGAAGATCATGGATCATTGGCTGAAAATGTTCATGGAGTATTGTGATGACAAGGGAATGGAGCATCGTGATGACAAGGTCCTGGAGCATTGTGATGAGAAGTCCATGGAGCCTTGTGATGACAAGTCTCATGGAGCATTCTGATGAAATGGGGCATGGAGCATTTTGATTACAGGAGCCTTCGAGCATTGTGATGACCAGGGCATGGAGCATTGTGATGAGAAGGCCATGGAGCATACTTATGACATGCGTCATGAAGCTTTGTGATGACCAGGGCATGCAGCATTGTGATTACAGGGGTCTTGGAGCATTGTGATGACAAGGGCAAGGAACACTGTGATACATGTGTCATGGAGGATTGTAATGACAAGAGCATGGATCATTGTGAATAGAATGTCATCGAGCATTGTGTTGACAAGCATCATGGAGCTTTGTGATTACAAGGGCATGAAGCAATGTGATGAAAGAGTTCATGGAGCATTGTGATGACAATGGCATGGAGCATTGTGATGCCAAGGGTCATGGAGCTTTGTGATGACAAAGGTCATGGAGCATTTTGATTAGAAGAGCGTTGTGCATTGTGATGAGAAGGGCAGGGAGCATTGTGATGACAGGGTCATAGAGCAATTTGATGAAAACTGTCATGGAACATATTGATGACAGGGGATATGGAACATTGTGATGTCAGGAGTCATGGAGCTTTGTGATGAAAAGGGTCATGGAGCTTTTTGATGCTGGGGTTATGGAACATTGTGATATCAGGCGTCATGGAGCATTGTGATGATAATTGCATGTAGCATTGTGATGACAAAGGTCACGGAACATTGTGATGATGCGGGCATGGACCATTTTGATGACAGAGTCATGAAGTATTGTGGTTGCTGGAGTCACGGAGCATTGTGATGACAGGGGTCATGGAGCATTGTGATGACAAGGGCATGGAGCATTGTGATGACAGCTGCATAGAGCATTGCTCTGACAATTTTTATGGATTATTGTGATGACAGTGGGCATGGCGCATTGTGATGACAGGGGCATGGAGAATTGTGATGACAAGGTCAAGGAGTATTGTGAAGACAGGTGTCAAGGAGTATTGTGAAGACAGGTGTCAAGGAGCATTGTGATGACATATGTCATGGTCCATTATGATGACAATGGCATGGAGCACTGTGATGCCAAGTGTCATGGAGGATTGTGATGACAAAGTAATGGAGCATTGTGATGAGAAGGGCTTGGAGCATCGTGATGACAAGGGTCAGGGAGCACTGTGATGACAATATCTTGGAGCATTGTGAGGAGAAGGGCCATTGAGAATTTTGATGAGAAGGTGGTGAAGCATTGTGATGAAAAGCGCACCGAGCTTGCTATGACAGGGGTCATGGAGCATGGTGATGTACAAGTGCATGGAGAATTGTATTGACAATATCATGTAACATTGTGATGAGAAGTGTCATGGAGCATTTTGATGATAAGGACATGTAGAATTGTGATGAGAAGTGCATGGAGCATTGTGATGGAAAGACCGTGGAGCACTGTGATGAGAAGACCATGGATAATTGTGATGATGAGCGTCATGGAGCACTGTAATGACAAGGGCCATAGAGCATTGTGATGACAGGTGTCATGGATCAATGTGATGACAAGGGTCATGGACCATTCTGATGACAAGCTTGTGGAGTAATGTGATGACAATGGCATGGAGCATTGTGATGAAAAGGGCAAGGAGCATTGTGATGAAAAAGGCTTGGAGCCTTTTCATGACAGGGTTCATGGAGCATTCTTACGACAAGTGTCAGGGAGCATTGTGATGACAAGTGTATTGAGCATTGTGATGACAAAGGTCATGGAGCATTGTGATGACAGGCATCATGGAGCGTTGTGATGACAAATGTTATGGATCATTGTGATCACAAGGGTTTTGAGAATTGTGATGACAGAAGTCATGTAGCATTTTCATTTCAAGGTGCATGGAGCATTGTGATGACAAGGGCATGAAGCACTGTGAACCCAAGGTTCATGGAGGGTTTTGACGACAATGGGAATGGAGTATTGTGATGACAAGCGCATGGAGCATTGAGAGGACAAGGTCATGTAGCATTTTGCTGACAAATACATGGAGCATTTTGATGACAAGTGTCATGGAACTGTGTAATGACAAGCGTCATGGAGCATTGTGATTACATGGGTCACGGAGCATTGGGATGGCATGGGCATGGATCATTGTGATGACAAGTGTCATGGAGCATTTTGATGACAAGAGTCCCGGATCATTGTGTTGTCCGGTGTCATGGAGCACTGTGATGACAGTGGTCATCTAGCATTGTGATGACATGGGTCATGGAGCACTGTGATGAGAAGTTCATGGAGCATTGGGCTGACAGTATTCATTGAGTATTGCTTTGGCAGTGGTCATGGAGGATTGCGATGACAATGGAATGGAGCATTGTGATGACAAGGTCCTGGAGCATTTTTAGGAGAAGACCATGGAGCCTTGTGATGACAAGTGTCATGGAACATTCTGATGAAAATGGGTGTGGAGCATAGTGATTACATGGGTCTTGGAGCATTGTGATGAAAATGGCATGGGTGATTGTGATGCAAAAGGCATGGAGCCTTGTCATGACAGGGTTCAAAGAGCATACTGATAACAAGAGTCAGGGAGCACTGTAATGACAAGTGTATTGAGAATTGTGATGACAAAGGACATGGAGAATTGTGATGAGAAGACCATGGATAATTGTGATGATGAGCATCATGGGGCGTTGTGATGACAAGTGTTATGGAACATTGTGATCACAAGGGTTTGGAGCATTGTGTTGACAGAGGTTATGGAGCATTTTGATTTCATTGTGATGACAATAGCATGAAGCATTTTGATGATGGGCATGGTTCATTGTGATTACAGAGTTCATGGTTTAATTAGATGAAATGTGGCATGGAGCATTTTGATTACAGGTCTCTTGGAGCATTGTGATGACAAGGGCATGGAGCATTGTGATGAGAAGGCCATGGAGCAGATTGATGACATGCGTCATGGAGCTTTGTGATGACAATAGCATGGAGCATTGTGACTACAGGGGTCTTGGAGCATTGTGATGACAAGGGTCATGGAGCCTTGTGATGACAAGGCCGTGGAACATTGCCATGACAGGGGTGAGGGAGTATTGTGATGACTAGTGATGGAACATTTTGATATCAGTGGTGAGAGAGCATTTTGAAGAGAAGTACATGGAGCATTTTAATGCAAGTTTTATGGAGCATTTTGATGACAAGTTTGTGGAAATTTTTGATAACAAGCGCATGGAGCATTGTGATAACAAGGGTCATGGAGCACTCTGCTGACAAAGGCATGGAGCACTGTGATGGCAAGGGTCACAGAGCATTGTGAATGAAAAGTTCATGGAGCATTATGGTGACGAATTTCACAGAGCACTGTGATGAAGAGGTCATGGACCATTTTGATGCCAAAGGTCATGAAGCACTGTGATGACAAGGGCATGGAGCATTGCGATGACAGGGGCATGGAACATTGGTCTGAAAAGTTTCATAGATTATTGAGATGACAGTGGGCATGGCACATTGTGATGACAAGGGCATGGAGCATTGTTATGAGAAGCTCATGAATTATTGTGCAGACACGTGTCAGGGAGCATTGTGATGACATATGTCTTGGTGCATTGTGATGACAATGGCATGGAGCATTGTGAAGCCAAGTGTCATGGAGGATTGTGATGACAAAGTTAATGGAGCATTGTGATGACAAGGGCTTGGAGCTTTTTGATGACAATGGTCATGGAGCACTGTGATGACAAGGGCATGGAGCACTGTGATGACAACGGCCATTGAAAATTTTGATGAAAATGTCGTGAAGCACTGTGATGAAAAGCACTTGGAGCTTGCTATTACAGGGGTCATGGAGCATTGCGATGACAAGTGCATGGAGAATTGTGATGACAAGATCATGTAACATTGTGATGAGAAGTGTCATGGAGCATTGTGATGGCAAGACAGTGGAGCACTGTGTTGAGAAGACCATGGATAATTGTGATGTCGAGCGTCATGCAGCACTGTAATGACAAGGGGCATGGAGCATTGTGATGACAGGGGTCATGGAGCATTGTGATGACAGGGGTCATGGAGCATTGTGATGACAAGTGTCATGGAGCATTCTGATGACAACCTTGTGGAGTAATGTGATGACAATGGCATAGAGCATTGTGATGAAAAGGGCATGGAGCATTGTGATGTAAAAGGCATGGAGGCTTTTAATGACAGCGTTCAAGGAGCATTCTGACGACAAGTGTCAGGGAGCATTGTGATGACAAGTGTATTGAGCATTGAGATGACAAAGGTCATGGAGCATTGTGATGACAAGGGCATGGAGTATTGTGATGACAGGCATCATGGAGCGTTGTGATGACAAGTGTTGTGGAACAATGTGATCACAAGTGTTTGGAGCATTGTGATGACAGAGGTCATGGATCATTTTGATTTCAAGGAGCACGGAGCGTTGTGATGACAGCGATCATGAAGCGTTGTGATGAGAAGTCCATGGAGCATTGGGCTGAAAATATTCATAGAGTATTGTGATGACAGGGGTCTTGGAGCACTGTGATAACAAGGACATGGAGCATTGTGATGAGAAGGCCATGGAGCATTCTGATGACATGTGTCATGGATGTTTGTGATGAAAAGGGGAATGGAGCATTGTGATTACAGGGGACTTTGAGCATTGTGATGAAAAGGGCATGGATCATTGTGATGAAAAAGGCATGGAGCCTTGTCATGGCAGGGTTCAAGGAGCATACTCTCGACAAATGTCAGGGAGCATTGTGATGACAAGTGTATTGATCATTGTGATGACAAAGTTCATGGAGCATTGTGATGAGAAGACCATGGTTAACTGTGATGAGGAGCGTCATGGGGCATTGTGATGACAAGTGTTATGGAACATTGTGATCACAAGTGTTTGGAGCATTGTGATGACAGAAGTCATGGAGCATATTGATTTCATTGTGATGACAATAGCATGAAGCATTAAGATGATGGGCATGGTGCATGGGATGACAGGGTTCTTGGAGCATTGAGATTAAAAGGGGCATGGAGCATTATGATTACAGGGGTCTTGGAGCATTGTGATGACAAGAGTCCTGGAGCCTTGTATGCCAAGGCGGTGGAACATTGTGATGGCAGGGGTCATGGAGCATAATTATGACTGGGGTAATGGAGCATTGGGATGACAAGAGCATGGAACATTGGTCTGAAAATTTCATGGATTATTGTGATGAGTTTCGGCATGGAACATTGTGATGACTAGGGCAAGGAATACTGTGATACATGTGTCATGGAGGATTGTAATGACAAGGGCATAGAGCATTGTGATGAGAAGAGTATCGAGCATTGTGATGACAAGCGTCATGGAGCATTGTGGTGACAAGGACATGGAGCAATGTGAAGAGAGCTTTCAGTAGCACTGTGATGAAATGGCATGGAGCATTGTGATGCCAAGTGTCATGGAGCTTTGTGATGACAAATGTCAAGGAGCATTTTGATGACAAGGTCGTGGTGCAGTTTGATGAGAAGTGCAGGGAGCATTGTGATGAAAGGGTCATGGAGCAAATTGATGAAAAGTTACATGGAACAGTTTGATGACAGGGGTTATGGAACATTGTGATGTCAGGGGTCATGGAGCATTGTGATGATAAGGGCATGTAGCACTGTGATGACGGTGGTCATGGACAATTGTGATGACAGGGGTGAGCGAGTATTGTGATGACTAGTGATGGAACATTGTGATATATGTGGTGAGAGATCATTTTGATGACAAGTGTCATGGAGCATTGTGCTGACAAATGCATGGAGCATTGTGATGACAATGGACACAGAGCATTATGATGAAAATTTCATGGAGCATTGTGGTGACAAATATCAAAGAGCCTTGTGTGACGTGGGCATGGACCATTGTGAGGAGAAAGGTCATGAATCATTGTGATGAGTGGAGTCACGGAGCATTGTGATGACAGGGGTAATGGAGCATTGTGATGACAAGGGAATGGAGCAATGTGATGACAGGGGCATGGAACATTGGTCTGACATGTTTCATGGATTATTGTGATGAGAGTGGGCATGGAGCACTGAGATGACAAGGTCATGGAGCATTGTGGTGACAAAGGTCACAGAGCCTTGTGTGACGAGGGCATGGACCACTGTGAGGAGAAAGGTCATGAAGCATTGTGATGACTGGAGTCACGGAGCATTTTGATGACAGGGGTCATGGAGCATTGTGATGAAAAGGGAATGGATCATTGTGATGTAAAAGGCATGGAGCCTTGTCATGACAGTGTTCAAGGAGCATACTGATGACAAGTGTCAGCGAGCACTGTGATGCCAAGTGTATTGAGCATTGTGGTGAAAAATGTCAAGGAGTATTGTGATGAGAACACCTTGCATAATTGTTATGACGAGTGTCATGGGGCATGTCATGACAAGTGTTATGGAACATTGTGATCCGAAGGGTTTGGAGCATTGTGATGACACAGGACATGGAACATTTTCATTTCATTGTGATGACAATAGCATGAATCATTATGATGACGAGCATGGTGCATTGTGATGACAGTGTTCATGGAGCATTGAGATGAAAAGTGGCATGGAGAATTGTGAGTATAAAGGTCTTGCAGCACTGTTATAACAAGGGTCATGGAGCCTTGTGATGACAATGCCATGGAACATTATGATGGCAAGGGTCATGGAGCACTTTTATGACAGGTGTAAAGGAGAACTGTGATGACAAGGGCATGGAGCAATGTGATTAGAGATTTCATTGAACATTGTGATGACAATGGCATGGAGCATTGTGATGCAAAGTGTCATGGAGATTTTTGATGACAAATGTCATGGGGCATTTTGATGACAGTGGCGTGGTGCATTGTGATGAGAAGGGCAGGGAGCATTGTGATGAGAGGGTCATGGAGCAATTTGAATAAAATTGTCATGGAATATTTTGATAACAGGGGTTATGGAACATGGTGATGTCAGGGGTCATGAAGCATGGTGAAGAAATGGGTCATGGAGCATTTTGTGACAGGGGTCCTGGAACATTGTGATGTCAGGGGTCATGGAGCATTGTGATGATAAGGGCATGTAGCAATGTGATGAGAGTGGTCATGGAACATTGTGATGACAGTGGTGAGCGAGTATAGTGATGACTAGTAATGGAACATTGTGATATATGTGGTGAGAGAGCATTTTGATGAGAAGTGCACGGAGCATTTTGATGACAAGTTTTATGGAGCATAGCGATGAAAAGGATGTGGAGCATTGTGAGGAAAAGAGCATGGCACATTGTGATGACATGTGTCATGGAGCATTGTGCTGACAAGCGCATGGAGCATTTCGATGACAAGTGTCATGGAGCATTGTGCTGACAAAGGCATGGAGCATTGTGATGACAAGGGACACAGAGCATTGTGATGAAAAATTCATGGAGCATTGTGGTGACAAAGATCAAAGAGCCTTGTGTGACGAGGGCATGGACCATTGTGATGAGAAAGGTCAGGAATCATTGTGATGACTGGAGTCACGGAGCACTGTGATGACAGGGGTCATGGAGCATTTTGATGACAGGTGCATGGAGCAATATGATGACAGTGTCATGGAACATTGGTGTGACAAGTTTCATGGAATATTGTGATGACAGGGGCTATGGAGCATTGTGATGACAAGGGCATGGAGCATTGTGATGACAGGGGAATGGAACATTGGTCTGACATGTTTCATGGATTATTGTGATGAGAGTGGGCATGGCGCTTTGTGATGACAAGGGCATGGAATATTGTGATGACAAGTTCATGGAATATTGTGAAGACAGGTGTCAGGGAACATTGTGATGACATATGTCATTGTCCATTGTGAGGACAATGGCAAGGAACATTGTGATACCAAGTGTCATTGAGGATTGTGATGACAAAGGTAATGGAGCATTTTGATGACAAGGTCTTGGAACATTGCGATGACAATGGTCATGGAGCATTGTGATAACAAGGGCATGGAGCATTCTGATGAAAAGGTACATGGAGCATTGAGATTACAGGTGTTTGGAAGCAATGTGATTACAAGGGCATGGAGCATTGTGATGAGAAGGCAATGGAGCATTCTGATGACATGCTTCATGGAGCTTTGTGATGACAAGGACATGGAGCATTGTGACTACAGGGGTATTGGAACATTGTGATGAAAAGGGAATGTATCATTGTGATGAAAAATGCATGGAACCTTGTCATGACAGGGTTCAAGGATCACACTGATGACAACTGTCAGGGAGCAATGTGATGATAAGTGTATTGAGCATTGTGATGACAAAGATCATGGAGCATTTTGATGAGAAGACCATGGATAATTGTGATAACCAGCGTCATGGGGCATTGTGATGACAAGTGTTATGGAACATTGTGATCAGAAGGGTTTGGTGCATTGTGATGACAGAGGTCATTGAGCATTTTGATTTCATTGTGATGACAATAGCATGAAATATTATGGTGATGGGCACGGTCCATTGTGATGACAGGGTTCATGGAGCATTGAGATGAAAAGGGGCGTGGAGCATTGTGATTACAGTGGTGTTGGAACATTGTGATGACAAGGGCATGGAGCATTGTGATGAGAAGGCCATGGAGCATTCTGATGACATGCGTCATGGAGCTTTGTGATGACAAGGGCATGGAGAATTGTGATTACAGGGGTCATGGAATATTGTGATGACAGGGGTGAGGAAGTATTGTGATGAATAGTGATGGAACATTGTGATATCACTGGTGAGAAAGCATTTTGAGGAGAAGTGCATGGAGCATTGTGATGACAAGGTTTATGGGGCATTTTGATGACAAGGATGTGGAGCATTGTGTTGACAAGTGCATGGTGCATTGTGATGACATGGGTTATGGAGCATTGTGCTGACACGCGCATCGAGCATTGTGATGACAAGGGTCATGGAGCATTGTGCTGACAAAGGCATGGTACTTTGTGATGACAAGTGTCAAAGAGCATTGTGATAAAAATTTCATGGAGTATTGCGGTGACAATGGTCACAGAGCTTTGTGTGACGAGGTCATGGACCATTTTGATGACAAATGTCATGAAGAATTGTGATGACTGGAGTCACGGAGCATTGTGATAACAGGGGTCTTGGAGCATTGTGATGAAAAGGGAATGGATCATTGTGATGAAAAAGGCATGGAGCCTTGTCATGACAGTGTTCAAGGAGCATACTGATGACAAGTGTCAGCGAGCATTGTGATGCCTAGTGTATTGAGCATTGTGGTGACAAAGGTCATGGAGCATTGTGATGAGAAGACCTTGCATAATTGTGATGACGAGCGTCATGGGGCATGTGATGACAAGTGTTATGGAACATTGTGATCAGAAGGGTGTGGAGCATTGAGATGACAGAGGACATGGAGCATTTTGATTTCATTGTGATGACAGTTGCATGAATCATTATGATGATGGGCATGGTGCATTGTGATGACAGTGTTCATGGAGCATTGAGATGAAAAGTGGCATGGAGAATTGTGATTAAAGAGGTCTTGGAGCATTGTGATGACAAGGGTCATGGAGCCTTGTGATGCCAAGGCTGTGGAACATTGTGATGGCAGGGGTCATGGAGCATTGTTATGACAGGTGTAATGGAGCATTGGGATGACAAGGGCATGGAAAAATGTGATGAGAGATTTCATTGAACATTGTGATGACAATGGCATGGAGCATTGTGATGCCAAGGGTCATGGAGCTTTGTGATGACAAATGCCATGGGGCATTTTGATGACAAGGGCGTGGGGCATTGTGATGAGAAGGGCAGGGAGCATTGTGATGACAGGTTCATGGAGCAATTTGAATAAAATTTCATGGAATATTTTGATGACAGGTGTTATTGAACATTGTGATGTCAGGGGTCATAGAGCATTGTGATGATAAGGGCATGTAGCACTGTGATGACAGTCATCAGGGAACATTGTGATGACAGGGGTGAGCGAGTATTGTGACGACTAGTGATGGAACATTTTGATATATGTGGTGAGAGAGCATTTTGATGAAAAGTGCAAGGAGCATTGTGATGACAAGTTTTATGGAGCCTAGCGATGAAAAGGATGTGGAGCATTGTGATGAAAAGAGCATGGCACATTGTGATGACATGTGTCATGGAGCATTGTGCTGACAAGCGCATGGAGCATTTTGATGACAAGTGTCATGGAGCATTGTGCTGAAAAAGGCATGGAGCATTGTGATGACAAGGGACAGAGTGCATTGTGATGAAAATTTCATGGAGAATGGTGGTGACAAAGATCACAGAGCCTTGTGTGACGAGGGCATGGACCATTGTGAGGGCAAAGGTCATGAATCATTGTGATGACTGGAGACAAGGAGCATTGTGAGGACAGGGTTCATGGAGCGTTGTGATGACAAGGGCATGGAGCAATGTGATGACAGGCGCATGGAACATTGGTCTGACAAGTTTCTTGGATTATTGTGATGACAGTGGCCAAGGAGCATTGAGTTGACAAGGGCATGGAGCATTGTGGTGACAAAGGTCACAGAGCCTTGTATGACGAAGGCATGGAACATTGTCAGGAGAAAGGTCATGAAGCATTGTGATGACTGGAGTCACGGAGCATTGTGAGGACAGGGTTCATGGAGCACTGTGATGACAAGGGCATTGAGCATTGTGGTGACAGGGGCATGGAACATTCGTCTGACATGTTTCTTGGATTATTTTGAAGACAGTGGGCAAGGCACATTGTGATGACAAGGGCATGGAACATTGTGATGACAAGGTCATGGACTATTGTGAAGACAGGTGTCAGGGAGCATTGTGATGACATATGTCATTGTCCATTGTGATGACAATGGCATGGAGCATTGTGATACCAAGTGTCATGGAGGATTGTGATGACAAAGGTAATGGAGCATTTTGATGAAAAGGGCTTGGAACATTGCGATGACAAGGGTCATGGAGCATTGTGATGACAAGGGCATGGAGCATTCTGATGAAAAGGTGCATGCAGAATTGAGATTACAGGGGTTTTGAAGCAATGTGATTACAAGGGCATGGAGCATTGTGATGAGAAAGCAATGGAGCATTCTGATGACATGCGTCATGGAACTTTGTGATGACAAGGACATGGAGCATTGTGATTACAGGGGTCTTGGAGCATTGTGATGACAGGGGAATGGAACATTGGTCTGACATGTTTCATGGATTATTGTGATGATAGTTGGCATGGCGCATTGTGATGACAATGGCATGGAACATTGTGATGACAAGGTCATGGAATATTGTGAAGTCAGGTGTAAGGGAGCATTGTGATGACATATGTCATTGTCCATTGTGATGACAATGGCATGGAGCATTGTGATACCAAGTGTCATGGAGGATTGTGATGACAAAGATCATGGAGCATTGTGATGAGAAGGCCATGGATAATTGTGATGACCAGCGTCAAGGGGCATTGTGATGACAAGTGTTATGGAACATTGTGATCCGAAGTGTTTGGTGCATTGTGATGACAGAGGTCATTGAGCATTTTGATTTCATTGTGATGTCAATAGCATGAAATATTATGGTATAGGGCACGTCGCATTTTGATGACAGGGTTCATGGATCATTGAGATGAAAAGAGGCATGGAGCATTGTGATTACAGGGGTGTTGGAGCATTGTGATGACAAGGGCATGGAGCATTGTGATGAGAAGACCATGGAGCATTCTGATGACATGAGTCATGGAGCTTTGTGATGACAAGGGCATGGAGAATTGTGATTACAGGGGCCATGGAATATTGTGATGACAGGGGTGAGGGAGTATTGTGATGACTAGTGATGGAACATTGTGATATCAGTGGTGAGAAAGCATTTTGAGGAGAAGTGCATAGAGCATTGTGATGACAAGGTTTATGGAGCATTTTGATGACAAGGATGTGGAGCATTGTGATGACAAGTGCATGGTGCATTGTGATGACATGGGTTATGGAACATTGTGCTGACACGCACATCAAGCATTGTGATGACAAGGGTAATGGAGCATTGTGCTTACAAAGGCATGGAGCTTTGTGATGACAAGGGTCACAGAACATTTTGATAAAAATTTCATGGAACATTGTGGTGACAAAGGTCACAGAGCTTTGTGTGATGACGTCATGGACCATTGTGATGACAAATGTCATGAAGCATTGTCATGACTGGAGTCACGGAGCATTGTGATAACAGGGGTCTTGGAGCATTGTGATGAAAAGGGAATGGATCATTGTGATGAAAAAGGCATGGAGCCTTGTCATGACAGTGTTCAAGGAGCATACTGATGACAAGTGTCAGCGAGCATTGTGATGCCAACTGTATTGAGCATTGTGGTGACAAAGGTCATGGAGCATTGTGATGAGAAGTCCTAGCATAATGGTTATGATGAGGGTCATGGGACATGAGATGACAAGTGTTATGGAACATTGTGATCAGAAGGGTTTGGAGCATTGTGATGACAGAGGTCATGGAGCTTTATGATTTCATTGTGATGACAATAGCATGAATCATTATGATGATGGGCATGGTGCATTGTGATGACAGTGTTCATGGCGCATTGAGATGAAAAGTGTCATGGAGAATTGTGATTACAGAGGTCTTGGAGCATTGTGATGACAAGGGTCATGGAGCCTTGTGATGACAAGGGTCATGGAGCTTTGTGATGACAAATGTCTTTAGGCATTTTGATGACAAGGGCGTGGTGCATTGTGATGAGAAGGGCATGGAGCATTGTGATGACAGGGTCATGGAGCAATTTGAATAAAAGGGTCATGGAATATTTTGATGACAGGGGTTATGGAACATTGTGATGTCAGGGGTCATGAAGCATTGTGATGAAATGGATCATGGAGCATTTTGTGACGGTGTTATAGAACATTGTGATGTCAGGGGTCATGGAGCATTGTTTTGATAAGGGCATGTAGCACTGTGATGTCAGTGGTCTTGGAACCTTTTGATGACAGGGGTGAGCGAGTTTTGTGATGACAAGTGATGGATCATTGTGATATATGTAGTGAGAGAGCATTTTGATGAGAAGTGCATGGAGCATTGTGATGACAAATTTTATGGAGCATAGCGATGAAAAGGATGTGGAGCATTGTGATGAAAAGAGCATGGCACATTGTGATGACATGTGTCATGCAGCATTGTGCTGACAAGCGCATGGAGCATTTTGATGACAAGTGTCATGGAGCATTGTGCTGACAAAGGCATGGAGCAATGTGATGACAAGGGACACAGAGCATTGTGATGAAAATTTCATGGAGCATTGTGGTGACAAAGATCACAGAGCCTTGTGTGACGAGGGCATGGACAATTGTGAGGACAAAGGTCATGAATCATTGTGATGACTGGAGTCACGGAGCATTGTGATGACATGGGTCATGGAGCATTGTGATGACAAGGGCATGGAACAATGGTCTGACAAGTTTCATGGAGTATTGTGTAGGCAGTGGGCATGGAACATTGAGATGACAAGGGCATGTAGCATTGTGGTGACAAAGGTCACAGAGCCTTGTGTGACGAGGGCATGGACCATTGTGAGGACAAAGGTCATGAAGCATTGTGATGACTGGAGTCACGGAGCATTGTGATGAGAGGGGTCATGAAGCATTGTGATGACAAGGGCAAGGCGCATTGTGATGACAGGGGCATGGAACACTTGTCTGACATGTTTCATGGGTTATTGTGATGACAGTGGGCAGGGCACATTGTGATGACAAGGGCATGGAACATTGTGATGACAAGGTCATGCAGTATTGTGAAGACAGGTGTCAGGGAGCATTGTGATGACATATGTCATTGTCCATTGTGATGACAATGGCATGGAGCATTGTGATACCAAGTGTCATGGAGGATTGTGATAACAAAGGTAATGGAGCATTTTGATGGCAAGGGCTTGGAACATTGCGATGACAAGGGTCATGGAGCATTGTGATGACAAGGGCATGGAGCATTCTGATGAAAATATGCATGGAGCTTTGAGATTACAGGGGTTTTGAAGCAATGTGATTACAAGGGCATGGAGCATTGTGATGAGAATGCAATGGAGCATTTTGATGACATGCGTCATGGACCTTTGTGATGACAAGGACATGGATCATTGTGATTACAGGTGTCTTGGAGCATTGTGATGAAAAGGGAATGGATCATTGTGATGAAAAATGCATGGAGCCTTGTCATGACAGGGTTCAAGGAGCATACTGATGACAACTGTCAGGGAGCATTGTGATGATAAGTGTATTGAGCATTGTGATGACAAAGATCATGGAGCATTGTGATGAGAAGACCATGGATAATTGTGATGACCAGCGTCATGGGTCATTGTGATGACAAGTGTCATGGAGAATTGTGATGTCAATGGCAGGGAGCATTGTGATGTCAAGGGACATTAAGAATTTTTACAACAATGTCATGAAGTGTTGTGGTGACAAGCATATGGAGCTTGCTATGACAGGGTTCAGGGAGCATTGCGATGACAAGTGAACGGAGAATTGTGATGACAACAGCATGTAACATTGTGATGAGAAATGTCATGGAATATTGTGATGACAAAGAGGTGGAGAATTGTGATGACAAGGGACATGGAGCAATGTGATGGCAAGACCCTGAGCATTGTGATGAGAAGACAATGGATAATCATGGTGACAAGCATCATGGAGCATTATGATGACAAGAGCCATGGAGCATTCTGACATAAGATATCACTTATGAAGGAAATGTAAACATGGTTACACATGAACTGAATTAGTAAAGAGAACAGAGTCTCACATATAGAAAACATACTTATGCCTGCTTACGGGGAAAGGAGAGGTGGGTTGATACATAAAAGCAGAGTTTGATATTAGCACAGGTGCCATTCCATAATCCAAATACAGAATAGAAAAAACCTACTCCTTCCTCAGTGAACGGGACTCAACACCCCTATTCTCTGCAGAGGAATATATCTGACTAGTAAGAATCTTAAAACCTATGTATTGATATGTCTCCGTAAGGGAATCAAGTGTGTCTAGACTGGCATAAACATGGCAGTGAAAATCAGCTGAAACCCACGATAAAAAGGAATTTAAAAACAAAACAAAAAAACAGGGAAATTCTTTACAATTCCTTCAGGGGTTTTGATGAAATCTGGAATGACCCTGTCTACAATGACCGCTTGATGTGGCATAAGGCTGGACACTTGTGACTGAGAGGATTGGTCAGATTGGGTAAGCAAATGCAGACCCTTTGAAGCAATAATGCGTGGCAACCATTCCTTGGGTCCAAACTCTCAAGATAGAAGGGAATATTACTACAGCTATAACATGTATGGGAAACCTAGAGAATGGACACACTGTGAATACGAAAGGTTTCTAAAACTCAACTATTAGTCCCTCTCCTCGTGCTCCAGTTTCACTTTCCAACTGCTTTACTATCAATCTCCCAACTTGGAGAGACAGCCCCTTTAACCTCCTGGTTCTCACAGGTTGCCAAATTGGCAAAGGATGAAAGGGAAGAGGCAGTACCAATGAGAGAGTAGCTGTTAGGCATTGGGACGGACACATGTCACTCTAATTCCCCAGCACAAACAAGAATTAACCAAAGTCTCAGCCAACCGCTGGGAAACATTATAGGACCTGAACCAACATTTGGGACTTGCGGTCAGCTCAAAAAAAAACGAGTTGAAAAATGGAGCTCAGGGGCACAGCAATTCAAAAACTGGCAGAGTAATAAAGGACAACAATCTTCCAAAAATCTGTTGAGGGAAGGCAACGAGGTGGACATGGAAGCAAGCCAGAATAGTAGGAAACAGAATTCAAGAGGTACATTGGAATCAGCTTTAAGCACAGGAAGAGGGGCACAATTTCGACAATGATGCACATGGCCAAAAAGGGCGTATGCATTTTCTCCTGAATACATTCAGGAGAAAATGCATACGCCATTTTTGGCAAAGCAAGCAAGCGGGCAATGCAACTCTGCACTACAAAGTAGTATCACTTCCAACTGGTGAAATTGGATATCTGTAAAATGTGTAAAAACCAGAAAGGCAAGACATGCCCTGGAGAACAGGGAGCCTAGTTATTCTGATGGGCAGGATGTAAATTGCCAACTGCCTCTCTGGAGGAGTGCACTGTGTTCCCTAAAACAGGTTAACAACAGAGCTACAGAACCAAGGGTTCTTCCAGTCTAGGGAATATACCTTGGGAAAATTGAAAATCAATAAGACAGAGCCACCTCAAATTTAGAGCTGCACTGCTTACAAGAACCTCAACTTGGGTAAAACCTTAAATATCCCAGGAAAGACAAAAAAGGTTCAAGAAATTGTGTTACTTACGTAAGATGGAATATCCCTCAGCCATGAAATCAATGTCATAAGGCCAGTAGCAGCAAAATGAGTGTATTCAGGTACGATGATTCTAAGTGAAATAAATCACAGAGAAAAAGAAACTTATCATAAGATATCACTTATGAAGGTCTTGTAAACATGGCTGGATACACATGAACTGAGTAAGGAAAGAGAACAGAGTGTCACATTTAGAAAACACTCTTGTGCCTGCTTAAGGGTGAAGGAAAGGTGGGGTGATGCATAAAACCAGAATTTGATATTAGTACAGGTACCATTCCAAAAACCAACTACGGAATAGAGAAGACCAACACTTTCCTCAGTGAAAGGGACTCAAAACCCAATATTTCCCACAGAGGAATATATATAACTGGAAAGAATATTAAAACCAATGTATTGATATGTCTCTGTAAGGGAATCAAGTGTGTCTAGACTGGCATAAACATGGCATTGAGAATCAGCTCAAATGCACTATAAAAAGGAATTTCAAAAACAAAACAAAAAAGAGGGAAATTCTTTACAATTCCTTCAGGGGCTCTGATGAAACCTGGAATGACCCTATCTACAATGACACCTGGATATGGCATAAGGCCGGACACTTGGGACAGAGAGGATTGGTGAGATTCGGTGAGCAAATGCAGACCATTTAAAGGAATAATGTGTGGCACACATTCCAAGGGTCCCAACTCTCCAGGTTGAAGGGAATATTACTACAGCTATAACATGTTTGAGAAACCTAGAGAATGGACACACTGTGAATATGAAAGGTTTCTAAAACTCAACTAATAGTCTCTCTCCTGGTTCTCCGGTTTGACTTTCCAACTGCTTTACTATCAATGTCCCCACTTGGAGAGACAGCCCCTTTAACATCCTGGTTCGCACAGGTTGCCAATTTGGCAGAGGATGAAAGGGAAGAGGGAGAACCAATGAGAGAGTAGCTCTTAGGCATTTGGACGGGCACATATTACTCTAATTTCCCGGCAGGTAGAAGAATTAGCCAAAATCTCAGCCACCCGCCGGGAACAAGTATAGTTCCTGAACCAAAGATTTGGACCTGCCGTCAGCTCACAAAAAACGAGTTCAAAAATGGATCTCAGGGGCACAGCAATTCACAAACTGGCAGAGTAATAAAGGACAACTATCGTCCAAAAATCTGTTGAGAGAAGGCAACGAGGCAGACTTGAAAGCGAGCCAGAATAGCAGGAGACAGATTTCAAGAAGTACAATGGAATCACCTTTAAAGCACAGGAAGAGGGGGACAACTTCGACAAAGATGCACTTGGCCAAAAAGGGCGTATGCATTTTCTCATGAGTATATTCAGGAGAAAACACATATGCTCATTTTGGCCAAGCAAGCAAGCGGGCAATGCAAATCTGCACTACAAAGAAGTATCACTTCTCACCGGTCAAAAGGAATATCTGCAAAATGTGTAAAAACCAGAATGGCAAGAAAGGCCCTGGAGAACAGGGAGACTGGTTATGCTGATGGGCAGGATGTAAATTGCAAACTGCCACTCTAGAGGAGTGCATTGTGTTCCCTAATACAAGTAAGCAACAGAGTTACAGAGCCAAGGGCACTTCCAGTCTAGGGAATATACCTTGGGAAAACTGAAAATCAATAAGACAGAGCCACTCCAAAATTTAGGGCTGCAGTGCTTACAAGAACTTCAACTTGGGTACACGTTAAATATCCCAGGAAAGACAAAAATGGTTCAAGAAATTGTGGTACTTACGTATGATGGAATATCCCTCAGCCATGAAATCAATGTCATAAGGCCAGTAGCATCAAAATGAGTGGATTCAGGTACGATGATTCTAAGTGAAATAAGTCACAGAGAAAAAGAAACTTATCATTAGATATCACTTATAAAGGTCCTGTAAACATGGCTACACATGAACTGAGTTACGAAAGAGAACAGAGTCTCACATTGAGAAAACACTCTTATGCCTGCTTAAGGGGGAAGGAGAGGTGGGGTGATGCATAAAACCAGAGTTTGATATTAGTACAGGTACCGTTCCAAAAACCAACTACGGAATAGACAAGACCTACACCTTCCTCAGTGAAAGGGATTCAAAACCCCATATTTCCTGCAGAGGAATATATCTGACTAGTAAGAATCTTAAAACCTATGTATTCATTGGTGTCCGTAAGGGAATCAAGGGTGTCTACACTAGTATCAACAGGGTAGTGAGAATCAGCTCAAACCCACTATAAAAAGGAATTTCAAAAACAAAAACAAAAAAAACAGGGAAATTCTTTACAATTCCTTCAGGGGCTCTGATGAAACCTGGAATGATCCTATCTACAAAGACAGCTGGATTTGGCATAAGGATGGACACTTGGGACTGAGAGGATTGGTGAGATTCGGTGAGCAAATACAGACAATTTCAAGCAATAATGCATGCCACACATTCCAATGGTCCCAACTCTCCAGGTTGAAGGGAATATTACTACAGCTATAACATGTATGGGAAACCTAGAGAATGGACACACTGTGAATACGAAAGGTTTCTAAAACTCAAATAATAGTCCCTCTCCTGGTGCTCCGGTTTGACTTTCCAACTGCTTTACTATCAATGTCCCAACTTGGAGAGACAGCCCCTTTAACCTCCTGGTTCGCACAGGTTGCCAACTTGGCAGAGGATGAAAGTGAAGAGGGAGAAGCAATGAGAGTAGCTGTTAGGCATTTGGATGAGTACATATCACTGTAATTTCCGGTCAGGGAGAAGAATTAACCAAACTCTCAGGCACCCGCTGGGAAACAGTATAGTTACTGAACCAAAATTTTAGACTTGCGTTCAGCTCACAAAAAACGAGTTGAAAACTGGAGCTCAGGGGCAGACCAATTCAGAAAATGGCTGAGTAATAAAGGAAAACTATCGTCCAGAAATCTGTTTAGGGAAGGCAATGAGGCGGACTTGAATGCGAGCCAGAAGAGCAGGAAGCAGATTTCAAGAGGTACATTGGAATCACCTTTAAAGCACAAGAAGAGGGACACAACTTCGACAATGATGCACTTGGCCAAAAAGGGCTTATGTGCTTTCTCCTGAATATATTCAGGAGAAAACGCATACGCCCTTTTTGGCCAAGCGAGCAAGCGGGCAATGCAAATCTGCACTACAAAGAAGTATCACTTCCCACCGGTCAAAAAGGACATCCGCAAAATGTGTAAAAACTAGAAACGCAAGACAGGCCCTGGAGAACAAGGAGCCTAGTTATGCTGATGGGAAGGATGTAAATTGCCAACTGCCTCTCTGGAGGAGTTAATTGTGTTCCCTAAAACAAGTAAACAACAGAGCTACAGATCCAAGGGCACTTCCAGTCTAGGGAATATACCTTGGGAAATCTGAAAATCAATAAGACATAGGCAACCAAAAATTTAGGGCTGCCCTGATTACAATAACCTCAACTTGGTTACATATTGATGACAAGCGCATGGCGCTTTGTGATAACATGGGTCATGGAGCAATATGCTGACAAGCACATGGAGCACTCTTATGACAAGGGTCAGGGAGCATAGTGCTGAGGAAGGCATAGAATATGGTGATGACCAGTGTCAGAGAGCATTGTGATGAAAAGTTCATGGAGCATTGTGGTGACAAAGTCACAGAGACTTTTGATGACGAGGGTATGGACCATTGTGATGACAAACGTCATGAATCATTGTTATGATGAGTCACGGAGCATTGTGATGACAGGGTCATGGAGCATTGTGATGACAAGGGCATGGAGCATTGTGATGACAGGGTTATAGAGCATTTCTCTGACAAGATTTATGGACTATTGTGATGAGAGTGGGCATGGCACATTGTGATGACAAGGGCATGGGGCATTGTGATGACAAGGTCATAGTGTATTGTGAAGAGAGGTGTAAGGGATCATTGTGATGACATATGTCATGGCCCATTGTGATGACAATGGCATGGGGCACTGTGATGCCAGGTGTCATGGAGTATTGTGATGACAAAGGTAATGGAGCATTGTGTTGACAACGGCTTGGAGCACTGTGATAACAAGGGTCATGGAGCATTGTGATGACAAGGGCATGGAGCATTGTGATGACAACGGACATTGAGAATTTTGATGAAAATATCGTGAAGAATTTTGATGACAAATGCATGGAGCTTGCTATGACAGGGGTCATATGGCATTGAGATGAAAATTTCATTGAAAATTTTGATGACAAGTGCATGTAACATTGTGATGAGAAGTGTCATGGAGCATTGTGATGACAAGGACGTGGAGAATTCTGATGACAAGGGACATGGAGCATTGTTATTATCAGGGAATGGAGCATTGTGATAGCAAGACCATGGAGCACTGTGATGAAAAGCCCATGAATAACTGTGATGACGAGCCTCATGGAGCACTGTAATGACAAGGGGCATGGAGCATTCTGATGACAGCTGTCATGGAACATTGTGATGACAGGGGTCATGGAATATTGTGATGACAGTGGTCATGGAGCATTGTGATGACAAGGGTCACGGAGCATTCTGATGATAAGCTTGTGGAGTATAGTGATGACAATGGCATGGAGCATTGTAATGAAAAGGGCATGGATCATTGTGATGAAAAAGGCATGGAGCGTTGTCATGAGAGGGTTCAAGGAGCATACTGATGACAAGTGTCAGGGAGCATTGTGATGACCAGTGTATTGAGCATTGTGATGACAAAGGTCATGGAGCATTGTGATGAGAAGACCATGGAAAATTTTGATGAAGAGAGTCATGGACCTTTGTGATGACAAAGGTCATGGAGCATTTTGATGACAATGGCGTTGTGCATTGTGATGAGAAGGGCAGGGAAAATTGTGATGACAGCGTCATGGAACAATTTGATGAAAAGGGTCATGGAGCATTTTGATGCCAGGGGTTATGGAACATTGTGATATCAGGCGTCATGGAGCATTGTGATGACAAGGGCATGGAGCATTGGTCTGAAAATTTCATAGATTATTGTGATGAGAGTGGGCATGGGGCATTGTGATGACAAGGGCACGGAACACTGTGATACATGGGTCATGGAGGATTGTAATGACAAGGGCATGGAGCATTGTGATGAGAAGGGAATCGAGCATTGTGATGACAAACGTCATGGAGCTTTGTGATGACAAGTGTATGGAACAATGTGATCAGAGGGTTCATGGAGCATCGTGATGACAATGGCATGGAGCATTGTGATGCCAAGGGTCATGGAGATATGTGACGACAAATGTCATGGAGCATTTTGATGACAAGGGCGTGGTGCATTGTGTTTTGAAGGGAAGGGAGCACTGTGATGACAGAGTCGAGCAGCAATTTGATGAAAAGGGTCATGGAAGATTTTGATGATATGGGTAATGGAACATTGTGATGTCAGGGGTCATGAAACATTTTGATGACATGGGTTATGGAACAGAGTGATGTCAGGGGTCATGGAACATTGTGATGACAGGCGTGAGGAAGTATTGTGATGACTAGTGATGGAACATAGTGATATCAGTTGTGAGAGAACATTTTGTTGAGAAGTGCATGGAGCATTGTGATGACAAGGGTTTATGGAGCATTGTGATGACAAGGTTGTGGAGCTTTGTGATGACAAGCGCATGGCACATTGTGATAACATGGGTCATGGAGCAATGTGCTGAAAAGCACATGGAGCAATGTGATGAAAAGGGGGATGGAGTACTGTGCTGAGAAAGGCATAGAGCATTTTGATGACAAGTGTCAGAGAGCATTGTTATGAAAAGTTCATGGAGCATTGTGGTGACAAAGTCACAGAGACTTGTGATGATGAAAGCATGGATCATTGTGATGACAAAGTTCATAAAGCACTGTGATGACTGGAGTCACGGAGCTTTGTTATGACACGGGAATGGAGCACTGTGATAACATGGGCATAGAGCATTGCTCTGACAAGTTTTATGGATTATTGTGATGACAGTGGGCATGGCACATTGTGATTACAAGGGCATGGAGCATTGTGATGACAAGGTCATACAGTATTGTGAAGACGGGTGTCAGGGAGTATTGGGATGACATATGTCAAGGTCCATTGTGATGAGAAGTGCATGGGGCATTGGAATGCCAAGTGTCATGGAGGATTGTGATGACAAAGGTAATGGAGCATTGTGATGACAAGGGCTTGGAGCTTCGTGATGACAAGGTCATGAAGCATTGTGATGACAACATCATGGAGCATTGTGATGACAAGGGCCTTTGAGAATTTTGATGACGAGGTCGTGAAGCATTGTGATGACAAGCGCATGGAGCTTTCTATGACAGGGGTCATGGAGCATTGCGATGAAAAGTGCATGGAGAATTGTATTGACAAGAGCATGTAACATTTTGATGAGAAGTGTCATGGAGCATTGTGATGAAAAGGACATGTAGAATTGTGATGACCAGGGCATGGAGCATTGGGATGACAAGACCGTGGAGCATTGTCATGAGAAGACCACGGATAATTGTGATGAGGATCGTCATGGAGCACTGTAATGACAAGGGGCATGGAACATTGTGATGACAGGTGTCATGGATCATTGTGATGACAAGTGTCATGGACTATTCTGATGACAAGCTTGTGGAGTAATGTGATGACAATGGCATGGAGCATTTTGATGAAAAGGGCATGGAGCATTGTGATGACAAGCGTCATGGAGCATTGTGATTACAGGGGTCATGGAGCATTGGGATGGCAAGGGCATGGATCATTGTGATGACAAGGGTCATGGAGCATTTCGATGACAAGATTCCTAGATCATTGTGTTGTCTGGTGTCATGCAGCGTTGTGATGACAGTGGTCATGGAGCATTGTGATGACAGGGGTCATGTAGCATTGTGATCAGAATTTCATGGAGCACTGAGCTGACAATATTCCTTGAGTATTGTGATGGCAGGGCTCATGGAGCATTGTGATGACAAGGGAATGGAGCATTGGGATGACAATGTCCTGGAGCATTGTGATGAGAAGACCATGGAGCATTGTGATGACAAGTCTCATGGAGCATTCTGATGAAAAGGGACATGGATCATTGTGATTACAGGGGTCTTGGAGCATTGTTATGACAAGGGTCATGGAGCCTTGTGATGACAACACCGTGAAACATTGTGATGGCAGGGGTCATGGATCATTGTTATGACAGGGGTAATGGAGCATTGTGATGACAAGGGCATGGAGTATTGGTTTGAAAAGTTTCATGGATTATTGTGATGAGAGTGGGCATGGAGCATTGTGATGACAAGGGCACAGAACGACGGTGATACATGGGTCATGGAGGATTGTAATGACAAGGGCATGGATCATTGTGATGAGAAAGGCATCGAGCATTGTGATGACAAGCATCATGGAGCTTTGTGATGACAAGAACAAGGAACAATGTGATGATAGGTTTCATGGAGCACTGTGATGACAATGGCATGGAGCATTGTGATGCCAAGGGTCATAGAGTTTGTGATGACAAAGGTCATGGAGCATTTTGATGACAAGAGCGTTGTGCATTGTGATGAGAAGGGCAGGGAGCATTGTGATGACAGGGTCATGGAGCAATTTGATGAAAATCGTCAGGGAATATTTTCATGACAGGGTTATGGAACATTGTGTTGTCAGTGGTCATGGAGCATTATGATGATAAGGGCATGTATCATTTTGATGATAGTGGTCATGGAACATTGTGATGAAAGGGGTGAGGGAGTATTGTGATGAATAGTAATGGAACATTGTGATATCAGTGGGGAGAGAGCATTTAGATGAGAAGTGCAAGGAGCATTGTGATGACAAGGTTTATGGAGCATTGTGATGATAAGGTTGTGGAGCATTGTGCTGACAAGCGCATGGATCATTGTGATGACAAGGGTCATGGAGCATTATGCTGACAAAGGCATGGAGAATTGTGATGAAACGTGTTACAGAGAACTGTGATGATGAGGGAATGGACCATTGTGATGACAAATGTCATAAAGCATTGTGATGACTGGATTCACGTTGAATTATGATGTGCGGGGTAATGGAGAATTGTGATGACAAGGACATGGAGCATTGTGATGACAAGGGCATGGAGCATTGGTCTGGCAAGTTTCATGGATTATTGTGATGACATTCGGCATGGCGGATTGTGGTGACAAGGGCATGGAGCATTGTGATGAAAAGGTCATGGAGTATAGTGAAGACAGGTGTCAGGGAGCATTGTGATGACATATGTCATGTTCCATTGCGATGACAATGGCGTGGGGCATTGTGATGCCAATTGTCATGGAGATGTGTGACGACAAATGTCATGGAGCATTTTGATGACAAGTTCGTGGTGCACTGTGTTGTGAAGGGAAGGGAGCATTGTGATGTCAGGGGTCATGGAGCATTTTGATGAAAAGGGTCATGGAGCATTTTGATGACAGGGGTTATTGAACATTGTGATGTCAGGGGTCATGGAGCAATGTGATGAAAAGGGCATGGCACATTGTGATGACATAGGTCATGTAGCATTGTGCAGACAAGCGCATGGAGCATTTTGATGACAAGTGTCATGGAGCATTGTGCTGACAAAGGCTTGGAGCGTTGTGATGACAAAGGCATGGAGCGTTGTGATGACAAGTGACACAGATCATTGTGATGAAAAAGTCATGGAGCATTGTGGTGACAAAGATTACAGAGCCATGTGTGACGAGGGCATGGACCATTGTGATAAGAAAGGTCATGAATCATGGTGATGACTGGAGTCACGGAGCACTGTGATGACAGGGGTCATGGAGCATTGTGACCACAATGGCATGGAGCAATATGATGACAGTGGCATGTAACATTGGTCTGACATGTTTCACGTATTAATGTGATGACAGTGGGCATGGAGCATGGAGATGACAAGGGCATGGAGCATTGTGGTGACAAAGATCACAGAGCCTTGTGTGACGAGGGCGTGGACCATTGTGAGGACAAAGGTCATGAAGCATTGTGATGACTGGAGTCACGGAGCATTGTGATGACAGGGGTCATGGAGCATTGTTATGACTAGGGCATGGAGAATTGTGATGACAATGGACACAGAGCATTGTGATGAAAATTTCATGGAGCATTGTGGTGAAAAAGATCACAGAGCCTTGTGTGTTGAGGGCATGGACCACTGTGATGAGAAAGGTCATAAATCATTGTGATGACTGGAGTCACGGAGCACTGTGATGACAGGGGTCATGGAGCATTTTATTTCATTGTGATGAAAATAGCATGAATCATTATGATGAAGGGCATGGTGCATTGTGATGACAGTGTTCATGGAGCATTGACATGAAAAGTGGCATGGAGAATTGTGATTACAGAGGTCTTGGAGCATTGTGATGACAAGGGTCATGGAGCCTTGTGATGACAAGGCCGTGGCAAATTGTGATGTCAGGGTTCATGAAGCATTGTGATGAAATGGTTCATGGGGCATTTTGTGACAGGGGTTATGGAACATTGTGATGTCAGTGGTCATGGAGCATTGTGATGATAAGGGCATGTAGCACTGGGATGACAGTGGTCATGGAACATTGTGATGACAGGCCTCAGGGAGTACTGTGATGACTAGTGATGGAAAATTGTGATATATGAGTTGAGAGAGCATTTTGATGAGAAGTGAATGGAGCATTGTGATGACAAGTTTAATGGAGCATAGCGATGAAAAGGATGTGGAGCATTGTGATGAAAAGGGTCAAGGAGTCTTGTGATGACAAGGCCGTGGAACATTGTGATGGCAGGGGTCATGGAGCATTGTTATGACAGGTGTAATGGAGCTTTGTGATGACAAGGGCATGGAGCAATGTGATGAGAGATTTCATTGAGCATTGTGATGACAATGGCATGGAGCATTGTGATGCCAAGGGTCATGGAGCTTTGTAATGACAAATGTCATGGGGCATTTTGGTGACAAGGGCGTGGTGCATTGTGATGAGAAGGGCAGGGAGCATTGTTATGACAGGGTCTTGGAGCAATTTGAATAAAAGGGTCATGGAATATTTTGATGACAGGGGTTATGGAACATTGTGATGTCAGGGTTCATGAAGGATTGTGATGAAATGGGTCATGGAGCATTTTGTGATAGGGGTTATGGAACATTTTGATGTCAGGGGTCATGGAGCATTGTGATGATAAGGGCATATAGCACTGTTATGACAGTGGTCTTGGAACATGGTGATGACAGTGGTGATTGAGTATTGTGTTGACTAGTGATGGAACATTGTGATATATGTGGTTAGAGAGCATTTTGATGAGAAGTGCATGGAGAATTGTGATGACAAGTTTTATGGAGCATAGCGATGAAAAGGATGTGGAGCATTGTGATGAAAAGAGCATGGCGCATTGTGATGACATGTGTCATGGAGCATTGTGCTGACAAGTGCATGGAGCATTTGATGACAAATGTCATGGAACATTGTGCTGACAAGGGCATGGAGCATTGTGGTGACAAAGATCACAGAGCCTTGTGTGACGAGGTCATGGACCATTGTGATGAGAAAGGTCATGAATCATTGTGATGACTGGAGTCACGGAGCACTGTGATGACAGGGGTCATGGAGCATTGTGATGGCATGGGCATGGAGCAATGTGATGACAGGGGCATGGAACATTGGTCTGAGAAGTTTCATGGATTACTGTGATGACAGTGGGCATGGAGCATTGAGATGACAAGGGCATGGAGCATTGTGTTAACAAAGGTCACAGAGCCTTGTGTGACGAGGGCATGGACCATTGTGAGGACAAAGGTCATGAAGCATTGTTATGACTGGAGTCACGGAGCATTGTGATGACAGGGGTCATGGAGCATTGTGATGACATAGGCATGGAGCATTGTGATGACAGGGGCATGGAACATTGGTCTGACATGTTTCATGGATTATTGTTATGACAGTTGGCATGGCGTACTGTGATGACATGGGTTATGGAGAATTGTGCTGGCACGCGCATCGAGCATTGTGATGACAAGTGTCATGGAGCATTGTGCTGACAAAGGCATGGAGCTTTGTGATGACAAGGGTCACAGAGCATTGTGATAACAATTTCATGGAGCATTGTGATGACAAAGGTCACAGAGCTTTGTGTGACCAGGTCATGGACCATTGTGATGACAAATGTCATGAAGAATTGTGATGACTGGAATCACGGAACATTGTGATAACAGGGGTCTTGGAGCATTGTGATGAAAAGTGAATGGATCATTGTGATGAAAAAGGCATGAAGCCATTTCATGACAGTGTTCAAGGAGCATACTGATGACAAGTGTCAGCGAGCATTGTGATGCCAAGTTTATTGAGCATTGTGGTGACAAATGTCATGGAGCACTGTGATGAGAAGACCCTGCATAATTGTGATGACGAGCGTCATGGGGCATGTGATGACAATTGTTATGGAACATTGTGATCAGAAGGGTTTGGATCATTGTGATGACAGAGGACATGGAACATTTTGATTTCATTGTGATGACAATAGCATGAATCATTATGATGAAGGGCATGGTGCATTGTGATGACAGTGTTCATGGAGCATTGAGATGAAAAGTTTCATGGAGAATTGTGATTACAGAGGTCTTCGAGCATTGTGATGACAAGTGTCATGGAGCCTTGTGATGACAAGGCCGTGGAACATTGTGATGGCAGGGGTCATGGAGCATTGTTATGACAGGTGTAATGGAGCATTGTGATGACAAGGGCATGGAGCAAGGTGATGAGAGTTTTCTTTGAGCATTGTGATGACAATGGCATGGAGCATTGTGATGCCAAGGGTCATGGAGCTTTGTGATGACAAATGTCACGGGGCATTTTGGTGACAAGGGTGTGGTGCATTGTGATGAGAAGGGCAGGGAGCATTGTTATGACAGGGTCATGGAGCAATTTGAATAAAAGGGTCATGCAATATTTTGATGACAGGGGTTATGGAACATTGTGATATCAGGGGTCATGAAGCATTGTGATGAAATGGGTCATGGAGCATTTTGTGACAGGGGTTATGGAACATTGTTATGTCAGGGCTCATGGAGTTTTGTGATGATAAGGGCATGTAGCACTGTGATGACAGTGATCATGGAACACTGTGATGACAGGGGTGAGCGAGTATTGTGATGACTAGTGATGGAACATTGTGATACATGAGGTGAGAGAGCATTTTGATGAGAAGTGCATGGAGCATTGTGATAAAAAGCACATGGAGCTTGCTATGACGGGTCATGGAGCATTGCGATGACAAGTGAATGGAGAAATGTGATGACAAGATCATGTAACATTGTGATGAGAAGTGTCATGGAGCATTGTGATGGCAAGACCTTTGAGCATTGTGATGAGAAAACCATTGATAATTGTGATGACGAGCTTCATGGAGCACTGTAATGACAAGGGCGTGGAGTATCGTGATGACAAGTGTCATGGAGCATTGTGATGACAAGGGTCATGGAGGATAATGATGACAAGCTTGTGAAGTGTTGTGATGACAATGGCATGGAACATTGTGATGAAAAGTGCATGGAGCCCTTTCATGACACGGTTCAATGAGAATTCTGACGAGAAATGACAGGGAGCATTGTGATGATAAGTGTATTGAGCATTTTGATGACAAAGTTCATGGAGCATTGTCATGAGAAGTCCATGGATAATTGTGATGACAGGCATCAAAGTGTGTTGTGATGACAAGTGTTATGGAACATTGTGATCACAAGTGTTTGGAGCATTGTGATGACAGAGGTCATGGATCATTTTGATTTCAAGGAACATGGAGCATTTTGATGACAAGGGCTTGAAGCAATGTGATCCCAAGGTTCATGGAGGATTTTGATGACAATGGTAATGGAGAATTATGATGACAAGCGCATGGAGCATTGTGATGACAATGTCATGTAGCATTTTGCTGACAAAGCATGGAGCATTGTGATGACAAGGGTCACGGAGCAATGTGATGACAAGCGTCACAGAGCAATGTGATTACAGGGGCCATGGAACACTGGGATGACAAGGGCATGGATCAATATGATGACAATGGTCATGGAGCATTTTGATGACAGTGGTCATGGAGCATTTTGATGACATGAGTCATGAAGCATTGTGATGAGAAGGTCATGGAACATTGGGCTGAAAATGTTCATGGAATATTGTGATGACAGGTGTCATAGAACATTGTGATGACAAGGGAATGGAGCATTGTGATGACATGGTGCTGGAGCATTTTGATGACAAGAGTCCCGGATCACTGTTTTGTCAGTGGTCATGGAGCACTGTGATGACAGTGGTCATGGAGCATTGTGATGACAGGGGTCATGGAGCATTGTGATGAGAATATCATGGAACATTGGGCTGAAAATGTTCATGGAGTATTGTGATGACAGCAGTCATGGAGCATTGTGATGACAAGGGAATGGAGCATTGTGATGACAAGGTCCTGGAGCATTGTGATGAGAAAACCATGGAGCCTTGTGATGACAAGTCTCATGGAGCATTCTGATGTAAATGGGCATGAAGCATTGTGATTACAGTGGTCTTGGAGCATTCTGATGACAAGGGAAAGGAGCATTGCGATGAGAAAGCCATGGAGCATTCTGATGACATCCATCATGGATCTTTGTGATGACAAGGGCATGGAGCACTGTGAGTACATGGGTCTTGGAGCCTTGTGATGACAAGGGTCATGGAGCCTTGTGATGACAAGGCTGTGGAACATTGTGATGACAGGGATCATGGAGCATTGTTATGACAGGTGTAATGGAGCATTGTGATGACAAGGCCATGTGGAATTGGTCTGAAATATTTCATGGATTATTGTTATGATAGTGGGCATGGAGCATTGTGATGACAAGGGACCGGAATACTGTGGTAGAGGGTTCATGGATAACTGTAATGACAAGGACATGGAGCAATGTTATGAGAAGGGCATCGAGCATTTTGATGACAAGCGTCATGGAGATTTGTGATCACAAGGGCATGGAGCAATGTGACGAGAAGCTTCATGGAGCATTGTGATGACAATGACATGGAGCATTGTGATGCCAAGGGTCATGGAGCTTTGTGATGACAAAGGTCATGGAGCATTTTGATGGCATGTGTTATGGAGCATTGTGAGGTCAGGGGTCATGGAGCATTGTGATGAAAAGGGTCATGGAGCATTTTGATGACATGGGTTATGGAGCACTGTGATGTCAGGGGTCATGGAGCACTGTGATCATAAGGACATGTAGTATTGTGATGACAGGGGCATGGAACATTTGGATGACAAGGGTGAGGGAGTATTGTGATGACTACTGATGGAACATTGTGATATCAGTGGTGACAGAGCATTTTGATGAGAAGTGCATGGAGCATTGTGATGACAATCTGGTGGAGCATTGTGTTGACAAGCGCATGGAGCATTGTGATGACAAGTCTCATTGAGTATTGTGCTGAGAAAGGCATGGAGCATTGTGATGAAAAGTTCATGGAGCATTGTGGTGACATAAGTCAAAGAGACTTGTGATGACGAGGGCATTGACCATAGTGATGACAAAGATCATGAAGCATTGTGATGAATGGACTCACGGAGCCTTGTAATGACAGGGGTGATGGAGCATTGGGATGTCAAGTGCATGGAGCATTGTGATGACAGGGGCATGGAGCATTGGTCTGACAAGTTTCATGGATTATTGTGATGACAGTGGGAATGGTGCATTGTGATGACAAGAGCATGGAACATTGTGATGACAACGTCATGGATTATTGTGAAGACAGGTGTCCTGGAGCATTTTGATGACATATGTCATGGTCCATTGTGATGTCAATGACATGGAGCATTGTGATGCCAAGTGTCATGGAGGATTGTGATGACAAGGGCATGGACCATTTTGATGACAAGGGCCATTGAGAATTTTAATGACCAGGTCTTGAAACATCGTGATGACAAGCACATGGAGCTTGTTATGACAGGGGTCATGGAGCATTGTGATGACAAGTGCATGCAGAATTGTGATGACAAGAGCATATATCATTGTGATGAGAAGTGTCAAGAAGCATTGTGATGACAAGGACGTGGAGAATTGTGATGACAAGGGACATGGAGCATTGAGATGACCAGGGCATGGAGCATTGTGATGGTAAAACCGTGAAGCATTGTGATGAGAAGACCTTGGGTAATTGTGATGACGAGCATCATGGCGCACTGTACTGACAAGGGGAAAGGAGCATTGGGATGACAGGTGTGAGGGAATATTGTGATGACATGTGTCATGTAGCATTGTGATGACAAGGGCATGGAGCATTGTGATGACAAGGGCTTGGAGCATTGTGATGACAAGTGTCATGAAGCATTGTGATGAAAATGGCAGGGAGCATTTTGATGACAAGGGACATTGAGAATTTTTATAACAATGTCATGAAACATTGTGATGACAAGGATATGGAGCTTGCTATGACAGAGTTCAGGGAGCATTGCGATGACAAATGCAGGGAGAATTGTGATGACAAGAGAATGTAACATTGTGATGAGAAGTGTCATGGAACATTGTGATGACAAAGAGTTGGAGAATTGTGATGACAATGGACATGGAGCATTGTGATGACCAGGGCATGGAGCAATGTGATGGCAAGACCGTGGAGTATTGTGATGAGAAGGCCATGGATAATCGTGTTGACAAGCATCATAGAGCATTATGATGACAAGAGACATGGAGCATTCTGACATAAGATATCACTTATGAAGGAAATGTAAACATGTGTACAGATGAACTGAATTAGCAAAGAGAACAGAGTCTCACATAGAGAAAACATACTTATGCCTGCTGAAGGGGAAAGGAGAGGTGGGGTGATGCATAAAACCAGAGTTTGATATTAGCACAGGTACCATTCCATAATCCAAATACAGAATAGACAACACCTACTCCTTCCTCAGTGAACGGGACTCAACACCCCTATACTCCACAGAGGAATATATCTGACTGGCAAGAATCTTAAAACCTATGTATTGATATGTCTCCATAAGGGAATCAAGTGTGTCTAGACTGGCATAAACATGGCAGTGAAAATCAGCTGAAACCCACGATAAAAAGGAATTTAAAAACAAAACCAAAAAACAGGGAAATTCCTTACAATTCCTTCAGGGGCTCTGATGAAACCTGGAATGACCCTATCTACGACAGCTGGATGTGGCATAAGGCTGGACACTTGGGACTGAGAGGATTGGTCAGATTCGGTGAGCAAATGCAGGCCCTTTAAAGCAATAATGCGTGGCACCCATTCCTTGGGTCCCAACTCTCCAGGTAGAAGGGAATATTACTACAGCTATAACATGTACGGGAAACCTAGAGAATGGACACACTGTGAAGAAACGAAAGGTTTCTAAAACTCAACTAATAGTCCCTCTCCTCATGCTCCGGTTTGACTTTCCAACTGCTTTACTATCAATCTCCCAATTTGGAGAGACAGCCCCTTTAACCTCCTGGTTCGCACACGTTGCCAAATTGGCAGAGGATGAAAGGGAAGAGGGAGTACCAATGAGAGAGTAGCTGTTAGGCATTTGGACGGGCACATGTCACTCTAATTTCCCGGCAGGTAGAAGAATTAGCCAAAGTCTCAGCCACCCGATGGGAACCAGTATAGGTCTGAACCAACATTTGGGACTTGCGGTCAGCTCACAAAAAAAACAGTTGAAAAATGGAGCTCAGGGGCACAGCAATTCACAAACTGGCAGAGTAATAAAGGACAACAATCTTCCAAAAATCTGTTGAGGGAAGGCAATGAGGCCGACTTGGAAGCGAGCCAGAATAGCAGGAAACAGATTTCAAGAGGTACACTGGAATTGCCTTTAAAGCACAGGAAGTGGGGCACAACTTAGACAATGATGCACTTGCAAATAAGGGTGTATGCGTTTTCTCAACATTATATTCAGGAGAAAATGCATATGCCCTTTTTGGCCAAGCAAGCAAGCAGGCAATGCAAATCTGCACTACAAAGCAGTATCACTTCCCACCGGTTAAAAGGGACATCCGCAAAATGTGTAAAAACCGGAATGGCAATACCTGCCCTGGAGAACAGGGAGCCTAATTATGCTGATCAGCAGGATGTAATTTGCCAACTGCCCCTCTGGAGGAGTGCATTGTGTTCCCTAAAACAAGTAAACAACAGAGGTACAGAGCCAAGGGCACTTCCAGTCTAGGCAATATACCTTGTGAAAAATGAAATTGAATAAGACAAAGCCACCCCAAAATTTAGGGCTGCACTGCTTACAAGGACCTCAACTTGGGTACACCTTAAGTATCCCAGGAAAGACAAAAATGCTTCAAGAAATTGTGTTACTTACGCACGATGGAATATCCCCCAGCCATGAAGTCAATGTCATAAGGCCAGTAGCAGCAAAATGAGTGGATTCAGGTGCGATGATTCTAAGTAAAATAAGATACAGAGAAAAAGAAACTTATCATAAGATATCACTTAAGAAGGATCTGTAAATATGGCTACACAATAACTGAGTTAGGAAAGAGAACAAAGTGTCACATTTAGAAAACACTCTTATGCCTGCTTAAGGGGGAATGAGAGGTGGGGTGATGCATAAAACCAGAGTTTGATATTAGTATAAGTAACGTTCCAAAAACCAAATACGGAATAGACAAGACCTACACTTTCCTCAGTGAAAGGGACTCAAAACCCAATATTTCCCGCAGAGGAATATATCTCACTAGTAAGAATCTTAAAAACTATGTATTGATATGTGTCCGTAAGGGAATCAATTGTGTTTAGACTGGCTTAAACATGGCAGTGAGAATCAGCTCAAACACACTATAAAAAGGAATATCAAAAACAAAACAAAAAAACAGGGACGTTCTTTAGAATTCCTTCAGGGTCTCTGATGAAACCTGGAATGACCCTATCTACAATGACAGCTGGATGTGGCATAAGGCTGGACACGTGGGACTGAGAGGATTGGTGAGATTCGGTGAGCAAATGCAGACCATTTAAAGCAATTATGTGTGGCACATATTCCAAGGGTCCCAACTCTCCAGGTTGAAGGGAATATCACTACAGCTATAACATGTACGGGAAACCTAGAGAATGGACACACTGTGAATACGAAAGGTTTCTAAAACTCAACTAATAGTCCCTCTCCTGGTGATCCGGTTTGACTTTCCAACTGCCTTATTATCAATCTCCCAACTTGGAGAGACAGCCCCTTTAAACTCTTGGCTCGCACAGGTTGCCAATATGGCAGAGGATGAAAGGGAAGAGGGAAAACCAATGGGAGAGTAGCTGATAGGCATTTGGACGGGCACATGTCACTCTAATTTCCCGGCAGGAAGAAGTATTAACCAAAGTCTCAGCAACCCGCCGGGAACCAGTATAGGTCCTGAACCAAAATTTTGGACTTGCGGTCAGCTCACAAAAAACGAGTTGAAAAATGGAGCTCAGGGGCACAGCAATTCACAAACTGGCAGAGTAATAAAGGACAACTATTGTCCAAAAATCTGTTGAGGGAAGGCAACGAGGTGGACTTGAAAGCGAGCCAGAATAGCAGGAAACAGATTTCAAGAGGTACATTGGAATTGCCTTTAAAGCACAGGAAGGGGGCACAACTTCGACAATGATGCACTTCGCCAAAAAGTGCGTATGCGTTTTCCCCTGAATATATTCAGGAGAAAACGCTTATGCCCATTTTGGCCAAGCAACTAGGCAGGCAAAGCAAATCTGCACTACAAAGAAGTATCACTTCCCACAGGTCAAAAGGGACATCGCAAAATGTGTAAAAACCACCAAGGCAAGACTGGTGCTGGAGAACAGGGAGCATAGTTATGCTGAAGGGCAGGATGTAAATTGCCAACTGCCTCTCTGGAGGAGTGCATTGTGTTCCCTAAAACAAGTAAACAACAGAGCTACAGAGCCAAGGGCACTTCCAGTCTAGGGAAGATACCTTGGGAAAACTGAAAATCAATAAGTCAGAGCCACCCCGAAATTTAGGGCTGCACTGCTTACAAGAACCTCAACTTGGGTACACATTAAATATCCCAGGGAAGACAAAAATTCTTCAAGAAATTGTGGTACTTACGTACGATGGAATATCCCCCAGCCATGAAATCAATGTCATAAGGCCAGTAGCAACAAAATGAGTGGATTCAGGTACGATGATTCTAAGTGAAATAAGTCACAGAGAAAAAGAAACTTATCAGAAGATATCACTTATGAAGGTCCTGTAAACATGGCTACACATGAACTGAGTTAGGAAAGACAACAGAACAATGAAATTTATCATAAGATATCACTCATAGCGGGACTGTACACATGGCTACACCTGAACTGAATTACAAACACAACAGAGTCACACATTTAGAAAACAAACTTCTGCCTGATTAAGGGGAAAGGCGAGGTGGGGTGATTCATAAATCCAAAGTCCTTAATTAACACAGATATCGTTCCATAAACCAAGTATGTAATAGACAGCACTACTCCCGGCAAAATGAACTGGACTCAAAAACCCCTATTCATTGAAGAGGAATATATCTGACTAGTAAGAATTTTAAAACATATGTATTCTCATGTCTCCATAAATGAATCGTGTGTGTGTATAATGACATGAACACTGCACTGAAATTCAACTAAACACCCTTATAAAAATAAATTTCAAAAGCAAAATGCAAAAACAGCGAAACAGGGAGAAAGTCTTAAAAATTACATTCAGGGCCTGTGATGCAACCTGGATTGACCACCTTTACATCCATAGCTGGATGAGACATAAGACTGGACACTTGGGTCTGACAAGATTGCTGAGGTTGTGTGAGCAAAAGAACACCACTTAGAGCAATACTCTGTGCTACCCATTCTAGTGGCCCAAACTCTCCAGGTTTAAGGGAATCTTCCTACAGTTAAGACATGCTTGGGGAACCCAGTGGATGGTACACTGTGTAATCGGGAAAGATTTCTAAAAGGTACCTCATTTTTCCTTTCCTCATGCTCGGCTTCGCCATTCCATCTGCATTACTAAAAATCTCCACACTTGGAGTGTGAGCGCGTTTACCCTCCTGTTATGCACAGTTTGCAAATTGTGCAGAGGATGAACAGGAAGAGGGGAAACAAATGAGAGATTAGCTGCAGGTGTTTCGATGGGCACATGTCACTATAGTTTCCCATCATGAAGAAGAATTAAACACAGGCTCAGCCTGCAACCCTGGGACCAGACTAGGGCCTAAAGCCATCCTGCAGTATTGCAGCCAGCTCACAAATAAGCGAGTTGAAAAATGGAAATCAGGGGCACAGCAATTCACAAACTTGCAGAGTTATAAAGGACAACTATCATCCAGAAATATATTGAGGTAAGGCAGTGAAGAGGATTTGAAAGCAAGGCAGAATTGAAGGAAACAGATTTCAAGAGGTAGATTGGAGTCGTCTTTAAAGCACATGAAAAGCGACAGAACTTCGACAATGTTGCCCTTTGCCGAAAAGGGAGTATGTATATTTTCTTGAATATATTCGGGGAAAAATGCATACGCCCTTTTTGGCCAAGCAAGCCATCAGGCATTGCAAATCCACACTACATAGAAGTGGCACTTACCTCCGGTCAAAAGGGCCATCCGCAAATAGTGTAAAAACCACAAATACAGGACAGCCATGGAGAAAAGGGAGCCTGGTTATGCCGATGGACAGGATGTAATTTGCCAACAGCCTCTCTGGAGAACTGTATGTTGTTTTCTAAAACAGAGCTACAGAGCATAGCACACTTCCACTCATGGGCGTGTATATTGGGAAAATTAAAAATCAACAAAACACAGCCAGTCCAATGTTTAGAGCTGCTCTGTTTACAAGAACCTCGACTTTGGTACACTTTAAATATCCCAGGAAAGGGAAAATAATGGATAAAGATGTTGTGGTACTTATATACAATGGAATGTCACTCAGACATAAAATCAATGTCCTAAGGCCAATAGCAGCATAATGAGTGGCTTTAGGTATGATGATGCAAAGGGAAATGAGCCACAAAGAAAAAGAAACTTATTGTAATTTATCACTTATAGAGGGAATGTAAACATGGCTACACATGAACTGAATTTCAAAAGAGAACAGAGTTACACATTTAGAAAACACACTTATGCCTCCTTAAGGGGAAAGGTGACGTGGGGTGATGTGTAAAAGCAGAGTTTGAAATTAGCACAGATACCATTCCATATACCAAATATGTAATAGACAAGACCTACTCCTTTCTCAATGAACTGGACACAAAACACCCTATTCACTGAAGAGGAATATATCTGACTGGTAATAATCTTGAAACCTATGTATTTATATGTCTCCATAATGGAATCAAGTGTATGTAGATTGGCATAAACACAGATCAATGGAACAAGACAGAAAGCTCAGAGATAAACCTACATACCTATGGCTATCTCATCTATGACAAAGGAGCTAAGGATATACAATGGAGAAAAGACAGTCTCTTCAGTAATTGGTGCTGGGAAAACTGGACCCCTACACATAAAAGAATGAAATTAGAACACTCCATAACACCATACACAAAAATAAACTCTAAATTGATTAGAGATCTAAATATAAGACCAGACACTATAAAACACTTAGAGGAAAACATAGGCAGAACACTCTATGACATAAATCACAGCAAGATCCTTTTTGACCCACCTCCTAGAGAAATGGAAATAAAAACAGAAATCAACAAATGGGACCTAATGAAACTTAAAAGCTTTTACACAGTACAAGAAAACATAAACAAGATGCAAAAACAACCCTCAGAATGGGAGAAAATATTTTCAAATGAAGTAATTGATAAAGGATTAATCTCCAAACTTTACAAGCACCTCATGTAGCTCAATATCACAAAAACAAGCAACCCAATCCAAAAACGGGCAGAAGACCTAAATAGACATTTCTCCAAAGAAGATATAATATTACCAAGAAACACATGAAAGGATGCTCAACATCACTAATCATTAGAGAAATGCAAATCAAAACTACCGTGAGGTATCACCTCACAGCAGTCACAGTGGCAATCATCAAAAAAATCTACAAAACAATAAATGATGGAGAGGCCTTTTTTGGAGAAAAGGGAACACACTTGTACTGTGGTTGGGAATGTAAATTGATATGGGCACTAGGGAGAACAGTAAGGAGGTTCCTTTAAATAACTAACAATAGAAGTACCATACGACACAACAATCCTACTACTGGGCATTTGCCTTACGAAAACCATAATTCAAAAATAGTTATGTACAAAAATATTCATTGCAGCTCTATTTAAAATAGCCAGGACATGGAAGCAACCTAAGTGTCCATCGACAGATGAATGGATAAAGAAGATCTGGCACATATATACAATGGAATATTACTCAGCCATAAAAAGAAGCAAAACTGAGTTATTTGTACTGAGGTGGATGGATTAGAATCTGCCCTACACAGTGAAGTAAGTGAGAAAGGGAAAAACAAATACTGTATCTTAACAGAGATATACGGAATCTAATGAAGAAAAAAAAAAGATTATGAAGAACCTAGTGGCAGGACAGAATTAAGGAAATAGATGTAGAGAAAGGACTTGAGGACACCGGAAAGGGTATGGGTAAGCTGGGACGAAGTAAGAGAGTGGCATGGACATGAATACATTACCACATGTAACACCGATAGCTACTGGGAAGCAGCCAAATAGAACAGGGAGATCAGCTCGGTGCTTTGTGACCACATAAAGAGGTGGGATATGGAGTGTGGGAGGGAGATGCAAGAGGGAGGGGATCTGGTGATATTTGTATATGTATAGCTGATTCACTTTGTTATACAGCAGAAACTAACACTCCATTGTAAAGCAATTATACTCCAATAAACGTGTAAAAGGAAAGAAAAAAAAAAAAAAAAGAAAGCCCAGGGATAAACCTACACACCTATGGTCAACTAATCTATGACAAAGGAGGCAAGACTATACAATGGAGATAAGACAGTCTCTTCAATCAGTGGTGCTGGGAAATATGGAAAGCTACATGTAAAAAATGAAATTAGAACACTCCCCAACACCATACATAAAAATATATTCAAAATGGATTAGAGACCTTAATGTAAGACCGGACAGTATAAAATTCTGAGAGGAAAACTTACGAAGAATACTCTGACGTAAATCAAAGAAAGATCTTTTTTGATCCACCTCCTATAGTAATGAAATAAAAAAAAGAACCCAAACAGAGGGGACCTAATGAAACGTAAAAGCTTTTGCAAAGCAAAGGAAACTACAAACAAGACGAAAAGACAACCCTCAGAATGGCAGAATATATTTGCAAACGAATCAATGGACAAATGATTAATCTCCAATATATATAAACAGCTCATGCAGGTCAATATTAATAAGACAAAAAACCCAATACAAAAATGGAAGCAGATCTAAATAGACATTTCTTCCAAGAAGACATAGAGATGGCCAAGACACACATGAAAATCTGCTCAACATCACTAATTATTAGAGAAATGGACATCGAAACTACAATGAGGTATCATGTCACACCTGTTAGAATGGGCATCATCAGAAAATCTACAAACAACAAATGCTGGAGAGGGTGTGGAGAAAAGGAACCTTCTTCCACTATTGTTGGGAATGTAAATCGATTCAGTCTCTATGGAGAACAGAATGGAGGTTCCTTAAAAAACTAAAAATAGAATTACCATATAATCCAGCAATCCCACTACTGGGCATATACCCAGAGAAAAGCATAAATCAAAAAGACACATTCACCACAATGTTCATTGCAGCACTATTTACAATAGCCAGGTAATGAAAGCAACTTAAGTGCCCACAGACAGACGAATGGATAAAGATGTGGTACATATATACAATGGAATATTACACTGCCATACATAGGAATGAAATTCGGTCATTTGTAGAGACCTTGATGGATCTAGAGACTGTCATACAGAGTAAAGTAACTCAGAAAGAGAAAAACAAATATTGTATATTAATGCATATATGTGGAACCTAGATAATTGGTACAGATGAACCGGTTTGCAGGGCAGAGATAGAGACACAGATGTAGAGAACAAACATATGGACACCAAGGGGGGAACGCCATGTGAGGGTGGTGGTGGGATGAATTGGGAGACTGGGATTCACATGAGCACACTTATATGTATAAAATAGATATCCAATAAGAACCTGCTGTATAAAAGAAATAAATAAATTTTATAAAATTAAAAATAAATAAATAACATTTAATAAAATAAAACAGAAAAAAAGTTTTTCCCTTCATATAGACGTCTTTATATTAATGCAGTATATCCATCTTTATATCTCTAAATTAAAAAAAAAGAGGAATAAATAAAACCTACCTTGAACCAAAAAGAAAAAAGGAAAAAAAAAAAAAAAAAACAGAACCCAACAGTTATACAGAGGAAAATCGTATCAGGGCACTTGCTCCAGTGGTAAAAAATTCTTAAGTTGGTCAGAAGTGGGATATCATCTCCCATGCAGTCAGCAGCGCTCCCCCCCACAAGGAGCATCCTCATTGAAAAGCTGGGGGACTATGTCGAGGCGTCTGTGAGTAAATGTGAGCTGAGCCCCAGTCCTGCTGCAGGTGAAATCTTCCCACCCTTTCCAGGTAAAACACCTGAATATGTACAAGAACTTGCAAGCCTAGAGGAAGGGATGTGGAGCCTCACCAGTGACAGCATGCAGGCCGACGTGGTGCCTGCAGGACAGCCAGGATGGTCCTGGCACCAGATGCTCTTCTGGAAGATTTCCATTTCCCTGCCTGAGATACCCCTCCTGCCACGGCCCCCACTGCTTTTTTACTTCCTCACCTCTGCCTGGGGAGAAATTCCAGCGGCAGGTATGGGTGACACATCCTCTTCTTTAGCAGGTGGCAGCCTGGCAACTCCTGCAGAAAGTCCAGCAGAGCGCCACTCACAATGGACCACCCACAAAGCCACGGCCCCTCACTCCCTCCCACCACCCCAGCCCCGACACTGCTGACGGGGCAGAGAATATGGCGTCAGGCACAGCTACAGGAGCTCTTGTTGACTGGAGAGTTGTTTATATTGACCTCAACCCAGGCACACCTGGGGAGGGCTGGCAGGCGGTGTCAGGCTGCCCAAATCAGCCAATCCTCACCCCTCTGAGGCTCACAGTTGCAGAAAATGAGCAATGCTAAACGGGCCAGGCCCAAGGAACAGGTGTGGGCTCTTGAGAGTCAGGATAGACAAGGGGCTGCAGCTGAGGCTTGTTTTCTTATCATTTTATCTGGTCCATGAGTGGAAAACAATTTCAAGAAGACCCTATCCTAATGAGAGGAACCCAGGAGTAAGGGAGAGGAGTGATGGTGGGTGGAGACAGAGGACTGTTGCCCTGGCTTCAGTGGAAGTGTCTGGAAGACCAGGCAGAGAGAGGCCACACAGAGTGATACCCAGGGTCACAAACCTGTCAGAGCTGCTCTTTGTTAGTTCAAGTCCTGCTCTGAGGTGTTCTGTGTCAGCTGTGAGCGACAGGTGAGCTGGGGGTTCTCCGCAAGGTGGGCTATGTGCACGGTTCCTGTGTGTCCAGCCCTGCTGGGGTACATGCCCAGGGGAGCTCCGTATCCTGGTAAGGGCCTGACTATGAGAGACCCATGAGCTGCTGGGTAGCTGCACAGGTGAGCTCCATAGCCTGGGAGGGACTTGACCACGAGAGCCCCGTGGGCTGTGTGGTGGGGTGTGAAGCCCAGGTGAGCTCCATATCCTGGGATTGGCCTGACCACGAGAGCCCCATGGGCTGCTGGAGACCTGGTAAAGTATATCAGGAGAGTCAGTGAAGCCACCGAGGATATACATCAAGTAGCTCCTATTTCCTACACCCTGCTGGTCATTCTAACATCCACCATGCCATGGCATTCTGTATTAGACTTCAATGCCTTCTTCTGTATTCCATTCATCTCAGAGTCACAAGAACTTTTGGCTTGTGAGTGGCAGGACACAACATGCAACAAAAGCAATAATGTTGGGCCGTCCTGCCCCAACGGTTCAAAAATCCCCACACCATCATTGGGGAAATGTCCTCTAAAGACCTAAAAGTTCTACCTCTGTAAAAGGGAACCCTCCTTCAATATGCAGATGACATTCTGATCGCCAGGCCTACTAAAGACGCCTCTGAACTACCTAGCCAAGGAAGGATAGAAGGTGTCCAAGAAAAAGGCTCAAATATCCCAGGCTAAGGCGACATGCCTGGGCTTCATTCTCACAGATATTCGGAGAAACACATCCCAGGATAGGGAAGAAGCCATTTGCAGCCTTACCTCTTCTAATACTAGAAGACAGCTTAGGGGTTCCTGGGGAGGCCAAGGTTTTCTGCATCTGGATCCCTAACTACAGTCTAATAGCTGGGCCTCTACATGAAACACTGACACGAAAAGATGATGATCCTTTTTAATAGAATCCAGAAGCAGCCTTTCAAGAATGGAAAGAGCAGTCAATTCAGACCCTTGCCCAGGAACTCCCTCATTTAGTTAAAGCCTTTGACCTTTACATACACGGTCAAAGGTTAAACGCCCTTGGAGCCTTAGTGCAAAAACTGGGACCACTTGAAATGGGGCAACACAAGAATGCCCTTCAGGTATGATATTCTATGGTCACCAAGGGCTTTGCCCACCGCCCCATCAGGCCAGGATACTGGGGTATCTAAAAAGCTGGAAATCAGCAGACCACAAGGCCAGCTCCCTCCTAAGGGAAAAGGAACCCACGTGGTGATCCTAACCACCCATCATGCCCTGAAGTTGCAGGGGTCGCACTGTGGACACACTGACCTCGAGTGAGGAAGCCCTGAAACTCCAACCTCCAGAGAGACAAATGGGGACAATGGGCCCCCAAGAAGACACTTGTGACCATCACTTGACCTGGAGTTTCTCTCAGAAAACAAGTCTGTACCCCGAAAGAGAAGACTACTGCTTGCAGGACTTACTGCACCCAGACGGGAGCTAACAAGCTTGGCGGAGGAAACGTATATCACGATTTCACTATAGAAAACCCTACAGACACCACGGTGATGGTGGCCAATATGACCGGCTGCACTGCTGGCTACTTCAAAAGGCCGTTGACTCAGTGGACGTCATGGTCCTGGATCACCACCGAACCTGGACTGTCTGGCAGTTGAGTGTGCAGTGCTCTGACACATGGTGCTGTTTGTACATTAATTCAGGGACCTAATTAAAGAAAGCACAGACTACTTGTCAGTGCATCTAGGCTGGCAAAAACCTTCAGCCTAAGGTCGCCGAGCAAATGTGGGGTGGGGTGAAACCTGCCACCGCAGCATCATTGTGCATCTCTTTCCTGGACACTTAAAGGTCATTAGAATCTATAACACTTCCAATGCTGGTGCTTAGGTGGAAGACCAGTGAGGCAGGAGTCCTGGGGACAATCAACCTCACCTGGAGGCTGCTGGGGAGAAGTTTTGCCCCTCCCCCCGTGTATGAGGGCTCCCACCTCAGCATGAAGCAGTTACAAAAGAGGGGTCTGCACCCTCAGCACCCCAAGAATGAGGAATGGGACAAAAAGCAGAGGAGGTGTTCGTCTCCGGCAACGTTCATTAAAAATTCCTGGGAGATAAAAAGAGAATCTGGGCAATAAAATAATGTCTAACCTGTTTTTCCTTTGTGCTTTGTCTAATTTCACGTGCTCCTAGGATTCCGCATGCAGAGGTCCCACACCCGGCACTTCAGACCCGATTTTCTAGTGGAGAATGGCTGGGTCGACACCTCAGCTAGCGGGGTACCATGCACACTCTGCGACATAAAGCCTGAGCTGCAGCCAACCCAGCCTTCGAGAGCTCCATCCCCTCCCTCCTGCTGACGCTGCCGGGATCCCTACACAGCAGCCCAGCCCACAGCCCACGGGGGAGTGCACGATCTCACCTCTCCATTCTGTTTTCAAAATATAAAGTTTCCTTTGCTTCTGAAGCAAACTCAGTCTTGATCTGTTGGCTACAATGACACTGGGCACGGGGACTCCTGTTGGGGTCCACTCTGGAGGATCAGTAACAGAAATTGAGAACATTGAAACTTCAATGAACAGATGTGTGAGCCAAACTGTAGTCAACCTAGAGCAGTGTATAAGGCTCGGGTAAAATAAGATGTTTCTAAGACTTACATTTAATATTTCCATCACTTTATTAAAAGCAAGTTCAGTGAAGACGTCTGTCTTATTTGTCAGGTCAACATTAGAGAAATGAAGTGATTTATTCCCAAAGATGTACATCGAATACTCTTGGCTGAAGCTTCAATCTTTTTTTGAATGCTTTTCCATTGAAAATGATACCTCTATTTCAGCTTCCCCATTTCTGAGAAGTATAAAATCTTATAATTTATTATTACCAAAGGGGAAAGGTAGGAGAAGGGATAAGTTAACAGTTTGGGATTAACACATACACACTGCTATGTATAAAACAGATCATCAACAAGGAACTATTTTATAGCACAGGGAACTACACTGAATATTTTGCAATAACCTATAAGGGGAAATAATCTGAAAAAGAATAGATATTTTTATTGACATCATCTATCAATGACAGATAAAATGTAACCTAAGCAAGGCCGATGGTGAGCACTTCTGACTCTGAAGATTTCAATCATCTAAAGTTTGGACTCTGCCTATTTCCCAAGGCCCTTAATGAACATATGTGTAGCCGTAGCTTAAAAATTCCCCAGTTTGGGGTTCGGGGAGGCACTGATTTGGAAAAATCCCTGGTGTTCTCCTTACATGCACGGGACGATTCCTACGGCTCAAACATGCCTGTCACACCTAGAGGATGGTACACCGTTTGATCGGAAACAGTTTGGAAAAGGCACCTCATCTCCTCATCGCCTGGTGCTCGGGTTCACCCCTCAAGCATCTTTCCTAACAATCTCCTCACTTGGGGATATCAGCACCGTCAACATCCTGTTGCACACAGTTTGGAATTTGTCCAGAGGATGAAGTGGAAGGATGAGAAATATTTAGAGACAAGTCCTAGGTGTTCAGACAGGCACATGCCACTCTAGTTTCCAATCCGGAAGACAAATTCATCAAAGGCTAGAATTGCCCATGGAAACAGAATAGGACTAGAGGAAATCCCACTGTTTTGTGTCCAGTTTCCAAAAACACAAGTGGAAATATGGAACTCAGGGGCACTAAAATTCATGAAACTGCAGAGTTGAAAATATCTATCGTCAAAAAATGTCTTGAGGTAAGTCACAGAAAAGGACTTGTAAGCAAGGGAGAGTGGCAGGAAACAGATTTGAAGAGGTAGAAAGGACTCCCCATTAAAGCACAAGAAAAGGGGCTGAACATCGCCAATGATGCAGTTGGCCAAAAAGGGCGTATGCATTTTTTTCTGAATATATTCAAGTAAAGGCCATACACACATTTTATCCAACCAAACAGGTGGGCACTGGAAATCAATACTACAAAATGTATCACTTCACATCAGTCAGAAGGGCCATCCACATAAAATGTAAACACACGAAATGCAGGTCAGGGTGAGGAGAAAAGGGAGACCTGTGAGGCTGATAATGGAAATGTAATTTGCCAACGGCCACTCTGGAGAAGTGTATTGTGTTTGCTAAAACATCTAAGAAATGAGCTACAGGGCATAGGGCACTTGCACTCATGGGCGTATACCTTGGGAAAAACAAAAATCGACAGAAAACAGGCACCCCAACGTTTACCACCTCTGTTAAAAAGGGCCTCAACTTGGATGTAACCTAAATGTCCCTGGAAGGATAAAATGGATAAAAGAGTTGGGGTATTTATGTAGAGTGGAATATTACTCATCCAGAAATCAATGAAATAAGGCCAGTTGTAACAACTCTGGAGGAGTTACATACGCTCATTCTAAGTGACGTATGTCAGAAAGAAAAAGACACATATCATAAGATGTCACTTAAAGGTGGAATCAAAAATGGCTACACATGAAATAAATTACAAAACAGAAACATAGTCAAATATGTAGAAAATAGACATAAGGCTGCTAAATGGGAAAGGTGGGGAAGGGTGAGGTATTATCCAGGAGGTTGAAATTAGCATAGATACCATTCCAAGTACCATATTGAATAACTGACAAGGCCTACACGGTACCTCAAAGAACTGCACTCAGCCCACTCAAGTCACTGGAAAATAATACATATGAATGGTAAGCATCTAAAAAAGAATTTATTGTTGTCTCACAGTACATGAATCAAGTGGATGTACAGCAGCAAAAAACAGAGCTTTGAAAATCAGCTGTAACCAATATAAAAATAAATTTTAAAATATTTAGAAAAACAGTGAGACAGACAAAATTTCTTACAACTTTTGTTGAAGGGCTATGATGTAACATGGATTGAACACATGTAGACCCACAGCAGGATGATATATAAGGCAGGAAGCTATGCACGCTAAGTGATGTTAGCGAGGCTGGGTGAGGAAATGCAGACTTTAAAAGAAATACTGCCTGATTCCCATTCCATGGGTCCCAAATCTGCAGGTTCAAGGGAATCTTCTGACAGCGAAAACATGCCTGGGAGACCGAGATGAATGTACACCGTGTGATCAGGAAAGGGGTCTAAAATGCACCTCATTTTTGATCTCCTGGTGCTGGGGTTCGCCATTCCAGCCAAATGACTAACAATCTCCCCACTTGGAGAATCAGCACCTTTAACCTCCTGTTTCACACAGTTTGCAATTTGTGCAGAGGATAAACGGGAAGAGGGGGAACCAATGAGAGACTAGCTGTAGGAGTTTTGACAGGCACATGTCACTCTAAATTCCCATTAGGAAGAAAAATTAACCAAAGGCTCAGCCTGCCTCCCAAGAACCAGAATAGGGCCGGAAGCAATACAATGGTTTGGCGGCCAGCTCACAAAAAAAGCGAGTTGCAAAATGGAGCTCAGGAGCAGACAATTCAAAGACCTGCAAAGATAAAAATGATAACCAACGTCCAAAAATATATTCAGGTAAGGCAACGAAGAGGATCTGAATGAGAGGCAGAATTGCAGGAAACAGATTTCAAAAGGGAGATTGGACTCACATTTAAAGCATATGAAAAGCAGCAGAATTTCTAAAATGACATAGTTGGGCAAAAGGGTGTATGCATTTTTTTCATTAATAACTTCAGGAAAAAAACACATACAGATTTTTTGGCCAACCAAGCAAGCCGGAAATGCAAATCTGCACAACAAAGAAGTCTCAATTTCCACTGCTGAGAAAGGCCATCCAAAAAATGTGTACAAACCAGAAATGCAGGAGAGGCCTTGGAGAACAGGGAGCTAGTCACGCTGATGGGTGGGATATAAATATCCAAGAGCCACTCTGAAGAAGTGTATGCTGTTTCCTAAAACATCTAAAATACAAAGCTACCGAGCATAAGGCACTTCCACTCATGGGCCTATAACTTGGGAAGACTAAATATCAACAAGACACAGGCAGCCCAAAGTTTAGGGCTGCTCTGCATACAAGAACCTCAACTTCGGTACAACTTAAATATTCCAGGAAAGAGAAATTTGCGTAAAGAACTTGTGGTAATTTTGTACAATGGAATATCACTCAGACATGAAATCAATGTCATAAGGCCAGTATCAGCATAATGAGTGGATTTAGGTACGATGATTCTAAGTGAAATAAGTCACACAGAAAAAGAAACTTATCATAAGATATCACTTATGAAGACCCTGTAAACATGGCTACAGATGAACTGAGGAAAGAGAACAGAGTCTCACATTGAGGAAACACTCTTATGCCTGCTTAAGGGGGAAGGAGAGGTGGGGTGATGCATAAAACCAGAGTGTGATATTAGCACATGTAGCATTCCATGAAGCAAATACAGAATAGACAAAACCTACACCTTCCTCAGTGAACGGGATTCAAAACAACCAATTCCCAGCACAGGAATATATCTGACTAGTAAGAATCTTAAAACCTATATATTGATATGTCTCCATAAGGGAATCAAATGTGTCTAGACCGGCATAAACATGTCAGTGAAAATCAGCTCAACCCCATTACAAAAAAGAATTTCAAAAACAAAACAAAAAAAAAAACAGCGAAATTCTTAAACAATTCCTTCAGGGGTTCTGATGAAACCTGGAATGACCCTATCTGCAAAGACAGCTAGATGAGACATAAGGCTGGACACTTGGGGCTGAGACGCCTGGTGAGATAGGGTGAGAAAATGCAGACCCTTTAAAGCAGTAATGCATGCCACTCATTCCATGGGTCCCAACTCTCCAGGTAGAAGGGAATATCACTACAGTTATAACATGTATGGGAAACCTAGAGAATGGACACCCTGTGATGGCAGAAGATTTCTAAAAGGCTCCTAATGTTTTCCTCTCCTTGTGCTCCAGTTTGGCATTCCAACTGCTTTACTATCAATCTCCCAACTTGGAGAGTCAGCCCCTGTAAGCTCCTGCTTCGCACAGTTTGCAAATTGTGCAGTGGATGAAAGGGAAGAGGGAGAACCAATCAGAGAGTAGCTGTAGGCATTTGGACGGACACATGTCACTCTAATTTCCCCTCTGGAAGGAAGAATTAACCAAAGCGTCAGCCTGCACCCCCGGAACCAGTATAGGTCTTGTAGCAAAATTGTGGATTTCCTGTCAGCTCACAAAAACACGAGTTGAAAATTGGAGCTCAGGGGCACAGCAATTCACAAACCTGCAGAGTTATAAAGGACAACTCTCTTCCAAAAATCTGTTGAGGGAAGGCAACGAAGCAGACTTGAAAATGAGGCAGACTTGCACAAAACATATTTCAAGTGGTAAATTGGAATCGCCTTTAAAGCACAGGAAAAGCATAACAACTTCGACAATGATGCACTTGGCCAAAAAGTGTGTATGCATTTTCTGCTGAATATATTCAGGAGAAAATGCATACGCCCTTTTTGGCCAATCAAGCAAGCCCGCAATGCAAATCCACACTACAAAGAATTGTCACTTCCCACCACTCAAAAGGGACATCCGAAAATCTGTAAAAAACAGAAAATAAAGACAGAAATAACAAGAGCATGTTGCAATGTGATCCCAAGGGTCATGGAGGACTGTGATGACAACGTCATGGAGCATTTTGCTGACAAAGGCATGGAGAATTGTGATGACAAGGGTCACGGAGCACTGTGATGTTAAGCGTCACGGAGCATGTGATTACAGGGGTCATGGAGAATTGGGATGACGAGGGCATGGATCATTGTGATGACAAGGGTTATGGAGCATTTTGATGACAAGAGTCCCGGATCACTGTGTTGTCAGGGGTCATGGAGGGTTGTGATGACAGTGGTCATGGAGCATTGTGATGACAAGGGTCAAGGAGAAGTGAGATGAGAATGTCATGGAGCTTTGGGCTGAAAATGTTCATGGAGCATTGTGATGACATGGGTCATGGAGCATTGTGATGACAAGGTCCTGGAGAATTGTAATGAGAAGACCATGGAGCCTTGCGATGAAATGTCTCATGGAGCATTCTGATGAAAAGGGGCATGGAGAATTGTGATTACAGGGGTCTTGGAGCATTGTGATGACAAGGGCATGGAGCATTGGGATGAGAAGACCATGGAGCATTCTGATGACATGCGTCATGGAGCTTTGTGATGACAAGGGCATGGAGCATTGTGATGACATGTGTCATGGTCCATGGAGATGACAATGTCATGGAGCATTGTGATGCCAAGTGTCATGGAGGATTGTGATGACAAAGGTAATGGAGCATTGTGATGACAGCGGCTTGGAGCATTGTGATCACAAGGGACGTGGAGCATTGTGATGACAAGGGCATGGAGCATGGTGGTGACAAAGGTCACAGAGCCTTGTGTGACGAGGGCATGGACCATTGTGAGGACAAAGGTCATGAAGCACTGTGATGACTGGAGTCACGGAGCATTGTGATGACAGGGGTCATGGAGCATTTTGATGACAAGGGCATGGATCATTGTGATGACAGGGGCATGGAACATTTGTCTGACATGTTTCTTGGATTATTGTGATGACATTGGGCATGGCGCATTGTGATGACAATGGCATGGAACATTGTGATGACAAAGTATTGGAGTATTGTGAAGACAGGTGTCAGGGAGCCTTGTGATGACATATGTCATTGTCCATTGTGATGACAATGGCATGGAGCATTGTGATACCAAGTGTCATGGAGGATTGTGATGACAAAGGTAAAGGAGCATTTTGATGACAAGGGCTTGGAACATTGCGATGACAAGTGTCATGGAGCATTGTGCTGACAAGGTCATGGAGCTTTCTGATGAAAAGATGCATGGAGCATTGAGATTACAGGGGTTTTGAAGCAATGTGATTACAAGGGCCTGGAGCATTGTGATGAGAAGGCAATGGAGCATTCTGATGAAATGCGTCATGGAGCTTTGTGATGACAAGGACATGGAGCATTGTGATTACAGGGGTCTTGGACCATTGTGATGAAAATGGAATGGATCATTGTGATGAAAAATGCATGGAGCCTTCTCATGACAGGGTTCAAGGAGCATACTGATGACAACTGTCAGGGAGCATTGTGATGATAAGTGTATTGAGCATTGTGATGACAAGGGTCATGGAGCCTTGTGATGACAAGGCCGTGGAACATTGTGATGGCAGGGGTCATGGAGCATTGTTATGACAGGTGTAATTGAGCATTGTGATGACAACTGTCATGGAGCTTTGTGATGACAAATGTCATGGGGCATTTTGATGACAAGGGCGTGGTGCATTGTGATGAGAAGGGCAGGGAGCATTTTGATGACAGGGTCATGGAGCAATTTGAATAAAAGTTTCATGGAATATTTTGATGACAGGGGTTATGGAACAATGCGATGTCAGGGATCATGAAGCTTTGTGATGAAATGCGTCATGGGGCATTTTGTGACAGGGGTTATGGAACATTGTGATGTCAGGGGTCATGGAGAATTGTGATGATAAGGGCATGTAGCACTGTGATGACAGTGGTCATGGAACACTGTGATGACAGGGGTGAGCGAGTATTGTGATGACTAGTGATGGAACATTGTGATATATGTGGTGAGAGAGCATTTTGATGAGAAGTGCATGGAGCACTGTGATGACAAGTTTTATGGAGCAGAGCGATGAAAAGGATGTGGAGCATTGTGATGAAAAGAGCATGGCACATTGTGGTGACATGTGTCATGGAGCATTGTGCTGACAAGTGCATGGAGCATTTTGATGACAAGTTTCATGGAGCATTGTGCTGACAAAGGCATGGAGCATTGTGAAGACAAGGGACACAGAGCATTGTGATGAAAATTTCCTGGAGCATTGCGGTGACAAAGATCACAGAGCCTTGTGTGACGAGGGCATGGACCATTGTGATGAGAAAGGTCATGAATCATTGTGATGACTGGATTCACGGAGCATTGTGATGACAGGGGTCATGGAGCATTGTGATGACAAGGGCATGGAGCAAAGTGATGACAGGGGAATTGAACATTGGTCTGACAAGTTTCATGGATTACTGTGATGACAGTTGGCATGGAGCATTTAGATGACAAGGAAATGGAGCATTGTGTAGACAAAGGTCACAGAGCCTTGTGTGACGAGGGCATGGACCATTGTGAGGACAAATGTCATGAAGCATTGTGATGACTGGAATCACGGAGCATTGTGATGAAAGGGGCAATGGAGCATTGTGATGAAAAGGGCATGGAGCATTGTGATGACAGGGGAATGGAACATTGGTCTGACATGTTTCATGGATTATTGTGATGACAGTGGGCATGGTGCATTGTGATGACAAGGGCATGGAACATTGTGATGACAAGGTCATGGAATATTGTGAAGACAGGTGTCAGGGAGCATTGTGATGACATATGTCATTGTCCATTGTGATGACAATGGCATGGATCATTGAGATACCAAGTGCCATGGAGGATTGTGATGACAAAGGTAATGGAGCATATTGATGACAAGGGCTTGGAACATTGCGATGACAAGGGTCATGGAGCATTGTGATGACAAGGCCATGGAGCATTCTGATGAAAAAGTGCATGGACCATTGAGATTACAGGGGTTTTGAAGCAATGTGATGACAAGGGCATGGAGCATTGTGATGAGAAGGCAATGGAGCATTCTGATGATATGCGTCATGGAGCTTTGTGATGACAAGGACATGGAGCATTGTGATTACAGGGGTCTTGGAGCCTTGTGATGAAAAGGGAATGGATCATTGTGATGAAAAATACATGGAGCCTTGTCATGACATGGTTCAAGGAGCATACTGATGACAATAGTCAGGGAGCATTGTGATGATAAGTGTATTGAGCATTGTGATGACAAAGATCATGGAGCATTGTGATGAGAAGACCATGGATAATTGTGATGACCAGCGGCATGGGGCATTGTGATGACAAGTGTTATGGAACATTGTGATCAGAAGGGTTTGGTGCATTGTGATGACAGAGGTCACTGAGAATTTTGATTTCATTGTGATGACAATAGCATGAAATATTATGGTGATGGGCACTGTGCATTTTGATGAGAGGGTTCATGGAGCATTGAGATGAAAAAGGGCATGGAGCACTGTGATTACAGGGGTTTTGGAGCATTGTGATGACAAGGGAATGGAGCATTGTGATGAGAAGGCCATGGAGCATTCTGATGACATGCGTCATGGAGATTTGTGATGACAAGGGCATGGAGAATTGTGATTACAGGGCTCATGGAATATTGTGGTGACAGAGGTGAGGGAGTATTGTGATGACTAGTGATGGAACATTGTGATATCAGTGGTGAGAAGGCATTTTGAGGAGAAGTGCATGGAGCATTGTGATGACAAGGTTTATGGAGCATTTTGATGACAAGGATGTAGAGCATTGTGATGACAAGTGCATGGTGAATTGTGATGACATGTGTTATGGAGCATTGTGCTGACACGCGCATCGAGCATTGTGATGACAAGGCTCATGGAGCATTGTGCTGACAAAGGCATGGAGCTTTGTGATGACAAGGGTCACAGAGCATTGTGATAAAAATTTCATGGAGCATTGTGGTGACAAAGGTCACAGAGCTTTGTGTGACGAGGTCACGGACAACTGTGATGACAAATATCATGAAGCATTGTGACGACTGGAGTCACGGAGCATTGTGATAACAGGGGTCTTGGAGCATTGTGATGAAAAGGGAATGGATCATTGTGATGAAAAAGGCATGGGGCCTTGTCATGACAGTGTTCAAGGAGCATACTGATGACAAGTGTCAGCAAGCATTGTGATGCCAAGTGTATTGAGCATTGTGGTGACAAAGGTCATGGAGCATTGTGATGAGAAGTCCCTGCATAATTGTGATGACGAGAGTCATGGGACATGTGATGACAAGTGTTATGGAACATTGTGATCAGGAGTGTTTGGAGCGTTGTGATGACAGCGGACATGGAGCATTGAGATGAAATGTGGCAAGGAGAATTGTGATTTCAGAAGTCTTGGAGCATTGTGATGACAAGGGTCATGGAGCCTTGTGATGACAAGGCCGTGGAACATTGTGATGGAAGGGGTCATGGAGCATTGTTATGACAGGTGTAATGGAGCATTGTGATGACAAGGGCATGGAGCAATGTGATGAGAGATTTCATTGAGCATTGTGTTGACAACGACATGGAGCATTGTGATGCCATGGGTCATGGAGCTTAGTGATGACAAATGTCATGGGGCATTTGGATGACAAGGGCGTGGTGCATTGTGATGAGAATGGCAGGGAGCATTGTGATGACAGGGTCATGGAGCAATTTGAATAAAAGGGTCATGGAATATTTTGATGACAGGGGTTATGGAACACTGCGATGTCAGGGGTCATGAAGCATTGTGATGAAATGGGTCATGAGGCATTTTGTGACAGGGGTTATGGCACAATGTGATGTTAGGGGTCATGGAGAATTTTGATGATAAGGGCATGTAGCACTGTGATGACAGTGGTCATGGAACATTGTGATGACAGGGGTGAGCGAGTATTGTGATGACAAGTGATGGAACATTGTGATATATGTGGTGAGAGAGCATTTTGATGAGAAGTGCATGGAGAATTGTGATGACAAATTTTATGGAGCATAGCGATGAAAAGGATGTGGAGCATTGTGATGCCAAGTGTATTGAGCATTGTGGTGACAAAGGTCATGGAGCATTGTGATGAGAAGACCTTGCATCATTGTGATGACTAGCGTCATGGGGCATGTGATGACAAGTGTTATGGAACATTGTGATCAGAATGATTTGGAGCATTGTGATTATAGAGAACATGGAGTATTTTGATTTCATTGTGATGACAATAGCATGAATCATTATGATGATGGGAATGATGCATTGTGATGACAGTGTTCATGGAGCATTGAGATGAAAAGTGGCATGGAGAATTGTGATTACAGAGGTCTTGGAGCATTGTGATGACAAGGGTCATGGAGACTTGTGATGACAAGGCCGTGGAACATAGTGATGGCAGGGGTCATGGAGCATTGCTATGACAGGTGTAATGGAGCATTGTGATGACAAGGGCATGGAGCAATGTGATGAGAGATTTCATTGAGCATTGTGATGACAATGGCATGGAGCATTGTGATGCCAAGTGTCATGGAGCTTTGTGATGACAAAGGTCATGGGGCATTTGATAACAAGGGCGTGGGGCATTTTGATGAGAAGGGCAGGGAGCATTGTGATGACAGTGTCATGGAGCAATTTGCATAAAAGGGTCATTCAATATTTTGATGACAGGGGTTATGGAACATTGTGATGTCAGGGGTCATGAAGCATTGTGATGAAATGGGTCATGGGGCATTTTGTGACAGGGGTTATGGAACATTGTGATGTCAGTGGTCATGGCACATTGTGATGATAAGAGCATGTAGCACTGTGATGACAGTGGTCATGGAACATTGTGATGACAGGGGTGAGCCAGTATTGTGATGACTAGTTATGGAACATTTTGATATATGTGGTGAGAGAGCATTTTGATGGGAAGTGCATGGAGCATTGTGATGACAAGTTTTATGGAGCATAGCGATGAAAAGGATGTGGAGCATTGTGATGAAAAGAGCATGGCACATTGTGATGACATGTGTCATGGAGCATTGTGCTGACAAGTGCATGGAGCATTTTGATGACAAGTGTCATGGAGCATTGTGCTGACAAAGGCATGGAGTTTTGTGATGACCAGTGTCACAGAGCATTGTGATAAAAATTTCGTGGAGCATTGTGGTGACAAAAGTCACAGAGCTTTGTGTGACAAGGTCATGGACCATTGTGATGACATATGTCATGGTGCATTGTGATGATAATGGCGTGAAGAATTATGATGATGGGCATGATGCATTGTGATGACAGGGTTCATGGAGCATTGTGATTACAGGGGTCTTGGAGCATTGTGATGAAAAAGACATGGAGCAATGCGATGAGAAGGCCATGGAGCATTCTGATGACATGTGTCATTGAGCTTTGTGATGACAAGGGCATGGAGCATTGTGACTACAGGGTCTTGGAGCATTGTGATGACAAGTGTCATGGAGCATTGTGATGACATGGCTGTAGAACATTGTGATGGCAGGGGTCATGGAGCATTGCTATGACAGGTGTAATGGAGCTTTGTGATGAGAAGGGTATTGAGCATTGGTCTGAAAAGTTTCACGGATTATTGTGATGAGAGTGGGCATTCAGAATTGTGATGACAATGTCACGGAACACTGTGATACATTGGTCATGGAGGATTGTAATGAAAAGGGCTTGGAGCATTGTGATGAGAAAGGCATCGAGCATTGTGATGACAAGCGTCATGGAGCTTTGTGATGACAAGGGCATGGATCAATGTGATGAGAGGGTTCATGGAGCACTGTGATGACAATGACATGGAGCATTGTGATGCCAAGGCTCATCGAGCTTTGAGATGACAAATGTCATGGAGTATTTTGATTACAAGGGCGTTGTGCATTGTGATGAGAAGGGCAGGGAACATTGTGAAGACAGGGTCATGGAGCAATTTGATGAAAAGGGTCATGGAACATTTTGATGACAGGAGTTATTGCACATTGTGATGATAAGTGCATGTAGCATTGTGATGACGCGGTCCTGGAACATTGTGATGACGGGGGTGAGCGAGTATTGTGATGACTAGTGATGGAACATTGTGATATACGTGGTGAGAGAGCATTTTGATGAGAAGTGCATGGAGCATTGTGATGACAATGTTTATGGAGCATTGTGATAACAAAGTTGTGGACTATTGTGATGAAAAGCATGTGGCACATTGTTTTGACAAGTGTCATGGAGTATTGTGCTGACAAAGTCAAGGAGCATTGCGATGACAAGGGTCACAGAGCATTGTGATGACGCGGGCATGGACTACTGTGATGACTAAGGTCATGAAGCATTGTGAGGACTGGAGTCACGGAGCATTGTGATGACAAGGACATGGAGCATTTTGATGACAGGGGTATGGAGCATTGGTCTGACAAGTTTCATGGATTATTGTGATGACAGTTGGCATGGCGGATTGTGATGACAAGGGCATGGAGCATTGTGATGACAAGGTCACGGAGTATTGTGAAGACAGGTGTCAGGGAGCATGTGATGACATATGTCATGGTCAATTGCGATGACAATGGCATGGGGCATTGTGATGCCAAGTTTCATGGAGGATTGTGATGAGAAAGATAATGGGGCATTATGATGATTAGGGCTTGGAACATTATGATGACAAGGGCCATTGAGAATTTTGATGAGAATGTCCTGAAACATTGTGATGACAAGGTCCTGGAGCATTGTGCTGAGAAGACCATGGAGCCTTGTGATGACGAGTCTCATGGAGCATACTGATGAAAAGGGGCATGGAGCAAGGTGATTACAGGGGTCTTGGAACATTGTAATGACAAGGCCATGGAGCATTGTGATGAGAAGGCCAAGGAGCATTCTGCTGACATGCGTCATGGAGCTTTGTGGTGACAAGGGTATGGATCATTGTGAATACAGTGTTCTTGGAGCATTGTGATGACAAGGGCATGGAGAAATGTGATGAGAAGGCCGAGGAGCATACTGATGACATGCGTCAAGGAGCTTTGTGATGACAAGGGCATGGAGCATTGTGATTACAGGGGTCTGGGAGCATTGTGATGACAACAGTCATGGAGTCTTGTGATGACACGGCCGTGCAATATTGTGATGGCAAGGGTCATGGAGCACTGTTATGACAAGTGTAATGGAGCATTGTGATGACAATGGCATGGAGAATTGGTCTGAACATTTTCATGGATTATTGTGATGAGAGTGGACATGGAGCATTGTGATGACAAGGGCAAGGAACACTGTGATACATGGGTCATGGAGGATTGTAATGACAAGGGCCTGGAGCATTGTGATGAGAAGGGCATCGATCATTGTGATGACAAGCGTCATGGAGCTTTGTGATGACAAGGACATGGAACAATATGATGAGAGGGTTCATGGAGCATTATGATGACAATGGTATGTAGCATTGTGATGCCAAGTGTCATGGGGATGTGTGATGATAAAGGTCATGAGGCATTTTGATGACAAGGGCGTGTTGCTTTATGTTGTGAAGGGAAGGGATCATTGTGATGAGAGGGTCATGGAGCAATTTAATGAAAAGTGTCATGGAACATTGTGATGACAGGGGTTATGGAACATTGTGATGTCAGGGGTCATGGAGCATTTTGATGAAATGGGTCATGCAGCATTGTGAAGACAAAGGCATGGAGCTTTGTGATGACAAGGGTCACAGAGCATTGTGATAAAAATTTCATGGAGCATTGTGGTGACAAAGGTCACAGAGTTTTGTATGACGAGATCATGGACCATTCTGATGACAAATGTCTTGAAGCATTGTGATGACTGGATTCACGGAGCATTGTGATAACAGGGGTCTTGGAGCATTGTGATGAAAAGGGAATGGATCATTGTGATGAAAAAGGCATAGAGCCTTGTCATGACAGTGTTCAAGGGGCATAATGATGACAAGTGTCAGCGAGCAGTGTGATGCCAAGTGTATTGAGCATTGTGGTGACAAATGTCATGGAGCATTGTGATGAGAAGACCTTGCATCATTGTGATGATGAGCGTCATGGGGCATGTGATGACAAGTGTTATGGAACATTGTGATCAGAAGGGTTTGGAGCATTGTGATGACAGAGCCCATGGAGCATTTTGATTTCATTGTGATGACAATAGCATGAATCATTATGATGATGGGCATGGTGCATTGTGATGACAGTGTTCATGGAGCATTGAGATGAAAAGTGGCATGGAGAATTGTGATTACAGATGTCTTGGAGCATTGTGATGACAAGGGTAATGGAGCCTTTTGATGAGAAGACCATGGGTAATTGTGATGACGAGCATCATGGGGCAATGTGATGACAAGTGTTATGGAACATTGTGATCAGAAGGGTTTGATGCATTGTGATGACAGAGGTCATTGAGCATTTTGATTTCATTGTGATGACAATAGCATGAAATATTATGGTGATGGGCACAGTGCATTGTGATGACAGTGTTCATGGAGCATTGAGATGAAAAGCAGCATGGAACATTGTGATTACAGGTGTGTTGGAGCATTGTGATGACAAGGGCATGGAGCATTGTGATTACAGGTGTGTTGGAGCATTGTGATGACAAGGGCATGGAGCATGGTGATGAGAAGGCCATGGAGCATTCTGATGACATGCGTCATGGAGCTTTGTGATGACAATGGCCTGGAGAATTGTGATTACAGGGGTCATGGAATATTGTGATGACAGGAGTGAGGGAGTATTGTGATGACTAGTGATGGAACATTGTGATATCAGTGGTGAGAAAGCATTTTGAGGAGAAGTGCATGGTGCATTGTGATGACAAGGTTTATGGATCATTTTGATGACAAGGATGTGGAGCATTGTGATGACAAGTGCATGTTGCATTATGATGACATGGGTTATGGAGCATTGTGCTAACACGCGCATCGAGCATTGTGATGACAAGGGTCATGGAGCATTGTGCTGACAAAGGCATGGAGCTTTCTGATGACAAGGGTCACAGAGCATTGTGATAAAAATTTCATGGAGCATTGTGGTGACAAAGGTCACAGAGCTTTGGGTGACGAGTTCATGGACCATTGTGATGACAAATGTCATGAAGCATTGTGATGACTGGAGTCACGGAGCATTGTGATAACAGGGGTCTTGGAGCATTGTGATGAAAAGGGAATGGATCATTGTGATGAAAAAGGCATGGGGCCTTGTCATGACAGTGTTCAAGGAGCATACTGATGACAAGTGTCAGCGAGCATTGTGATGCCAAGTGTATTGATCATTGTGGTGACAATGGTCATGGAGCATTGTGATGAGAAGACCTTGCATAATTGTGATCACGAGCGTCATGGGGCATGTGATGACAAGTGTTATGGAACATTGTGATCAGAAGGGTTTGGAGCATTGTGATGACAGAAGATATGGAGCATTTTGATTTTATTGTGATGACAATAGCATGAATCTTTATGATGATGGGCATGAGGCATTGTGATGACAGTGTTCATGGAGCATTGAGATGAAAAGTGGCATGGAGAATTGTGATTACAGAGGTCTTGGAGCATTGTGATGACAAGGGTCATGGAGCCTTGTGATGACAAGGCCGTGGAACATTGTGATGGCAGGGGTCATGGAGCATTGTTATGACAGGTGTAATGGAGCATTTTGATGACAAGGGCATGGAGCAATGTGATGAGATATTTCATTGAGCATTGTGATGACAATGGCATGGAGCATTGTGATGCCAATGGTCATGGAGCTGTGTGATGACAAATGTCATGGGGCATTTTGATGACAAGGGCGTGGTGCATTGTGATGAGAAGGGCAGGGAGCATTGTGATGACAGGGTCATGGAGCAATTTGAGTAAAATGGTCATGGAATATTTTGATGACAGGTGTTATGGAACATTGTGATGTCAGGGGTCATGAAGCATTGTGATGAAATGGGTCATGGAGCATTTTGTGACAGGGGTTATGGAACATTTTGATGTCAGGGGTCATGGAGCATTGTGATGATAAGGGCATGTAGCACTGTGATGACAGTGGTCATGGAACATTGTGATGACATGGGTGAGCGAGTATTGTGATGACTAGTGATGGAACATTGTGATATATGTGGTGAGAGAGCATTTTGATGAGAAGTGTAAGGAGCATTGTGATGACAAGTTTTATGGAGCATAGCGATGAAAAGGATGTGGAGCATTGTGATGAAAAGAGCATGGCACATTGTGATGACAAGTGTCATGGAGCATTGTGCTGACAAGCACATGGAGCATTTTGATGACAAGTGTCATGGAGCATTGTGCTGACAAAGGCATGGAGCATTGTGATGACAAGGGACACAGAGCATTGTGATGAAAATTTCATGGAGCATTGTGGTGACAAAGATCACAGAGACTTGTGTGACTAGGGCATGGACCATTGTGAGGACAAAAGTCATGAATCTTTGTGATGACTGGAGTCACGGTGCATTGTGATGACAGGGGTCATGGAGCATTGTGATGACAAGGGCATGGAGCATTGTGATACCAAGTGTAATGGAGGATTGAGAAGACAAATGTAATGGAGCATTTTGATGACAAGGGCTTGTTACATTGTGATGACAATGGTCATGGAGCATTGTGACGACGAGGGCATGGAGCATTGTTATTTCAAAGGCCATTGAGAATTTTGAAGACAACGTCGAGAAGCATTGTGATGACAAGAGCATGGAGCTTGCTATGCCAGTGGTCATAGGCATTGTGATGACAAGGGCATAGAGCATTGTGATGACAGGGGCATGGAACATTGGTCTGACATGTTTCATGGATTATTGTGATGACAGTGGGCATGGCGCATTGTGATGACAAGGGCATAGAATATTGTGATGACAAGGTCATGGAATATTGTGAAGACAGGTGTCAGGGAGCATTGTGATGACATATGTCATTGTCCATTGTGATGACAATGGCATGGAGCATTTTGATACCAAGTGTCATGGAGGATTGTGATGACAAAGGTAATGGAGCATTGTGATAAAAAGGGAATGGATCATTGTGATGAAAAAGGCATAGAGCCTTGTCATGACAGTGTTCAAGGGGCATAATGATGACAAGTGTCAGCGAGCAGTGTGATGCCAAGTGTATTGAGCATTGTGGTGACAAATGTCATGGAGCATTGTGATGAGAAGACCTTGCATCATTGTGATGATGAGCGTCATGGGGCATGTGATGACAAGTGTTATGGAACATTGTGATCAGAAGGGTTTGGAGCATTGTGATGACAGAGCCCATGGAGCATTTTGATTTCATTGTGATGACAATAGCATGAATCATTATGATGATGGGCATGGTGCATTGTGATGACAGTGTTCATGGAGCATTGAGATGAAAAGTGGCATGGAGAATTGTGATTACAGAGGTCTTGGAGCATTGTGATGACAAGGGTAATGGAGCCTTTTGATGAGAAGACCATGGGTAATTGTGATGACGAGCATCATGGGGCAATGTGATGACAAGTGTTATGGAACATTGTGATCAGAAGGGTTTGATGCATTGTGATGACAGAGGTCATTGAGCATTTTGATTTCATTGTGATGACAATAGCATGAAATATTATGGTGATGGGCACAGTGCATTGTGATGACAGTGTTCATGGAGCATTGAGATGAAAAGGAGCATGGAACATTGTGATTACAGGTGTGTTGGAGCATTGTGATGACAAGGGCATGGAGCATTGTGATTACAGGTGTGTTGGAGCATTGTGATGACAAGGGCATGGAGCATGGTGATGAGAAGGCCATGGAGCATTCTGATGACATGCGTCATGGAGCTTTGTGATGACAATGGCCTGGAGAATTGTGATTACAGGGGTCATGGAATATTGTGATGACAGGAGTGAGGGAGTATTGTGATGACTAGTGATGGAACATTGTGATATCAGTGGTGAGAAGGCATTTTGAGGAGAAGTGCATGGAGCATTGTGATGACAAGGTTTATGGAGCATTTTGATGACAAGGATGTAGAGCATTGTGATGACAAGTGCATGGTGAATTGTGATGACATGTGTTATGGAGCATTGTGCTGACACGCGCATCGAGCATTGTGATGACAAGGCTCATGGAGCATTGTGCTGACAAAGGCATGGAGCTTTGTGATGACAAGGGTCACAGAGCATTGTGATAAAAATTTCATGTAGCATTGTGGTGACAAAGGTCACAGAGCTTTGTGTGACGAGGTCACGGACAACTGTGATGACAAATATCATGAAGCATTGTGACGACTGGAGTCACGGAGCATTGTGATAACAGGGGTCTTGGAGCATTGTGATGAAAAGGGAATGGATCATTGTGATGAAAAAGGCATGGGGCCTTGTCATGACAGTGTTCAAGGAGCATACTGATGACAAGTGTCAGCAAGCATTGTGATGCCAAGTGTATTGAGCATTGTGGTGACAAAGGTCATGGAGCATTGTGATGAGAAGTCCCTGCATAATTGTGATGACGAGAGTCATGGGACATGTGATGACAAGTGTTATGGAACATTGTGATCAGGAGTGTTTGGAGCGTTGTGATGACAGAGGACATGGAGCATTGAGATGAAATGTGGCAAGGAGAATTGTGATTTCAGAAGTCTTGGAGCATTGTGATGACAAGGGTCATGGAGCCTTGTGATGACAAGGCCGTGGAACATTGTGATGGAAGGGGTCATGGAGCATTGTTATGACAGGTGTAATGGAGCATTGTGATGACAAGGGCATGGAGCAATGTGATGAGAGATTTCATTGAGCATTGTGTTGACAACGACATGGAGCATTGTGATGCCATGGGTCATGGAGCTTAGTGATGACAAATGTCATGGGGCATTTGGATGACAAGGGCGTGGTGCATTGTGATGAGAATGGCAGGGAGCATTGTGATGACAGGGTCATGGAGCAATTTGAATAAAAGGGTCATGGAATATTTTGATGACAGGGGTTATGGAACACTGCGATGTCAGGGGTCATGAAGCATTGTGATGAAATGGGTCATGAGGCATTTTGTGACAGGGGTTATGGCACAATGTGATGTTAGGGGTCATGGAGAATTTTGATGATAAGGGCATGTAGCACTGTGATGACAGTGGTCATGGAACATTGTGATGACAGGGGTGAGCGAGTATTGTGATGACAAGTGATGGAACATTGTGATATATGTGGTGAGAGAGCATTTTGATGAGAAGTGCATGGAGAATTGTGATGACAAATTTTATGGAGCATAGCGATGAAAAGGATGTGGAGCATTGTGATGCCAAGTGTATTGAGCATTGTGGTGACAAAGGTCATGGAGCATTGTGATGAGAAGACCTTGCATCATTGTGATGACTAGCGTCATGGGGCATGTGATGACAAGTGTTATGGAACATTGTGATCAGAATGATTTGGAGCATTGTGATTATAGAGAACATGGAGTATTTTGATTTCATTGTGATGACAATAGCATGAATCATTATGATGATGGGAATGATGCATTGTGATGACAGTGTTCATGGAGCATTGAGATGAAAAGTGGCATGGAGAATTGTGATTACAGAGGTCTTGGAGCATTGTGATGACAAGGGTCATGGAGACTTGTGATGACAAGGCCGTGGAACATAGTGATGGCAGGGGTCATGGAGCATTGTTATGACAGGTGTAATGGAGCATTGTGATGACAAGGGCATGGAGCAATGTGATGAGAGATTTCATTGAGCATTGTGATGACAATGGCATGGAGCATTGTGATGCCAAGTGTCATGGAGCTTTGTGATGACAAAGGTCATGGGGCATTTGATAACAAGGGCGTGGGGCATTTTGATGAGAAGGGCAGGGAGCATTGTGATGACAGTGTCATGGAGCAATTTGCATAAAAGGGTCATTCAATATTTTGATGACAGGGGTTATGGAACATTGTGATGTCAGGGGTCATGAAGCATTGTGATGAAATGGGTCATGGGGCATTTTGTGACAGGGGTTATGGAACATTGTGATGTCAGTGGTCATGGCACATTGTGATGATAAGAGCATGTAGCACTGTGATGACAGTGGTCATGGAACATTGTGATGACAGGGGTGAGCCAGTATTGTGATGACTAGTTATGGAACATTTTGATATATGTGGTGAGAGAGCATTTTGATGGGAAGTGCATGGAGCATTGTGATGACAAGTTTTATGGAGCATAGCGATGAAAAGGATGTGGAGCATTGTGATGAAAAGAGCATGGCACATTGTGATGACATGTGTCATGGAGCATTGTGCTGACAAGTGCATGGAGCATTTTGATGACAAGTGTCATGGAGCATTGTGCTGACAAAGGCATGGAGTTTTGTGATGACCAGTGTCACAGAGCATTGTGATAAAAATTTCGTGGAGCATTGTGGTGACAAAAGTCACAGAGCTTTGTGTGACAAGGTCATGGACCATTGTGATGACATATGTCATGGTGCATTGTGATGATAATGGCGTGAAGAATTATGATGATGGGCATGATGCATTGTGATGACAGGGTTCATGGAGCATTGTGATTACAGGGGTCTTGGAGCATTGTGATGAAAAAGACATGGAGCAATGCGATGAGAAGGCCATGGAGCATTCTGATGACATGTGTCATTGAGCTTTGTGATGACAAGGGCATGGAGCATTGTGACTACAGGGTCTTGGAGCATTGTGATGACAAGTGTCATGGAGCATTGTGATGACATGGCTGTAGAACATTGTGATGGCAGGGGTCATGGAGCATTGCTATGACAGGTGTAATGGAGCTTTGTGATGAGAAGGGTATTGAGCATTGGTCTGAAAAGTTTCACGGATTATTGTGATGAGAGTGGGCATTCAGAATTGTGATGACAATGTCACGGAACACTGTGATACATTGGTCATGGAGGATTGTAATGAAAAGGGCTTGGAGCATTGTGATGAGAAAGGCATCGAGCATTGTGATGACAAGCGTCATGGAGCTTTGTGATGACAAGGGCATGGATCAATGTGATGAGAGGGTTCATGGAGCACTGTGATGACAATGACATGGAGCATTGTGATGCCAAGGCTCATCGAGCTTTGAGATGACAAATGTCATGGAGTATTTTGATTACAAGGGCGTTGTGCATTGTGATGAGAAGGGCAGGGAACATTGTGAAGACAGGGTCATGGAGCAATTTGATGAAAAGGGTCATGGAACATTTTGATGACAGGAGTTATTGCACATTGTGATGATAAGTGCATGTAGCATTGTGATGACGCGGTCCTGGAACATTGTGATGACGGGGGTGAGCGAGTATTGTGATGACTAGTGATGGAACATTGTGATATACGTGGTGAGAGAGCATTTTGATGAGAAGTGCATGGAGCATTGTGATGACAATGTTTATGGAGCATTGTGATAACAAAGTTGTGGACTATTGTGATGAAAAGCATGTGGCACATTGTTTTGACAAGTGTCATGGAGTATTGTGCTGACAAAGTCAAGGAGCATTGCGATGACAAGGGTCACAGAGCATTGTGATGACGCGGGCATGGACTACTGTGATGACTAAGGTCATGAAGCATTGTGAGGACTGGAGTCACGGAGCATTGTGATGACAAGGACATGGAGCATTTTGATGACAGGGGTATGGAGCATTGGTCTGACAAGTTTCATGGATTATTGTGATGACAGTTGGCATGGCGGATTGTGATGACAAGGGCATGGAGCATTGTGATGACAAGGTCACGGAGTATTGTGAAGACAGGTGTCAGGGAGCATGTGATGACATATGTCATGGTCAATTGCGATGACAATGGCATGGGGCATTGTGATGCCAAGTTTCATGGAGGATTGTGATGAGAAAGATAATGGGGCATTATGATGATTAGGGCTTGGAACATTATGATGACAAGGGCCATTGAGAATTTTGATGAGAATGTCCTGAAACATTGTGATGACAAGGTCCTGGAGCATTGTGCTGAGAAGACCATGGAGCCTTGTGATGACGAGTCTCATGGAGCATACTGATGAAAAGGGGCATGGAGCAAGGTGATTACAGGGGTCTTGGAACATTGTAATGACAAGGCCATGGAGCATTGTGATGAGAAGGCCAAGGAGCATTCTGCTGACATGCGTCATGGAGCTTTGTGGTGACAAGGGTATGGATCATTGTGAATACAGTGTTCTTGGAGCATTGTGATGACAAGGGCATGGAGAAATGTGATGAGAAGGCCGAGGAGCATACTGATGACATGCGTCAAGGAGCTTTGTGATGACAAGGGCATGGAGCATTGTGATTACAGGGGTCTGGGAGCATTGTGATGACAACAGTCATGGAGTCTTGTGATGACACGGCCGTGCAATATTGTGATGGCAAGGGTCATGGAGCACTGTTATGACAAGTGTAATGGAGCATTGTGATGACAATGGCATGGAGAATTGGTCTGAACATTTTCATGGATTATTGTGATGAGAGTGGACATGGAGCATTGTGATGACAAGGGCAAGGAACACTGTGATACATGGGTCATGGAGGATTGTAATGACAAGGGCCTGGAGCATTGTGATGAGAAGGGCATCGATCATTGTGATGACAAGCGTCATGGAGCTTTGTGATGACAAGGACATGGAACAATATGATGAGAGGGTTCATGGAGCATTATGATGACAATGGTATGTAGCATTGTGATGCCAAGTGTCATGGGGATGTGTGATGATAAAGGTCATGAGGCATTTTGATGACAAGGGCGTGTTGCTTTATGTTGTGAAGGGAAGGGATCATTGTGATGAGAGGGTCATGGAGCAATTTAATGAAAAGTGTCATGGAACATTGTGATGACAGGGGTTATGGAACATTGTGATGTCAGGGGTCATGGAGCATTTTGATGAAATGGGTCATGCAGCATTGTGAAGACAAAGGCATGGAGCTTTGTGATGACAAGGGTCACAGAGCATTGTGATAAAAATTTCATGGAGCATTGTGGTGACAAAGGTCACAGAGTTTTGTATGACGAGATCATGGACCATTCTGATGACAAATGTCTTGAAGCATTGTGATGACTGGATTCACGGAGCATTGTGATAACAGGGGTCTTGGAGCATTGTGATGAAAAGGGAATGGATCATTGTGATGAAAAAGGCATAGAGCCTTGTCATGACAGTGTTCAAGGGGCATAATGATGACAAGTGTCAGCGAGCAGTGTGATGCCAAGTGTATTGAGCATTGTGGTGACAAATGTCATGGAGCATTGTGATGAGAAGACCTTGCATCATTGTGATGATGAGCGTCATGGGGCATGTGATGACAAGTGTTATGGAACATTGTGATCAGAAGGGTTTGGAGCATTGTGATGACAGAGCCCATGGAGCATTTTGATTTCATTGTGATGACAATAGCATGAATCATTATGATGATGGGCATGGTGCATTGTGATGACAGTGTTCATGGAGCATTGAGATGAAAAGTGGCATGGAGAATTGTGATTACAGATGTCTTGGAGCATTGTGATGACAAGGGTAATGGAGCCTTTTGATGAGAAGACCATGGGTAATTGTGATGACGAGCATCATGGGGCAATGTGATGACAAGTGTTATGGAACATTGTGATCAGAAGGGTTTGATGCATTGTGATGACAGAGGTCATTGAGCATTTTGATTTCATTGTGATGACAATAGCATGAAATATTATGGTGATGGGCACAGTGCATTGTGATGACAGTGTTCATGGAGCATTGAGATGAAAAGCAGCATGGAACATTGTGATTACAGGTGTGTTGGAGCATTGTGATGACAAGGGCATGGAGCATTGTGATTACAGGTGTGTTGGAGCATTGTGATGACAAGGGCATGGAGCATGGTGATGAGAAGGCCATGGAGCATTCTGATGACATGCGTCATGGAGCTTTGTGATGACAATGGCCTGGAGAATTGTGATTACAGGGGTCATGGAATATTGTGATGACAGGAGTGAGGGAGTATTGTGATGACTAGTGATGGAACATTGTGATATCAGTGGTGAGAAAGCATTTTGAGGAGAAGTGCATGGTGCATTGTGATGACAAGGTTTATGGATCATTTTGATGACAAGGATGTGGAGCATTGTGATGACAAGTGCATGTTGCATTATGATGACATGGGTTATGGAGCATTGTGCTAACACGCGCATCGAGCATTGTGATGACAAGGGTCATGGAGCATTGTGCTGACAAAGGCATGGAGCTTTCTGATGACAAGGGTCACAGAGCATTGTGATAAAAATTTCATGGAGCATTGTGGTGACAAAGGTCACAGAGCTTTGGGTGACGAGTTCATGGACCATTGTGATGACAAATGTCATGAAGCATTGTGATGACTGGAGTCACGGAGCATTGTGATAACAGGGGTCTTGGAGCATTGTGATGAAAAGGGAATGGATCATTGTGATGAAAAAGGCATGGGGCCTTGTCATGACAGTGTTCAAGGAGCATACTGATGACAAGTGTCAGCGAGCATTGTGATGCCAAGTGTATTGATCATTGTGGTGACAATGGTCATGGAGCATTGTGATGAGAAGACCTTGCATAATTGTGATCACGAGCGTCATGGGGCATGTGATGACAAGTGTTATGGAACATTGTGATCAGAAGGGTTTGGAGCATTGTGATGACAGAAGATATGGAGCATTTTGATTTTATTGTGATGACAATAGCATGAATCTTTATGATGATGGGCATGAGGCATTGTGATGACAGTGTTCATGGAGCATTGAGATGAAAAGTGGCATGGAGAATTGTGATTACAGAGGTCTTGGAGCATTGTGATGACAAGGGTCATGGAGCCTTGTGATGACAAGGCCGTGGAACATTGTGATGGCAGGGGTCATGGAGCATTGTTATGACAGGTGTAATGGAGCATTTTGATGACAAGGGCATGGAGCAATGTGATGAGATATTTCATTGAGCATTGTGATGACAATGGCATGGAGCATTGTGATGCCAATGGTCATGGAGCTGTGTGATGACAAATGTCATGGGGCATTTTGATGACAAGGGCGTGGTGCATTGTGATGAGAAGGGCAGGGAGCATTGTGATGACAGGGTCATGGAGCAATTTGAGTAAAATGGTCATGGAATATTTTGATGACAGGTGTTATGGAACATTGTGATGTCAGGGGTCATGAAGCATTGTGATGAAATGGGTCATGGAGCATTTTGTGACAGGGGTTATGGAACATTTTGATGTCAGGGGTCATGGAGCATTGTGATGATAAGGGCATGTAGCACTGTGATGACAGTGGTCATGGAACATTGTGATGACATGGGTGAGCGAGTATTGTGATGACTAGTGATGGAACATTGTGATATATGTGGTGAGAGAGCATTTTGATGAGAAGTGTAAGGAGCATTGTGATGACAAGTTTTATGGAGCATAGCGATGAAAAGGATGTGGAGCATTGTGATGAAAAGAGCATGGCACATTGTGATGACAAGTGTCATGGAGCATTGTGCTGACAAGCACATGGAGCATTTTGATGACAAGTGTCATGGAGCATTGTGCTGACAAAGGCATGGAGCATTGTGATGACAAGGGACACAGAGCATTGTGATGAAAATTTCATGGAGCATTGTGGTGACAAAGATCACAGA